>NC_083232.1:102271153-102581455 GCF_032191835.1 Heteronotia binoei | reverse complement strand
CCAAAAGAAGGTGCCCCTATCCTTCATTATTTCCTATGAAAGGAAGACATTTAAAAAGGTGTGCAGTCCCTTTAAATGTGATGGCCAGAACTCCCTTGGATTTCAGTTATGCTTGTCACACCCTTGTTCCTGGCTCCACCCTGATGTCTCCTGGCTCCACTCCCAAAGTCCCCAGATATTTCTTGAATTGGACTTGGCAACCCTATTCCCACTCCAGCTAGGGTTGTATGGCCTGGAGATTTCCTGGAATTGCAATTAATTTCCAAATGGCAACGATCAGTTCCCCCTGGAGAAAATGGCGGCTTTGGAAGGTGGACTGTGTGGCATTATACCCCACTGAGATCCCTCCCCTAAACCGGCACTCCCTAGGCTCCAACCCCCCAAATCTCCAGGAACTTCCCAACCCAGATGTTGGCAACTCCCTCTACAACTCCCCTCCCCCCCCACAGCATCCTCACATGACTTTGCAAGGTTTTTGGGACAGAGCACATAGAGACACAACTTGGAGGGGAGGCTTTGATGGCAAGTGGGGAACCTAATTGGGAGTGGGAAGTTGGTGTGCATGGGCGAGGGGAAAGGCTTAAGCGCTTCTCACTTCCTCTCTGCTCCCAATTGCCCCCAACTGCGTGGAATTGCATGTCAAGCACTTCAGAGAGGGATCTTCCAGCAGCTACATAACAGCCTAGATCTACCAGAGCTTAAGGAGAAGCCATTGAGGAAATTATACATTATTATTAAAACAGAAAATTGAAAACAGAAAAAATTAAAACATTCAAAATAGAAAAATTAAACATAATAAGTACAAAAATACAAAGATTAGAAATAGAAAGAAACAGAAAAACCTGTGCTTTAATCCTGCTGAGGACTGTTCTATGGGGACATCATACAGACCACTGCCAGAAAAAGAATAAATTATGACATGATTATTAATTGGACTGCCAATTGAAGGAAGCTGGAATTCCACCTATATTAAAACTCTGAAGTAGCACGGCAAATGTAATTTTAATTGCTAAGTTTTATTGTCTTAATACTGTAACTTATAATTGGTGTTTTAATGATTGTTAGCCGCCAAGACCATTCGCAGAGAGGGCGGGATAGAAATTTGAAGTAAATAAATAAATATAGAAAAATTAATAGCATTCACACTGTGCCTTGAATAAATCGATATCCAGATAATATGTTTTCAGAAAGTTAGTCAAAGGGTGTCACCTGGACAAGAGTGTTTCCTGTTCTTTCTTATGACTAGGGCTTTTTTTGAGAAGGAACACACAGGAACGCAGTTCCAGTTGGCTTGGTGTCAGGGGGTGTGGCCTGATATGCAAACAAGCACCTGCTGGGCTTTTCCTAAAAAAAAACCCCCAATGTGAAACAATGGTGATGTCAGGGGTATGGCCTAATATGCAAATAGGTTCCTGCTGGGCTTTTTCTAAAAACACCCCTGCTTATGACTGCTTCATTGAATTTGCTCAGAAAGTTTAGTCATTTTGTCTTGACCCCAACATTCAATGACCACTCTGGATTGGAAGACCACAAGGAAGAAAAATTGCAGATTTATACCCCAGCATTCTCTCTGAATCCGAGACTCAGAGCGGCTTATAATCTCTTGTATCTTCCTCCCCAACAACAGACACCCTGTGAGGTGGATGTGGCCGAGAAGGCTCTCACAGCAGCTGCCCTTTCAAGGACAACTCCTACGAGAGCTATTGCTAACCCAAGGTCATTCCAGCAGCTGCAAGTGGAGGAGTAGGGAATCAAACACCGTTCTCCCAGATAAGAGTCTGCACACTTAACCACTACACCAAACTGGACATCAGCCCTTGGCTGCTCTAATTCTAATGGCAGCAGCAGACTCCAAATCAGTTCTAAAATACTTACTCTTAGCTCTCCTTCCTTGGAGGTTTTTAGATAGAGGCTAGATGGCCATCTGACAGCAATGAGGATCCTGTGAATTTAGGGGGAGGTGTTTGTGAATTTCCCACATTGTGCAGGGGGTTGAACTAGATGACTCTGGAGATCCCTTCCAACTCTAGGATTCTATGATTCAATGAGTCCCCAAAGTATTTTCAAATACAGGCTTTCCAGCCTTTACCATCTAAATTGCAAATGTGGGTTTTCTCTAGGCTTTCTTTTTCTTTTCAGGGAGGTGGGGGCGGGGGAATGATATAACTCCATCACAGAGGGCACAGTCTGCTCTTGCTTCAGAATGTGCTTTAGCATAAATTGTTTGAAGAATTATATGTATTTTAATCAAATGAGAGTCAAATATCAAGAGCACAGTAATTTATAAAAGTTTTCTTTTGAGTTTATATAAAAGGAAGTAGATCCTGGAACTTTAACAGTCTTTCCTACTTGGGATCAGAAATATCCTTACTTAACATTTTACTGTTTCCTTTTAAAGTAATTATCGAAACATTCGCCATGGAATAACAAGTCCTACTGTCTATCAAAGTTAGATTTCAGCAGTTTAAAAATTCTCCTAGTTGTTCATAATCTTCCACTTCTAAATAGTAGAGAACATACAGATGTTAAGTTGTTGGTATTGAAATCAAGCGGGCATATTCACCTATGTGTGAATTCTAATTGTCTCAAACACTACAATTTTTGAGAACAACCTCGAATTGCAGAATATTATGATTCAGCCAAATGTTTTAATCACCTTTTTTGGAAAAGTTACTATTAATTATATAGGGTGTGAAAGGGGAATTCCAGGGTAGAATGCATCCCAATATATCTCATACTTTTAGCACTGAAATTGTGTAAGAATTGTATTCAAGTTTGGCAAAATGCACTTTAGGGACCCTAGTTGTTCTGATGGAGGGCACTTATTTTAGAACAGCTTTACTTTATGATGTATCAATCCAGTTTCTTATCAGGAGTAGCTCAGTGAATCAAGCATTTAAGATGTGTGTCATGTGCAATATCCTGTAGCTATAAAAGCCAATCCATACAGGTGACAACTCACCTACCCTCCCTTTGGCTGAGCTGCATGTCACTCAATCCCTCTTGCCCCAGAACAGATGAGGATTGGGCCGCTGGGAAAGCTGCCTTCGCATCCCATTGGCCCATCCTGCCGGGTTCTCCA
The DNA here is from genome assembly GCF_032191835.1 of Heteronotia binoei. Lineage (NCBI taxonomy): Eukaryota > Metazoa > Chordata > Lepidosauria > Squamata > Gekkonidae > Heteronotia > Heteronotia binoei. Next base: position 102,578,373 of record NC_083232.1, on the reverse strand, counting down.
TTTTCCCTCAATGGCAGTGGATAGGCAACCATAATGTTCCAAGCTTGGTTCTGTCAGTAAAAGGTGTGTGGGGGGGGGCTTTTTTAGGATTATTTTGACCTTTGAGGGAAAACACATTGAGTTGGTTAGAGTTGCCAGCTCCTGGTTGGTGGGAAATTCTTGGAAATTTTGTGTTGCAGTCTAATGAAGCCAGAGTTTGGGAAGGGGAGAAGCCTCAGCTGTATATAATGTCATAGACTCCACTTTCCAAAGCAGTTATTTTCCCTAAGGGGAGAGATGTCTGTTGTCTGGAGTTCAGTTGTGATACCAGGAGGTTGGCTACCCTAGGCCTGGCAGCAGCCTCTGAGTAACTTGATGCCACCTGACTGGTATGACTTCACTAGGTCTGGCTGCTTGCTGCTGTTCAGCACCAGTTCCCCTGTGACAGCCAGTGTGACATAGCAGTTAGCACTTCAGAGCAGGGTCTGCCAGACTTAGGTTCTTGCTGTGGGAGCTGACTAGGTGATTTTGGACCAGTCACAGACTTTCAGCCTAACCTACCTCACAGGGTTGTTGTGCAGATCAAAAGGGGGCGAGGATAATGATGTAAGCTGCTTTGGTCCTCACTGTGGAGATAGACTGTTCTTTTCCTATGTAGAGGGGAGATGGAAAACTGAAGTCAGAAGGGCAGGTAAAGGTAGGTTGATGGTTGGCTGGGAAGGAGACAGGATTGCCAACTCCAGGTTGGGAAATTTCTGGAGATTTAAGGAGTGGAGCCAGGAGAGGGTAGGATTTGAGAAGGGGTGGAACCTCAGACAGATACAATGCCATAGACTCCATGCTCCAAACCAGCCATTCCTGGGGAACCATTGTTGCCAATATTCAGGTGAGGGCTGGAGATCACTCAGAATTACAACTGCTCTCCAGATGGCAGAGATCAGTCCCCCTGGAGAAAATGTGCCATTATATCCTGCTGAGGTTGCTTCCCTTCTTTTTACCTTACTGTGGAGAACGACTGTCCTTTTCCTAGGTAGAGGCTGCAGGGTGGGGGGGAGGAGAGAGAAAGCTGAAGTCAGATCACTTCTGTAAGGTTTTGCTCAGGAACTACCATAGGACTCCTTGCGTATATGCAGAAGACACTTTATTGATAGATCAGGTCACAACCATTATCAGCATGCTATTCGCAAGACTGTTTTGCCAGACTGATGTGGGTGGGTGGTCCCCCAATAATTATACCTCCCCATATAATGGCTCCCCTCTTTTTTGCACCCACCAAAGTCATTTGAATTAGTAATTACAAAGTCTTTTTGTCAGGCCTCAGTGTTGCTTTTGTCAAGGTCACATTACACTGGTTCATCCCCGTTCAGTCGGTCCATATCAGTGTTGCCTAGAGAGACCAGATTATAGTTCTCCTCATGCTCCCTTTTCACCTGCAACTGGGAACATCCCACTACATGAAAGCACGGAATGTTTAAGAAATACAATGGAAAGTCGTCATGAATACATTTTTAATACAGGGTTAGTACATCTGCAAAATAATTAGTTGCTAATGAGCAAGCTAATTGTACCAGCAAACATGTAACGGTGCCATTCCCAGCTATACTTGTCAGGGACTCGTTCCAGAAAATGGCAGCCTTGAAGCACATACTCTATGGTATACCAGTACACAATCATGCCAGGCCAAAAAAGACATCACACCACAAGCACACGCTTATACTAAAAGCTGCATGACCAAATACAACAGGAAAAGAAAATTGTCACTGTATGCAGATAATACTCTGGCACTGCAAGCGAAAGGAATGCTGAGTTTCAGTGTCTGCATAATTGTTGTCATGGTATGATGCCACAGGAAATTGTCGCTGAGTGCCAGGGTGGGGCACTCATGCAGAGCCTCTTTCTAGAACCTATTGTATTTATTCTCATAATGGGCCTCATTCCTAGTTATTATATATTTTTTCAAAACTGCTTTAGTGGGACAGCTGCTGTGTTTGTATTCTACAGAATCCCCTGAGGAAGCTTGACACAAAACATGTAAGGGTATTGATATATCTGGAATAATTTTTTTTTTCTTCCCACTGCACCATTGCTTTTTCTTCATCTCTTTGGTCCAGCTGGTTTTGCGCTTCAGTCGCTTTTCTCAGATTTCGGGTGCTTTTCTCAGATTTGTAGAAGAATTTGTCTTCTCTGTTGATGTCTCCAGTCTCCAGATTTAAATATCCATAGATTTGGCCGCATTGAGAATTAGATATCGGGTGGTGATGATCCAAGTTTGAATGGTCTGCTGCTTCACAGCATCTGGTATTTTGATCCCAATTAAATCAGTTATTTGATTTATATCTAGGAAATTGGCTAAATTCCCCACTAGCCTTAAATGCTTCTTCCACGACTTCTTTAATATTGGCCAAAATAAGTGCAATATTATCTGCATAAAGTGACAGTTTCATGTTTGTTTTACCTGATTTTGCCATTTTCTTGTAATAATTGAGCTGGTTAAAGGGTCAATAAAAGTTGCAATAATAAGAGCTGACACTGAACCTTCTTGTTGTTCATCGTTGCAAGATTAGAGGCAATGAAAATATGTTGTTAATCCTACTTTTTGGTGAACGGCTTATAAACAAGCGGCGTGCTTCAGAATTCTAAGCAGAAGCTAATACTCTACATGATCAAGTAATTCTTCAGCATGTAGTGACATTAGGTCATCTCCATCCCATTTGAAATACAATAGTCAAAAATAACATCATTATTGTTTATAAAGCATCATCAACAAACATGTTTTAATCATCTAACCGTGATGTGGATGCGAGCATTTTGTAGTCCTAGTTTACGAGTAAGATAAGAATAAACTCAGGATGGATTTTTACCTTTTTTTATAAACAGGAATGGCTTCACCCCACATGCAAAATGTTCTGTAAAGGGATTAGAACTGTTGGAGAATGGAACAGTTCAGGGGGGGTCCTTTATAATGGAATAGAATGCTGTAACCCACCCTGAGCCTACTGCACAGGGGAGGGGGGACTAAAAGTCACACAGAATGAATGAATTAATGAATGAATGAATGAATGAATGAATGAATGAATGAATAAATAAATAAGTAAATAAATAGGTTTGTAGTCTACCGCAACAATTTTGTAGGTCTCATCTGGCTTTCATTGTATTGTCTGCTACCTTTGTAATTCCCATCTCTGTACTTTGGTAATGCCTTAGACAGTTTTTTTGTTCTTGATTAAGTTTAAAAAAAAATTCTGAAAAAAAAAGTGGAATACAGAAAGAAAAAGGGGGTAGAGGGAATTCCTTAGACAATTTCTTGTTTGCTTTGTTTTCTGATTCTGTAATCCTAATCCTAACTGTGTTGTTTCTTGGATACCTTGTGGTGTCTCTTTGTGTCTCTTTGTATTCTGCAATCCTCCTTGAGTCTCAGGGTGTTTTCGCACTCACGTTTTACTGGCGCCACGACCCTCCTGACGCCGGCGAATCTGCATGGATTTCGCAACAGAAGCGCCGGCGCTCCCAGAAGCGCCGGCGCTTTCCGTCGCTAAGCCAGCGCAAACGTTTTCCTGCATCTTTGCGATTTCCGTTTGCGCTGGCTTAGCGACGGAAGTAGCCGGCGCTTCTGGGAGCGACGGAGCTTCTGGTGCGAAATTCATGCAGATTCGCCGGCGTCAGGATGGTCGTAGCGCCAGTAAAACGTGAGTGCGAAAACGGCCTCAGAGAGAAAGGTGGGCTACACCTAAAGTCATTACAGAGAATCCAGGGTTGCAGAGTACATTGAACAGGTCTGGGAATAGCCGAGTCACAAGATAGATTTGTGTGGTCACTGGATGGCTCTGGGTTGCCCAAACCCAACTTGTTTTCCCTGCAGCTGCAGGAATCTCATTTTAAAGATCAAAAGGAGGCTTTTTGAGTTTAGTTTGAGTTTGCAACTGGGGTGGGGGGGGGGACAGGCTCCTGCCTTTCCCCCATGTTGTTTTTGGATACTGGGTGGGGCGAAGTGGAGCTTTTGGCTGTGCATATTAAAAGACATTCCGTTAAATTTACACCATATTGTTGAATAATACCGTCGCCACGGAAAAACTGTACGATGTATAACATCAAGATTTTAATATTAATCTAATCTTAGAATGCTTTTTAATTACCATGATGATTAATTTTATAAATGTTTGATTTTAATATGTATGTATGTATGTATAATATGTATTCTTTTAATTGTTGAAGTACCTGTGTTGTGAGCCACCCTGAGTCTGCTTCGGCGGGGAGGGTGGGATGCAAATTAAATATTATTATTATTAAATATTATTATTATAAACAGAGTTCTGCCTCAGATGTTGAGTAGTTATTATTAGTTGGGTAGTTACTATTATTTACTGTTATTATTATTTATTACAATTATTATTATTTTATTACAATTTTGTTTGACGATGGAGTAGGGATACCATTCCCGGGTGAGGGTGGGAACTCTCCCTATTTCACAGGAGGAAATTCTCACCAGACAGCAACACCACATACAGTAAGCTGACGTCACCCAGATGGAGGCCAGTTTTACCATAGAGTTTTGCCCAAAAAGCAGAGCACCAGCACGTGAGCAACATCACTTCTGGGTGACATCCGTGTGTTCTGTGACATCCTTACCCACTCCTGGAATGCCCCCCAAATCCCCCCACCAGCTCGATAAAGGGACCTGGCAACCCTATGATGGAAGGAAAATTGTAAACCCTGTGGTGATATAGCCACGATCTGAGAGACCACCATGGCCTGTCTCTGAGGTAACAGTTTGATGCAACAGTCTTGGAGAATATGGGGGGGGGGGGGAATCTGTCCTTGAATGTGTTTCTTGTAGGAAATGTGAATAAGGGGCATAATTCCTTTCCTGTGGATTGTTAGATAGCCAAGCATCTGCTAAGGGCAGTAAATCAATTCTCTTTTGAAAGCAATAAGGTTAGATCTTTTTTCAGTGTGGGGAAGTTTATCCAACTGAGGGCAAATTATCTCATTAAAATTTTCCTCACCCAACAATATCTACTAACTCTTGAACAAAGATTCCAGAGAATTCTGGTTGGCATTTCTTAACCATTCACTAATGTATGATTCTCAGAAACATGAAAATATCTGCCCTCAAGTTCATATAGTTCTTTATATATTCAGAAGCAAGACAAAACCCTGACCCAATTAAGGAACACACAAGGCCACATATTATGTGGAACAACATAAATAGCTACAACTTTTGCTTTAGTAAAACCTGCAGAAAAATAAATCTTTCCTATTTTTATGCATTCAAAAAGCCATGCTATTTTTCTCCTTTTTAGCAGGATATTTAGGACCATTTACATTAGTTAAATTAGATATGCCATTTTAGATAAAGGTGATTATTAGACAGACTTATGTTCACTTCTAAATTTTGCCATTTGTGATTTTTCCACCGTGTCCCCCCCACCATCAAATGAGGTTGGTGTGTCATGATTGGCAGGGAGTGACAGAAACTTGCTATGTTATGCCTTACTAGAAAAGAGCAGAGGTTAATAAATAACCAGTTCTATTTCAGTACAGCTATTAGCCATACATCTATCCAAAGGAATTCCCTCTTCAGTACCTTTATCTGGGTTTTTTTTCTTTATCAGTTAGAAATTTAATTTACCTTCTTTTCTAAGATAATTGAAGATAAATCAGTCAAAATTATAGGTTTTTTTCCCTTGTGTTTTCATATCTGGATTGTCCCAAACTGCTTTCATCACCTTGTTCTCAGAGTTAAAATCTTGACAGATCACTAATATGCCTCAATTTAATTTCCTGTTACAGGCAGCTACTGAATTAAAATGTTATCTGACTCAGATCCAAGAATGCAAGTAAAAATACCTTCAGTACAAGTGAGAAATTGCCATCCACTGAGTTTTTTCAGTTATACCTCCAATTTTAATTCTGTCCTTCCCCGTATGAACCATTTCAGTCACTTCCTCCAACTCTTGCACCATGCTTCCATTTTTAGCCATGAATCATTGGACGTTCTTAAATTAAGTTGTATGATGCAGCTGAGACATACCATATGGAGTGATTTCAGTAGTGGTCATTGCCTTTCTCCTCTCAGAATTGATTTACTTCTGTTCAGAGATAACCTTAGTGAGTTAATTTGTCCTCTCAAATGATCAACAGCCATATCTATAAGTGCTCACATTGTCCAGTGGACTCTAGGAACTATCCTGTCCCTCTCCATAAAACATCTTGGCAATCTTTTCCATGTTCCAGCTTATTAACAGGATGCAACTCCAGGGGGGACCCACAGGAAACTTGCAGGGAAGGGGGCATCCCCCCCCCCCACCTTTGCTTCTTTCCCTCTCCTCCTCTTTCAAAGTTCTTGCCTCTCTTTCTCTGCCTGCCTGCACCCGTATCTGAGCCCACTCTGCTGGAAGGGCGGAATATAAATTAAAATAAAGAAATAAACAAATCTATCAGTATTCTCTCATCCCCCTTCTCCCCTCACCACTTCTATTTCAGTTCCCCCAAGTCCAATTCAAGAGATATCAGGAGACTTTGGGGGTGGGGCCAGGAGATATTGGAGGTGGAGTCATGAACAAGGTTGGAACAAGAACAATTTAACTCCAAAGGGAATTCTGCCCATCACATTTAAAGGGACAGCACACCTTTTCAATGCCTTCCCTCCATTAGAAATAATGAAGGATAGGGGGAAATTATTTAGGGGCTCATAGAATTGCCCCCATGCTCTAATCCTTTTGAAACTTGGAGGGTGTTTTGAGGAAAGGCATCAAATGCTATGCTGCAAATTTGGTGCATCTACCTCAAAGAACATTTCCCCCCAGAGCCCCAGATACCCGTGGATCAATTCCCCATTGTTCCCTATAGAATCATTCTCCATAGGAATAATAGAGTGCCCAGTAGACATTTCCCTCCCCCTCCTGCTTTCTAAAGCTTTCTAAAGTGGGGAGAGGGCCTCCAAACTGGGGAATCCCGTGCCCCCTCCCTCTCTCGCACACACACACATACACACTTACTGGGTCTGGTTCCTCTGCAACTTTACTTGCTCTGAAAACGAAAGCAAAACAAATGGAGGGTCTGTAGTCTGACGAAACTGCTGCTTACCCTTTCCCATGAAGTGCTTCCTGTTTCCTGCTCAACTTTAAAGGCACACATTTTAAAAACGGACCCGTTCGCAGGTTTCTATACCTGCCGGAGCTCTAGAAGTACATGGTGACTGTGGGGGCAGGGCTTCCCCCCATCGGCCAGTTGGCTGGGAGCGGAGGCAAGCCTGTAAAACTGGGGGGTCCCCCGCTGGGACCTGGGGATTGGGAAGCATACCCCTACACCAATTTGGTGTAGTGTCAAGCATGCGATTTCCAAAAGAACGAGTCAAGTTGATACAAAACTACGTTTATTGCTAAATCGAGATGCTCTCTCTTGGTGCAGGGCCTTGAGAGTGATACCAGTAACCCACCCCCAAAACCACATTATATGAGGACGAGGAGGCTATCATGAAAGTCTCGTGATCCCAATGATCTTTAATGCCTACCAGGACCAGCTGAGTTTCCAAAATACAAGGCTCCCCCTTCATCACTGACCCATCCATCTGCTCAAATTGAATGGGGTGGGGTAAGAAGGCTGTGGAAAGCCCCAAAGCGTCCACTAATGTAGGGGTGATTATGTCCCTCGTGCACCCCGAGTCAATCATGGCCTTCACATGAACAAATCTCCTATCCTTGCAGTTTAGTAAAGTCACTGGAACAGAGAATAACGACCCCTCACCTTAGCCGCATTAGAACTGAACTCGGCCACATATTCACGGATCGAATTGAACCTTTGCTGAATGTCCCTCAGAGTGGCCAGCACGAGGGTCTCTTGCAGAGGGTCTTCATACTGGGTCAGCAGCACTTGGAGAAAGGTGGCCACATTGTCCAACTCTGGACTCACTGCCTCATATAAGCTCACGTACCATCGCTTGGCCGCTCCCTTCAGTTTCGACCTGAGGTAGTCGACCCGGCTGAACTCATCAGGGAAGGTGTTTCCCCAGGAATGCATGTAGCTGTTGGCTTGAATGGTGAAGTATTCCACTTCCTCTGGGTCCCCATCAAACGTAACGTCCAGTTCTCCTCCCTGGGACCCCTCTCGAGGAGGAGGCACCCTTGCTGGTTGCGCCCTGAGTGGGATGGCTGAGGGTCTAGCCGCGGGTGGCTGCGGGATTCCCCTTGGGTCTGCAGGTCTCAGGATGCGATCAACCTGCTTCTTGAATTCTCTGGCCATGAGCAAGGCCGTTGCTTGCATCTCATCCCGCAGTCCCTTGGCGACCTCTTCGACCTCCTTTCTCACCAGACAGATGCAACCCGTATAGAGGGAATGGTTGAATTTGGGAGATGTTTAATCCTTCTTTGAGGGAATGGGCTACCCCAATCTCATTGAATGAGGCAAATGTGGGAACTTTCCTGAGAAGTCCTTCTCAGATTCCTTTGATCTTAACAAACAAGAATAAGAAAGGTTGTATGCTGTTATCCAGAAGCAGTAGGAATAAGTGTGGGCAGGAGGAGAATGCCCTCATTTAAGAACTAAAGCTAGCCCATCCACATCTAGGATTTGAGAAAAGACTTTTCATGTTCCAGAATTTGAGTCCCGCAATGTGATGAATACTCAAATCCCATTCCTTTTTTCTTTTCTTTTTCAGCCTTGGGAAAATAATGATTTCTTAGCTTTAATTAAAATAAATAGTGATATTGCTTCAAAGGGCTGCTGTAAGGACGAATGAAGTAAAACGGTGATATTCTCTTTAGCTCACATTAATGAGTTAAGCTTTAATTAGGAATGGGCTTTAAATTCAAATGCATAAATATGAATCTCAAAGTGTGAGTTGCCAACTGTCTCAATTCAGAGAGCAATCAGGAATTTTGACATGATGCTGACACAAAAATATTCATTGTTTCATTAGAAGAAGGGTTAGGGTTAGAAGAAGGGGGGAATATAATTTGTATAAATTTTTGGACAATTTCTGGATGGAATAAATTACGAAAAATGCGCACAACTGAGGTAACTATTAATTAGCAATGCATAAAAATGAAAGGGGGGGGGGACTTGAATGAGATCTGCTTCGAAATCTGTTTGGGCTGCAGGTGCCAAAGAAGCTTGAAATAGCACACCCTTCTTCTTAATATAGGAGACACTGTTTGGGTAGCTAGCGCCTTCTTAGCAAGTTAACAATTTTCATGACATGAGTCATCATTTCAAGAGCTGTTTCTCACCAGCATCTTGTTTGCGCAGATGGCTCCAGCAGGTGAAAACAAGGACAACTCCTGTCTCGGATACACACCGCCATGTTAGCCTGCCAGGACCCAGTCCCTGGATAAGATTTGTGCCAGAGTTCAGCGTGCGCTATTGGATGACACAGCACCTTATGCTAAAGAACAATTTCCCATTTTCCTATCAGGGCTTTAAGATACCCAGAAGAACATAAGATAAAACCTACTCTGCAAATCATAACCTTGGCAACTGATATTGAGTGGTGACTAAGAGTAAGAACCAATGGACTACCAGTTCAGAGATCACCTCAGCCACAAATCATACCAGAAGGCCTTAGCCAAAGCCACTGACTTTGGTGTCATGCCAGTTTGGTGAGAGCTAGTTTGGTGTAATGGTTAAGGAAGTTGTAAGCCCACTCTGGGACTCAAAGTGAAGGGCAGGATATAAATCCAATCTCATCCTCCTCCTCCAGAGCCATTTTGGTGCAGTGGTTAAGTGTGCGGACTCTTATCTGGGAGAACCGGGTTTGATTCCCCACTCCTCCACTTGCAGCCCTTGGAATGGCCTTGGGTCAGCCATAGCTATTGCAGGAGTTGTCCTTGAAAGGGCAGCTGCTGAGAGAGCCCTCTCAGCCCCACCCACTTCATAGGGTGTCTGTTGTGGAGGGAGAAGATAAATGAGATTCTAATCCGCTCTGAGTCTCTGATTCAGAGAGAAGGGCGGGGTACAAATCTGCAGTCTTCTTCTTCTGGAATATAAGGAACTTGTCCTACTACTTTTTAACATATAAAGTTGCTGTATATTGAGTCAGACCACTGGTCCAAAAAGAAATGGCTTGTCCTTGCCTGCCTCTGCTTTGCAACCCTGGAGTTCCTTGCTGGTCTCCCAACCAGGACTGACCCTGTTTAGTTTCCAGGATTGGGCTAGCCTGGGCCACCCAGCTCAGGGCTCAGGAGATCTGGGTGGCTTGAAAGAGTCACTGTGACCATGATGGCTAAAGGGAACCTCCAGGTTCAAATATGCTGGACACCAGTCGCTGGGAATAAATGAATAGGGGAGGTTTTGCCCTCTGTAATGAGAGTCCCTTGGACTGCAAGAAGATCCAATCAGTCAGTCCTAAGGGAAATCAACCCAGACTGTTCCCTAGAAGGTCAGATGCTGAAGCTGAAGCTCAAATACTTTGGCCACCAAATGAGAAGGGAGCACTCCCTGGAGAAGACCCTGATGCTGGGAAAGACAGAAGGCAAAAGAAGAAGGGGATGGCAAAAGATGAGAGGGCTGGACAGCGTCAGTGATGTAACAAACATGAATTTGAGCAGATTTCGGAGGCTGGTGGAAGACAGGTGGGCCTGGCGTGACTTTGTCCATGGGGTCGCAAAGAGTCGGACTCGACTGTGTGACTGAACAACAAATTTTCTTACTTGTAGGCCTTTGGGGAAGGCACCTGGTTGTACATTGTGGAAAACAGGATGTTACCTGGATGGACCTGTGGGATCATGGAGGCAGCCTGGCTGAAAACAACCTTCACCTGAAGCCAGGCCTGACTGTGTGAAGGGACTCAAGGGCATTTGTGGGCGGATGGGAGGCCCAAAAAGAGCCATCCTGAAGCCTCCACACACTCCCTGGCAAGGCGGCCCTGTCTCGTCTGCGAGGTGGCTTGAGGCAATCAGACAGCAGGGCGTCTCAGACGCCAGACTGCTCTCCCCCAACAAGTTAAGCACTCAAGCGCTCCGGGCAGTTTTTAACAGCAACAGCAAGCCTTTATTGGCATAAAGGGCAGTTTTTAAGGGGGAAAAAGCTGGAAGTGGTTTGGGGCGGCTTGGCGGTTTCACATGCCAAAGTGCCTCACTTGCACCCTTCCGCTTCCAAAGGGGTGGCTTTTGAGTCGCTCTCCAGAGGCTGGAGGACCAGATGGGGCCGGTGGCAGAGGTTGCCATTTTGAAGGATTTTTCTCGTCAATTTCTGAGTCAGCCCAAAGTGCCAGTCTGTAATCCTCCTTCATCAAGCAAAGGGTGAAGGGTGAACCTGAACTCTGACTGAGGATGGTGTTGAACGGAAGGGAATGGCCCTTTTTCATGTATATACTAAATCAGCATTTTGAATCAACAGTGTTATGTGAGCATATCTTCAACTGACAAATATCCAAATATGTTGTTGGATTAGATTCCTGCACAGTTTCTTGGGAATAATTGCTTCTAGAATTCATGGGAGCTACTTCCCAGTAGATATGAATTGGAATAGGGTCAGTGTGTATTTGTTTAGCTCTTTTTTCACTCAGTTAGTAGAGGCTTACTCCCATAAGCAAGTCCAAAAGAGAGCCAGATATCTTGTTGGAATGAATCCTATAGAGGGAATGAAGGAGGTGTGAAAGTTGGATCGTTACACTGGAAACTCTGTTGAAATTTTTCCCAAAATCAACTGTCTTCTATGAAGAGCAGTCCTAAAAGACAGTTGTAGCTCCACCAGAAAGGCAAGTTGACTCTAGAGCAGAGATGCTGGCTAATCTTTCCAGCCACTGAATTTGTGGTGGAAGTCACTGGTCAAGTCACAGTCCCATAGGTTTTTCAAGGCAAGAGATGTTCAGAGGTGGTTTTCTGTTGCCTGCCTCTGTGTAGCAAACCAGGGCTTCTTTGGTGGTCTCCCATCCAGGGACTAACGAGGGCTGACTCTGCTCAGCTTCTGAGACCTGATGAGATTAGGCTGGTCTCAGCCGTTCAGGTCAAGGCAAGAGATGAGAAGAGGTGGTTTGCCATTTCCTTCCTCTGTGCAGCAACCCTGGACTTCCTGGGTGGTCTCCTATCCAAGGGCTAACCAAGGCTGACTCTGCTCAGCTTCTGAGACCTGATGAGGTCAGGATAGCCTGGGCTATCCAGGTCAGAGTAGCGATTTATTAAAGCTACTGAATTGTCAGGTTCCTGCAAGGCGAGGGATCTGTTTCTTTTTAAAATGGAGCTGTCTGCTATCTAAAAAGCTGGCACTTTCCACTGTTTCCCCATCAGTGCATGTCACTTGTCTGAGATCAAATCCAGGATGATATATGATTTAATGGGGAGGAAGATGGAGGAAGCAGCAAGTCTCCTTTCATTAACTGTATATTGCATGGCAGAAACAATTTCCATCAACTATCTCAAATTTATTATGAACTTTCCCAAGCAGCACAGCATGGAAAGATTTGTTGTTTATGACAGTGGCTTCTGACTGGCGACATTACTGCTTCTGCAGAGCTTTCCATTTTCTTTGTGTTCCCCCTTAGCCCTCGCCAGCTGTGATATTCCAAGGTCTAAGCCCAAAAGCCACAGGGAGCCCTTTTCTTCAAGGCCTACCAGGATTCAAACAAGCAACCAAAAGCACAAGCTTTTGAGTTCTGCAGAAGCATTCATCAGGCTGATTTTTTTTAAAGGAGTAAGAAAAATGTTTCACACCAGGCCCATAGCTACAGTGGGGCCAAGGAGGGGCCAGGCCCATCTTTTCAACTCCCCTTTCCAACTATATGGCCCCTCCATTGGAGAGCCTCCGATCTGTCCCGTTTGCTCACCCCCACTCTGAACAAGTAGTAGCCTTTTTCTCTTCTCTTCCCTAACACAGCGTGCAGAGCAAAGGCGGCGGGGGGGGGGGGGGCGGATAGAGTCAAGAGGTCTCTGTCTCTCTGAGAGATGGGCACATAAGAAAGGGGTGGGGGAGACCAGAGCTACTGTGACTATCCAGGCAAAGAGTTAGCTTGTGGAACTCAAGGCAGCTCTGAAAGCACCCCCCCAGGATGGAATCTACATTTTTTTGGGGGGGGGGGTAGCAAAATTAAAAAATGACTCCCCCTTATGGGCCATTCTGTCTTATGGTCCCATAGAATATGGACTCCATACCCAATTTGGCACCCCCCCGCTCCGTTTGGGCCGGGGCAAGCACCCCCCTCTGCCCCCCCCCTAGATCTGGCCCTGACCCCCCCCCACCAAACAACAAATCCTGCTGTGGGCCCCACCAAACATGAAATCCTGGCTATGGCCCTGTTTCACACCCTGATCTCTAGGCCTCATCTCTGGATTCTGTGTAGAATGCAGACTGGAGTAGATAAAGAGATGTTGGGTGGGCTTGTTAGGGATGGAAACAAATCCAAAAAAGTGGGTTGGTTTTGGGTTCAGAGTGGCCCCCAAATCAACCCCAAAATGTCCCACCCAAACTAAGCCAGCCCAGGAGGAAGGGGGTGGGGTCCACCCTGGAAGGGACTTACCTTTCATTGTTCCCCCAGCTGCTGGAGAAAGGGGGGGGGGATGCCTAGGAAGAGTTAAATGACTGCCAGCCATTTAACCCATCAGTTTTGCTTCCTGCTGCTTCAGTGAGGGGGAGCAAAACTGAGGGATTTAATGGCTCACAGCCATTTAAACCTAATAGCTGAGATGGTCCACTTGTCAGCTTTTACATTTAAACGGCTCACAGCCATTTAACCCTTTGGTTTCACACACACACACTCCTTTGAAGCAGGAGAAGCAAAACTGAGTAGTTTAATGGCTCAGAGTAATTTAAAAGTAACTGCTGAACCCTTCACACTACTCAGTGGTGTGCCTTAAATGGCAAGTTGTGAACAGCCACACCAGACACAATTCTGGGAAATGTTCAAAAGCCGCCTTGCCCAAACATCAGTTCACAAACTTCAAACTGGCCCAAGTTTAGCCCAAATTTGGCTTGTGCCCATCCCTAGAGCTCATACCAAGTTGTGCATCTGATAGTCTTGGAAGAGGAAGGGGAAATTTCATTGTTTTATCTGGGGATTTACTACTATACCAGGTTAATTCAAATGTTCCTTTGTTGAGTTGTTTGCTGCTATCCTGCTTATATTACGTTCGGCTCTTTTGTTTCTATGCTTGCAATATGGCTTGTGGGAGCCGCTCTCTAGCTGCTTTTCACAGCAAGGGCTTTGGTCTTAACATTTATTGCCTTTCTGTTTTATTATATCAGGAGCCACCCCAAAAGCCTTGACACTGAGGGGTAGAAAATAAATTTTAAATAAATATAATAAAATGTAGTTATCATTTTGCTATTTCTCCTGCAAACGGGAGAATCCTATTGCTTCCCCATGTAAACACCAAGCCCTTTCTACATATACAACACAACAGTATTGGGGAGGGGTAAACCTTTTCTTGCACACAGACAGCCCCCTAATCTCAAACAACACCTCACCCACAACAATACAACAGTTCACTTGAGCATGGACACTGGTGCCAAAGCTTGCAATAAACCCAAGTGCCAACTTTGCTGCCACAGACACCCAGACAACACAAGTCACTGGGCCTAACAGCATTAACTGCACCATCTCAGGCTCATTCACTTGCTCATCTTCCAACATTATATATGCCATTAAATGCCTTCAATGCCCCTCAGTTCTCTACCCAGGACAATCCCTACAACAAAGGATAAAAGGACACAAATCTGACATCAGAAATCACAAAACTGAGAAACCCATAGGAGAAACATTTTAACCGTCCACAACATTTAATGGGTGACCTCAGAGTGGCTGTTTTACTACAAAGGAACTTCAAGAACAGAATGGGGAGGGAAACTGCTGATTTACAAATTATTATGGAATAAACACCTCCCCAGAACTGAACAGGGATATTGGCTTTTATCTCATTACATATGCGAAACCCACTCACACCAAGTATAGCTATATATCCACAGTATTCCAATATATTTCTCTTTTAGAATAATGTTTTTTGTATTGACATACTCAGATAAGGGATATTGGCTGTTTATCTCAATACATATACTAAACCCATCTCCCACTATATTTTAATGTATTTGTTTTCCTAATGGCAAAATAGAATGATATTTATATGTATGTTACATGTTAAAAAGTAAATTAGATGGACAGGAAAAACAGAAAAAATGTCCTCATTTTAATGCAGACTTGCTAGCAATATAGTAATTAACAGACATTACCTCATTCTCCCATTCTGACATGTTACTGTTTTATTGGTTTCTCACACAAATGCTACCAGACCAAATGTTCGTTCAATTTGTTAATTTTGCCATTGGATTCTAACTTTATACCACTTTGCATTCTAAACCACAGCCTGCCGGCTATAAGTAGTTCTGCTCACTGCACCCCATTCCATTGTCTGATGAAGTCTGCATGCACATGGGAGCTTCCATTCTGAAGAAAACTTTGTTGGTCTTAAAGGTGCTACCGGACTCCTACTTTGTTCTACTGTTTCAGACCAACACGGCTGCCCACCTGGATCTCTCTACGTGTAGATAGTTTCAGATGGAAGCTATGTCGGTCTGCAGTAAAACACAGATGTTCGGGGTGTGAACTTTTCAGAGAAAAAACTCCCTTTGTCTGCTGATGAATCTTGCTCTCTACGTATAGTAAGGTAGCCCATCTAGGAGAGGACTGAACTGATATGATTTTGTGTACTTCTGTGAAGTAGAAATAATCATACTTCTGCAAAGAACTCTTATCCCTGTGTATACCTGGCCTGTATCAGCCATTGCTCCGCTGTATGACTCTTTTTTCACCACCAGCCTGCAAGATCCGTTCCATTGTGTTGCAGGCCCATGACTGAATCTGTCTTTTTGCTTAATAGGATTTTGCCATCTTTCCATCCGGCCATTTTCTTTTAATAAGTTTGTCAGAAGAAGACTTTATAGCCTCAGTTTTATGAGATAGGTGATAAATATTTCACTGGATGATTGTCAGTGTGAAAGTAGGTTTTATACCACATAAAATGCCGCAAGAACATTTAGAATGGAAATATCTCTCTTCTGTTGAAAAGCATTGACCTGTGATTCAGAGCTCTTCTTTTTTGGGGTGTGATGGGAATAAGACATAAATTTGCCATGCAGAAATTGTTTCCGAGATATGGAAATGTTCAACCACAGGCAAGACCACATCCAATGAATTTATACGAGCTGAAGAACAGCCAGGTGCTTGAGATAAGAGGTGGATAAACCAAACTTTAAACGTGTTACTGTTATAGCTATAGCTTATCATTCAGCACTACAGCAAATGCTTCCCTACAGGAAATAATATTTCTTGAAATGTGGATGAAACAAAACTGAGGACTAGATATGTCCCTTTGCATTGCTGCTTGCACCACGCTGACACCCCATTCCTGAGACTCAGGTGCTGGCGTGTGGGCATCATGCTCAGCAGAAAAGGAAATGTGTAGAAGAGGCCTCACCAGAGAACTTAATGACTGCACTGGAGTCTGTAGTAATCTCATGGCAGCTCTCCATTCAGCAGATCTACAACAATCCTATGATTGTACCTATGGGACCGCCTCCTCCGTTATGGCCCTAGGTCAGTGTTGCTCTCCTTTTACAACTTTCTGGTGGTCCCTGGCCCTAAAGACATCCAGCTGTCCTCAACCAGGGTCCCTGGAACAAGCACATTTGCGGGAGCTCTGCAGATTCAGCCTCATAGAATTGTAGAGTTGGAAGGGACTTCCAGGGTCATCTAGTCCAACCCCCTGCCCAATGCAGCAGATTCACAACTACCACTCCTTTCATCTAACCCACATGAATGTTCTCAAGAGGCATATGGAGTTGATAATGGGCTGGATAACAGGGAATAAACTGAAGCTCATTCCAGCAAAGTGCAGGTGCTCTTGGGTAAAATTATCGAGAGGACAGTAGCGTCACAGTTGCAGAGCTTCCTGGAGGATGCTTCCGTTTAGACCCACACCAATCCGGCTTTCGCCTAGGCCGTGGGATGGAGACGGTGCTGGTCACCTTAGTAGATGATCTCCAGCGACAACTGGATCAAGGCGGGTCAGCAGTGCTGTTGCTGTTGGACCTGTCGGCGGCGTTCGACATGGTCGACCATCAGTTGCTGGTCCACCGCCTTGCCGATGCGAGGATTCAGGGATTAGCCTTACAATGGCTTTCCTCCTTTCTCTGTGATCGGGGACAAAGGGTGGTGATCGGGGGACGATCGCCCCAGAGGCATCCGCTTAATTGTGGGGTGCCTCAGGGGGCGGTACTTTCCTCGATGTTGTTTAATATCTATATGCGCCCCCTTGCCCAGATTGTCAGGAGATTCAGGCTGGGTTGCCATCAGTATGCGGATGACACCCAGCTTTATCTGCTGATGGATGGCCGGCCTGCCTCTGCCCCCCAAAAATTGACCCCGGTGCTACAAGCCGTGGCAGGGTGGCTCAGGCTGAGTCATCTGAAGCTGAACCCAACAAAGACAGAAGTCCTTTGTCTGAGTCGCGGTGGCCTGGGAAGGGAAATCCCTCTACCAGCCTTTGATGGGGCGCCACTGATATCGGCACCTAAAGTCAAGAGCTTGGGGGTGCTACTGGAGCCCACATTGGCTATGGAGGCCCAGATAGCCACTGCGAGATCCGCCTTTTTTCATCTTAGGCGGGCACGACAGCTGGCACCCTTCCTAGAGCACAGTGACTTCGCAACAGTGATTCATGCTACAGTCACCTCGAGACTAGACTACTGTAATGCCCTCTGCATGGGGCTGCCCATGTCTCGAATCCGGAAGCTGCAGCTGGTGCAGAATGCTGCAACCAGGCTGTTAGTGGGTCTCTCTATTTGGGATCATGTGCAGCCGGGGCTGCGGGGACTGCATTGGCTGCCAATAGTGTTCCGGATTGGCTATAAGGTGCTGGTTATTACCTTTAAAGCCCTATATGGCTGAGGTCCTGTCTACCTTAGGGACCGTCTCTCCCCACATATTCCCCAGAGGGTACTGAGATCTGGATCACAAAATCTATTAGAAATCCCCAGACCGAGGGAGGCGAGACTGAAGGCTACCGGAGAATCTCTATTGCGGCCCCCCGCTGGTGGAACCAACTCCCTGATGATGATAGAGCCTTGTGGGACCTTGCCCAATTCCGCAGGGCTTGTAAAACAACACTTTTTCGTCTGGCCTTCAACTAAAGTATAAAGCTGTTTAACATCATGGTATGGAACTTAGCACCAAAATTGTTTACAAATTGTTCAATATTTAAAGTGCAATTGTTAATTTTAATTGATCTTACTGTAATTGTTTTTAGTGTTTTATGGTTTTATTGTGGATATTTAATGTTGTTAGCCGCCCTGAGCCTGCTTCGGCGGGGAGGGCGGGATAGAAATGCGAAAATAAATAAATAAATAAATATAGACATGTCTTTTTTAAAATGGTAGAAACTTCAATAGGTATGGAATCAGCAGATAGATTGTTAACTGGTACAGACTGCCAGGGGCAGACGTAGGGCACACAGCGCCCCAGGCAAGCCTGTTGCCCACTGTCCTGCTCCCTTCCACCCTCCTGAGGGCATGCACGGAGAAGGAGGGCATGGCCGGGGAGGGTGCCCAGGCAGCTCCCAGCCTCTCTTCTGCGGTGCTCACCACAGAGAAGTTGCTGGCTGGCTGGCTTTGCTTCAGCTCCCTTACGGTACTAGAAGGGAGGCAGAGCAAAGCCAGCAGGCCAGTGTGCACGCTTTGTGGCGCTTAAATAGAGTGCTGCAGAACAGAGACCGGGAGCCACGCAGGTTCAGTCCCCACCCTACTTTGCTGTGTGTGCCCCCAGGGGGGCAGAAGGGTGTGGGTGGCAGTGGGGCAGCCGAAGCATTTGCCATGGGCACCAGGAGAGGGGGAGGGCCCAATTTGGTGCCCCCCAGTCCAGCATCCTAGGCAAATGCCTAATTTGCCTAGTGGCAGGGCTGCCTCTTCTGTGAAGTGTGGCCCCAACTTTCAGTGATTGTCACTGGCTTCCAGTTTAGTCAAAGAGCTGCCATTCATCCTGAATGCTGTCAGCAACCTGGGGCTTATGGATGCAAAGGACGTCCCCAACACACCTGCCTTTCAGTTAAGAGCCTCATCTTTGACCCTTCTGTGTGTGCAGAAGTGACATCAGTTATTATCGTTGTGCTCTCTAGGCACGCTCTCCTGATGCTCTCTTTGCTAACGTTTAGCTGTCAGGCAAAGTCCATCCTACTCTTACTCGCTTTTAACAGTATTTGAGGTCCTTCTATCCATACACACATACACACACAAACTTGAGGGGGATATAGAGGATGGTGTGGAATTGTTTCCTGTGGCCCCAGAAGACAAGACCAGAACCAGCGGGCTGAAATTAAATCAGAAGAATTTTCAGCTAAACGTTAGGAAGAACTGCCATTAGAGCGGTCCCTCATCCTCAGTGAAAGAGGCTTCCTCCTCGGGTGGTGGGGGGCTCTCCTTCCTTGGAGGTTTCAGACAGAGGCTGGGTGGCCACCTGGCAGCAATGAAGATCCTGTGAATTAGCCAGATCATGAGGAGGAGGGCGTCAAGCATCGATATTTCCCAATAATCAGTCTTTTGTTGTTGAATCAAAAGTTGCTTTATTTAAGAAACTCGGAAGCTTTACCAAGGACACAAGCCTTGGAAGTAATGACATACGTAGAGTTACACAGTTGCTATATAGAATAACTTCAAAGGGTACCATACAGATGCAGCTGGAGTCACGGGTTCAAAGGTTACTACATACTATCTCTTTTATTGCTAAGGAATTTAGGCTATTAAAACATCTCCCTTTCTCACACTTCTCTCAGCTCAGATAAGATTGACTGTGTGAAACTGGGGGAGAGGCGACATGAATGTGGTCCCAGCCAGGCTGTAGCATAAACATCCTTGGGCCAGGTGGATTTATTACTTGCCCAAAGGTTGTAAAGGAGGGGGGAGCAGTAGAGGATTGTTGAAGGAACCATGAAGTTACAGAAATACGCCTGCTTGACAGAGGGCAGGAAGGGCTGCATCAGAGCTTCGTTCTTGTGGCCCCTCCTTACACACCGAGGGACATGTCAATCACTACTTTGGGGTCAGGCAGCAGTTTGGCCAAGAATCCTGGAGGATCTTTTTCTTTTTTTGGCTATCTCCTGGGCATGAAGCGGGGTTCACTGGGTGTGTGGGGGGGAGCTGGCTTGGCTTGAAGAGGTGATTTAAAGAGAGGAATGTCTTTCCCAAGTTGGCCAATGGGACAGTGGGGGCTTCGAGAGCCAAATAATATGCCTAGCATCCAAACTGAACCAGTGTGGCCACCCCTGCCCCAGAGCCTTCAAGGAAGAGCTGTTCCGAGGTGGCTTGCCATTGACTGCCTCTGCAGAGCGACCCTAGATTTCCCTGGTGGTCTCTCCCCTCCAGCAGTCCAACAGCTGAGGCCAACCTTGCTTAGCTCCTGAGGTCTGGGCAGCCTGGGCCGTCCAGGTCAGGGCATAGAAAAGTAATCTGTAGCCCTGTATAGAACTGAGGCCAGATGGTTAAGCCAGACATTGACCAGGACCATCCAAGTGGGCCACCATCTCCTACAGCTCCACCTTTCCACTTTCCCCAGAGTATTTGAGAAGGGGCAGCAAGGCCCAGCTCTTCCTGTTGAAGGGGGTCCCTTAAAGGTGCCCCCCCCAAGTCTCCAGGATCCGTGTAGTTGTGCTGCTGGAAGGAATCTCTATGGCAGCGGCCCCCAACCTTTTTGGCACCAGGGACCAGTTTTGTGGAAGACCATTTTTCCACAGACCGGGGGAGGGAGGGCAATGGTTTCGGAATGATACAATTGTGCACTTTATTTTGGTGTGGTGGTAAAGTGTGCAGACTTTTATCTGGGGGAACGAGGCTTGATTCTCCACTCCTCCCCTTGCAGCTGCTGGAATGGCCTTGGGTCAGCCATAGCACTTGCAGAGCTGTCCTTGAAAGGGCAGCTTCTGGAGAGAGCTCTCTCAGCTCCACCCACCTCACAGGGTGTCTGTTGTGGGGGAGGAAGATAAAAGAGATTGTGAGCTTCTCTGAGATTTGGAGTGGAGGGCAAGATATAAATCCAATGTCGTCGTCTTATTATTACTACTACATTGTAATATATAATGAAATAATTATAAAACTCACAGCCCAGTTGCTAACAGACCACGGACCAGGGGTTGGGGACCCCTGCTCTATGGAGCCATTCTCTTTTCCTGGACTGAGAAGAGATCCAGGCAGAGGTATCATTTCTTGCTGTAGATGAGGTTGGGATGAAAGGGTGGAGACGGATGCCCCCTCTGGGGTCAGAGAGCAAACAGGGCCCTGAAGTGTCTGTGGTAAGAGATTTCTTACTTGTACCTTAATTCTTGTTCTGTCCTAGGCGATGTGGCTATAGCAAAGCTAAGCAAGACCCGGATGAGGAAAAGATGCATTTTCATAATGGACACAGTGAGTAACGCTCCGGCAATATGCTTGTGAGATTCAGTCCTAAAGCTGCCTGTTATGATGTTCGTTATGCAAAATAATATATGGTGTGTGTGTGGGAGGGGAGTGGGGAGTCTAGGGGGGCAAGGACCTTCTGCTTGCTGCCGGCTGTGCCTCTTGCCTAGCCAGACAGAGTGTGTGGGGGGGGAGGGAGGGAGAAATGGGAGCCAGTTTGCATCTGGCTGATGGCAAAGCCACATTGCCAGAGACCCCTCAACCCCCTGCCAGTGGCCTGCCAGTTTCCAGCCTTGAGGTCAGCCTTTGCAGAGGAGAGGAAATCCCCTCCCCTCCCACTTCTGGCATTTGCTGCCGGTTCTCTCAGACTCGCTTTTTCCCTCCTGCCCAACGGAGTCTCCTTTTCCCTGCCTTCTGGCTCCCCGCCTTCCCCTCTCACTCACCCACCATCATGGCCACCTAGGGTTGCCAACTGAGTCAGGAAATTCCTAGCTGCTTGGGGGTGGGGTTTTGGGAGGAGGTCGCGCTCAGCAGGTTCACTACCAAACAGTACATCCTCCAAAGCAGCCATTTTCTCCAGGGGATCTGATCACAATATTCTAGAGATCAATTATAATTCTGGTAGATCTCTAGGCCCCTACCTGGAGATTGGCAACCCTATGGCCACCACTGATTTTCCTGACTCAGCATGCCTTGAGCCCTTCTAAGCGGGGAGGGGCAAGCCCCCTCCCTGCCCACATCCCTGAAACAGTCTGGGAGATACTTGCAATCCGCCTGGAACTGCTGCTGACCCACAAAACACAAAGCGATGGTTTCTGCTGGACTGCGGCGAGGGAAGAACGGAGCCCTCTCCCTGATACCACTCCCAATGATCCAAACGTGCTGGAAGGAGGCATCACAGTCCAATATAGAATCACTTGGTCAAAATGTGTTTTTCTTGGCATTCTTAGCAGGCTGCCAGTAATGCAGACTTTAGAACTCACTCCTTTGACCTGTTTTTCGTGGGACTGGTTAACAGTGTTAGTGTTATGTTATGGAGCACATTTTCTGCCAGAACTTCAGCCCTTATGCCTGAGTGTGCGCGTATGCACGCAAGTGTGTGTGTGTGTGTCTTAAATAACTGAGTTAATGAACAAGTATTTGGTGTGGGAGGAGAAGTCATGCTTGTACATTCATGTTCATAATGAACAAAATAAATTTCCCACTATACCTCTCTTCCAGTGCGCTCAAGGGCTCGTTCTGTCATCTTTATCCATCACTACTTACACCTAGAACTTTAATTGTATTCACAGTTAAGTTGCCTGGAGTCAGGACGTACATCGACCCACATACTTATGAGGACCCCAGTCAAGCTGTCCATGAATTTGCCAAGGAAATAGAAGCATCGTGTATATCAATTGAAAGAGTGATTGGAGCTGGTAACTTCATACATCCATCTTTTCCCCCTGTGTCTTTTGTGCTGTGGTGATGGTGGTTTCTTCACGAACGTTCAGACGCAAAGAAATGTCCAGTTATTGCAGTTCTTACATTTTAAAAGATGGAGATGGGGGAGGCAGATTGCGTGGGCAGTGGGGTTATGGTCCAGTTTGGCATTCGTCCTCCATGGGACCAAGCAGGTGACTAACTTCACTTCACTATTGAGGTATGGAGTTACAGCCCGGTTTGCCAACTGCCTGGAGGAAAAAAGGTCCTGTTCCACTAACAGAAGTGTCACGTGGAGAAAGTAGCAGCTGAAGCTTTTCGTGGCATGGAGTTAAATAGCATCAGCTGATAATTTGCATCCCACAAAGCCTCTCTTAAAGAGACCCCTGTTGGCAGCCCTGGCCATTGCACACAGTCTCTGGGAAGCTGTGTCCTCCATAGTCTCAGCAGTAGTGTGTGTGGAAAAGGATCTAGGGGCCTTAGTGGACCATACACTGAATATGAGTCAGCATATTCTTAAGTCAGTGGTTGCTGACTTAAGACAGAGACCCAGCTTTTGGAAAATCGTGATAAGTGATGTCGGGCCAGGGGATTCCAGTGCTCCTGGGGAGGGGAAAGTACAGCGGTGGGAACAGGCAGAATGTGAACGGAAGGAGTACGAGACACAAGAGGGCTCGCCCCCCTTCCAGCCTGTGTCCCATCCCAAGGATGGCAAGCGGGACGGCCAAGTGGAGACACTCGCCTCCGTCCCTGGTGATGTGCAACGCCAGGTCCATAAATAATAAAACCTCAGTCCTGCAAGAATTTTTCATCAGGCAGGACATGGACCTGGCTTGCGTGACGGAGACCTGGGTGCGGGAGGGGGAGACAGTTGCTCTCTCCCAAGTAGCCCCGCCTGGGTTCTCCGTCCTTCACCAGGCCCGGACTAGCGGGCGGGGGGGAGGGGTGGCCTTTTTCATGCGGGAGGATTGCTCCTTCAGGACGCTTCCGCCGCCAGAGATCAAGGGCGTGGAGTGTGTGGGCCTGGAGTGGGACGTTGGGGAGAGTTTGGCAATCTGGCTGGTGTACCGTCCGCCTAACGCACCAGCCAGTGCCCTGCCGTCCCTGATGGAGGCTGTAACAGGCTGGGCATTGGAGCATCCCCGACTTATAGTCCTGGGTGACTTCAATGTCCATGCCGAGGACGCAGCTTCCACTCATGCGACGGACCTAGTGCTTTCCATGGCAGCACTGGGACTTTCCCAATATGTAACAGCGCCCACACACCAGGCTGGGCACACACTAGACCTGATCTTCGCGGCGGGAGTAACAATGGGTCAGATATCTGCTGAGGCAGTGCCATGGTCTGACCACCAGGTCCTGAAGGCCCGTGTGGACATACCACCTCTGTCCCGTTTAGGCGGTGAGCAGATTTGGGCTCGCCCGCGTAGTCAGATGGACCCATTGCGGCTTCAGATGGCTATGCGGGACCCTTGGCCTACCGGCGACTCGTTGGATGGGCTGGTGGAGACCTGGAACAACCGGTTCTCCGAGGCCATCGACGAAATCGCTCCCAGACGTCCTCTTCATCCTCGATCACGATCCGCCCCGTGGTATACCCCGGAGATGCGATCGATGAAACGACGATTAAGACGACTAGAGAGACAATGGCGTCGCGCTCGTGACGAAGCTACGAGAACATCATATAGGTCATTTATGAGGGCCTATGAGATGGCTATTCGGACTGCAAAGAAGGAATACTTTGCATCCAGAATCGCATCTGCGACCTCGCGCCCAGCACAATTGTTTAGTATAATTCGGTCATTAACAGAACTGCCGCAGGGCAAACAAAATAGTAGAGAATTGGAAATAGGCTGTGAGGCTTTTGCGAGCTATTTCGCAGATAAGGTCTCGTCACTCCGACACGACCTACCCGCCATAATTAATACAGTAGATGAACTTGGGGCACCGAGCACGTCTTCTGGTTCAATTCTGGATTCTTTCAGTCCACTCAGTCTGGAGGAAGTCGACAGGACCCTTGCAGCTGTACGCCCTACGACCTGTAGGTTAGATCCGTGCCCGTCTTGGCTTATAAAGGCCAGCCAAACGTGGCTACGTGAACCACTACAGGATATCATCAATAGGTCCCTGATTGAAGGGATCTTTCCCACACCTCTTAAAGAGGCAGTGGTCCGTCCCCTCTTAAAAAAACCATCAGCAGACCCGGCCACATTGGCGAACTATCGGCCGGTGTCAAACCTTCCCTTCCTGGGTAAGGTCATAGAGCGGGCGGTGGCGACTCAGCTGCAGGGATTCCTGGAGGACACTTCCGCACTGGATCCATTCCAGTCCGGCTTTCGGCCAGGCCACGGGACGGAGACAGTTCTGGTCGCCCTCATGGATGATCTTATGCGACATCTGGATCAGGGCGGTTCTGCAGTGCTGTTGTTACTAGATCTGTCAGCCGCTTTTGACACGGTTGACCATCAGCTACTGACTGACCGCCTTACCGATGTGGGGATACAGGGATCTGCCTTGCAGTGGCTGACTTCCTTTCTCCAAGATCGGGGACAAAGGGTGGTGATAGGGGAGGAAGCATCCCAGAGGCACCCCCTTAGTTGCGGGGTGCCGCAGGGAGCGGTCCTATCCCCGATGTTATTTAATATCTATATGCGCCCCCTTGCCCAGATAGTCAGGAGGTATGGATTGGGTTGCCATCAATATGCGGATGACACCCAGCTCTACCTAATGATGGGTGGCCAGTCTGACTGTACCCCGGAAAATCTAGACCTGGCACTACAAGCCGTGGCCTTCTGGCTCAAACTGAGTCGGCTGAAATTGAATCCGACGAAGACGGAGGTTCTCTACCTGGGTCGGGGCGGTCCGGGGAGAGAGATCCAGCTGCCGGCCCTTGACGGGGTGCCACTAATACTGGTCCCCAAGGTCAAGAGCTTAGGCGTGCTCCTTGAGTCCTCCCTTACAATGGAGGCTCAGGTGGCAGCCACTGTTAGATCTGCCTTTTTCCATCTTCGGCAAGCACGGCAGCTGGCCCCTTACCTGGACCGCAGCGACCTAGCGACGGTAATCCATGCTACGGTCACCTCAAGAATAGATCACTGTAATGCTCTCTACATGGGGCTACCCCTGACGCTAACCCGGAGACTACAACTAGTGCAGAACGCTGCGGCACGGCTGTTAATGGGGCTACCACGACGGGAGCACATTCGGCCAGTGCTGAGAGAGCTGCACTGGTTGCCTGTTGTGTTCCGAGTTCGCTTCAAGGTGTTGGTATTAACCTTTAAAGCCCTTTATGGTCAGGGACCTGCCTATCTACGGGACCGCCTTTCCCCATATATCCCCCAGAGAGCACTGCGATCAGGGACAAAAAATCTGCTGTCCGCCCCTGGCCCAAAAGAAGCCAGGTTATCCGCAACAAGATCTAGGGCCTTCTCGGTGGCAGCACCAGAACTCTGGAACACCCTCCCAGAAGCTATAAGGGCCCTGCGGGATTTGTCGGCGTTCCGCAGGGCCTGTAAGACCGAACTGTTCAGGCAGGCTTTTCTGGTTGACTGAAAATGGGCTGCCACCGGACATCCTACAGAAGCTGGTGGTCATAGTCAGAACCTAATACCGCCAGACTAGACTGAGATATCGTAATCGTTTTTAACCTGATAAATGTATTATGGTTTTATATGTTTTATGAAATTGATTGTTTTTATGATATTGTAAGCCGCCCTGAGTCCGCTTGCGGAGAGGGCGGGATATAAATATAAAGTAATAAATAAATAAATAAATAAATAAATAAGCAATGTGATATATCAGCTAAAAAAGCCAATGTGATTTTGAGCTGTATCAATAGAAGTATAGTGTCCAGATCATGCAAAGTGATGGTATCACTTCACTCTGCTCTAGTTAGACCTCACCTAGAGGCCGGTGTTCAGTTCTGAGCACCACAATTTAAGAAGAATATAGACAAGCTGGAACCTGTCCATAGGAGGGCAATGAAGATGGTGAGGGGTCTGGAGACCAGGTCATATGAGGAAAGGCTGAATAGGCTGGGTATGTTTAGCTTGGAGTGGAGACAACTGAGAGGTGATATGATCACCATCTTCAAATACTTGAGGGGGTGTCATATAGAGAGTGGTGTGGAGTTCTTTTCTATGGCCCCAGGAGGTCAGACCAGAACCAACATGTTGAAATTCAATCTGAAGAACTTCCTGCCAGTTAGGCTGGATACAGAAGGGCAGCTTCAGGCTCACCATTGGTGTCCCAAACTGTCCCACCCCAAACTGGAGCAGGCAAATCCCAATCAGATGCTCCTGCACAATGCACCCATATATTGCACAGGGGTCGCTTGGGCACGTTCACACAGTTGTTGCTCGTCTCCCCCTTAGTGCAGTCTGGGTTTCTTTTCTTCCCTTACATTTTTAGTGGTCATGTGCTCATGCACTCTGGGCAGGGTTTTTTAAAAAAAGAATACTGGGGAGCACCTAGAGCAGATTGGCGGGTTCACACCACCAATCTGCCTTGCTTGCATGCTCCCACGGTCAGATGTCTGGAAAGATGGATGGAGTGTGGCAGAAGAGTTTGCTACCACTTCCCAAGACATCGGATGATAGGGTGAGTGAATGAGGGGGTGGGGCGGGCAGCAGCTGTGCCTGTCTGACCTGGCTTCCTTCATCCATCTGGGGGCCGTCCCTTTGTCGGCTCAAATTGACCATCTGAATTCAGCCTTAGAGTGGTTCTTCAGTGGAACAGGCTTCCTCGGGAGGTGGTGGTGGGCTCTCCTTCCTTGGAGGTTTTCAAATAGAGGCTAGATGGCCATCTGACAGCAATGAAGTTCCTGTGAACTTAGTCAGATCATGAGGGTAGGAAGGGTTGCATCAGTGCTTAGTTCTCGTGGCCCTTCCTTACACACCCAGGGAAATGCTTTTCGCCACTCTGGGGTCAAGAATCAATTTTCTCTAGGCCAATTTTGTCTGGGATCTTGGAAGGGTGGGGGGTTTTGCCATCTTCTGGGCATGAAGCAGGGGTCACTGGGGGTGTTGGTGGGGAGGTACTTGTGGATTTCCTGCCTTGTGCAGGGGGTTGAACTAGATGACCCTGAAGGTCCCTTCCAACTCTAGGATTCTAGGATTCATTCTTTGTTCTCTTATGGAAATATAGAAACTGCTCGTGCAACTTTAAAAACTAACTTTAAGAACCACTCAGTCATGGCTACGAACAGCATGTCTCCCAACTGTTTATTCCAGTAGAGAAGCCATGTTTGTCTGTTGTGGCAAAAGAAAACAGAAGTCCAGTGGCACTTCAAAAACTAGCAGCATTTGCCATAAAGGCTCATACCCTCTTCTAATCCAATGGCTATGATCTTGGATCATTTTTCTGTCTCTTGCTTGAATGTTGGGGGGGGGGGGGGGGGGGTTCCTATTCTCAGAGTATCCCACATCTGTAAAGATTTAAACTACTGCTCTGAACTGAGCATGTATTTGGACTGGTGATCATACCTGCCCTTTGAAGACACAAGAGCTCATTAATGTCTTTCTCATTTAACTGTAGATTGCAACCAGACCATAAAACAAGATGTTAACTCTGGTGTTCATTTCCATTATTGCAGGTGAATTTGGTGAGGTGTGCAGCGGGCGATTGAAGGTGCCTGGGAAGCGAGAGTTGCCAGTGGCCATTAAAACCTTGAAAGCTGGCTACACGGAGAAACAACGGCGAGATTTTCTGGGAGAAGCCAGTATCATGGGGCAATTTGATCACCCCAATATAATTCACTTGGAAGGCGTTGTCACAAAGAGTATGTACTTGCTGCTGCTGCTACTGAAGGCTTTAATCAGAAATGCTTTGAGACCTGAAATCAGAACTTCTAGCTGCTATCTTAGTGAGATCAAATAGGTTCTTGTTGGGGATCTTCTGGTACCATGGGGATGAAGTCATTTGCATTGCCCTCTCAAGCATGCTCTATGGTTTTATCAGTGCGAGAAACTTGAATATCAAAGTGAAAAGTTTGGTTTCATGGGCCAGGACTGGAAGAGATTCACAGATTCCTTCCTTACTTTCACATTCCGATAGGAGGTGATGCTGTGACATAAATCTTTCCAGGTGACATTTAGGCAAGGGTGGGGAGTGTTTCCTTTCTCAAAGAGTAGCTCCTCTCCCACTTTTTAAAAAGTAAGCTGGACACTTGACATTTAGGGATGGGATGCTCAGTCACTATTCAGTGCTCAGCCTGCTCATTAATTCCAGTCATCTGAATCAAAAGTTCATAAGTTTATGAATAGTCCAAACACATTCAGCTTTGTAAAAAATGAGACTATACAAATATGCTTTGCCACCTCACCTTTTTTTAAAAAAATGATTAAAAGCAAAAAAAAAATTGTATTTTTTGAGACGAAATTTCCTACTTGGTTGCTCATTGATAGCTGGCCAATATCACACAGATTATTTTCCTTTCAAATACATTTTATTACAGTTTTACCATAATATACAGAGTACGTATCTACTGTTCAATATGATTACAACAGAAATATAAAGTACAATATTAGCTAGTACAAATTATTGTAAAGTTGAAACCTTCATAAAGAAATTTACCTATAGCTTGTATAGAACTTAATAGTGATTAATCAAGATATTCCATGCTAGTAAACAATATAAGTAGCAATAAAAAAAAACTGTACCATAATGAAAGATCATTAATTATATTAGGGATGGTTTCTTGTAAAATTAGATATTCTGTAATAGGAAACCAGAGAGCCAAGAAACTAGAAGAGAGAGGACATTCAAGTTGGTTAATATTGTCAGAGAGTTTGGCCATTATGTAAGTAGTCCATAATTTTTATGCCAGAAGTTTAAATTTATCTGATTTCCATCTTGTAGCCACTGCTGTTCTAGTTGCTGAGAGAAGAAAAGAGACAATTTCTTTTTTATGAGGCAGACAATCTGGACGAATCCCCTCATTTAAAAATAATTGGGTTGAGGGGTGAGGAAAGCAACAGTTAGGTTGATTGTTTTGTAAATTACTTCTAAAAAATTCTCCCAAAAACCACATAGATAAGGACAAAAGGCCCAACAATGGAGAAAGTCACTCACACAAAATATTTTTTCAACCCTCTGAAATACAAGAAGAGACAGATGTCTTACAGATATCTAAGCTATTGACTGTTGCGAGCAAAAATTCTGCTTTGTGAGCCAAAAAAAAAATATCTATGAGCATTAAAGTTGTGAATGAGCTTTTTTTTCCAATTTCACTTTACAAAGAAAAAAGGGAAAGGGAGGGAGACAGGGAAAGTAATATTAAGAAAGGGAAAGAAAACAATACCTGGGGAGAGAGGAATGGAAGAAAGAAGGCAGGGATGGAAAGAAGGCAAATAGATAGGGAGGGAGGGAGGGCAGGCAGGCGGGAAGCCACCCCCGACCTCCACCAGAATCCAGTTGCGTTTTTTTTCCCAAGGTTATGTAAACAATGCAGCACATGCTTGTGCTTTTCTTTGATCCTACTTAGAAGAGATTGGATTTATACCCCACCATTCACTCAGAGTGGCTTACAATCTCCTTCCCTTCCTCTTCCTAACAGACAGCCTGTGAGGTAGGTGGGGCTGAGAGAGCTCTTAAGAAAACAGCTCTGCAAGAACTGTGACTGGCCCAAGGTCACCCAGCAACTACATGTGGGGGGGGGGAATCAAACCCAGTTCTCCAGATTAGAATCTGCTGCTGTTAAATACTACATCCAACTGGCTCTCCCCCATCAAACCTTCCCTCCCCCAAAGTCACTCCTTCCTCACTTTGTAAAGGGACGCAAGGAATGGGCTACAACAAAGAAGGGTGGCAAACAGGACTTCCGGTTTGGATTTCATGGAGAATTAATGAACTTTCCAGTGGGGGAGCTCACCAGACCCTCTATTCTGGACAGAGAAGGTGTTTTAATACCTACTGTCTACATCATCTAGGCAAGATGATGGCCAAGATATGCTTAAAGTTCTGAGGAGAGGTGCTTTGGATAACGAGAAATCCCAGGGGGGGTTTCTTTTTGGCTTTGAAGAGTCTCCGAAGAAGGACCGCTTCCAACGTCTATAGAGGGTATCTGGAGTCATTAAATCGACATAAATTCAACGTGTGCCAAACTTCTTAAGAGCTAATTAATCGTGGATGAGAAACAGACCAGTGTGTTTGATGTCGGGACTTCAAAGGTAAAGATATTTTTATCTGTTGCTCCGGGACTAAATTGGGAAATATTTGGAAGGCAAACGAAGGTCTGGACACATAAATAACTTGTAATAATAAAGAAGGAGGAGGAGGGGGAAATCTTGGACTGAGTTAAACAGATATAAGGCTTAAAAAAGGCAAAAGCTGATATTGTTTGAAATTTTTGTGGGGTAAAAGAAGAGGGCAAAAAGGCTGATAAAAAAGAACAGATGGATGTCATGGAAGCTAGATTGTCTAAACTGATTAAAGATTCTATATGTGATTGCAAGAAGGAATTAAAAAAAGATATAGAAGTTCTCAGTAAAGAGTTGAAAGCAGTATCCAAAAAAATCCAAGAGGTGGAAGAGAGAGTGAAAGACCATGATGAAAGAATTAATACAGTAGATTCCACTATTAAAAAATTGCAGGACAAAGCAGTACTGCAGGACTGCAAATCATTGGAAAATCAGATACGTTTGAGAGGTGTGCCTGAAAAGGATGGTGATTTAAGGAAATACATAATAAGGATTATTGCTGAATATGTTGGAGATGATCCTGAGGAGACTAATTACTTTAATGACTATATTTACAGGGTCAATTCAGAATAAGGAAAAATAAACTACCAAGAGATATGGTAGTGAGATGAGAAGAGACTTGGTGGGAAGGATTCTAAGTAAACAGTATGAAGGCAAGCCAATTGTGGAAGGCAGTGATGTTAGAATTATAAAAGAATTACCAAGGAAAGTCTTAAGTGACAGAAGATTATATAAAAAAACTGACTGAGCAATTGAGAGAGAGTCAAATGAGATATAGATGGATTCTCCCAGAAGGATTGGTTTTTGAATAGAAGGGGAAGAGGATTACCATTACAAGCACTCAGGAGATGGAGAAGTTTTTGGTGGAGAATAAAGAATTTGGAGGTTCAGATTAAAATAGAAAACCATGGTGGATTACAAATTATTATCTTGGAATGTAAATGGACTTAATTCACCACAAAAAAGAAAGGCAACTTTTCATTGGATTGGGAAGCAAAAATATAACATAATTTGTCTACAAGAAGTACATATTAAACGATTGGATTACAAATATTTGTGGAATAAGCAATTTGGTATGGATTTTTTTTCATTGGCTAAGGAGAAAAAAAGAGGCGTGGTTTTTTATGTAAAACAGGAATTGGAACCAAAATTGATTTTTAAGGACAATGATAGTAAATATATTGCAGTGCAAGTGATGATGAACCACAAGAAGACTTTGTTATTGGGACTGTATGCTCCTAATGGAGCAAAAGATTCTTTTTTTAAGGACATTATGCAGCAACTTGATCAAGAGACATATGAGCAAATCATGTTAATGGGAGACTTTAATGGTACAGTGTCAGAACTTAAGAACTTCAAACGGATCCCATACTTGGTTACAAAGTTAGGATTTTATTGAAGAGAACTAAGCACTGGAAGAGGCAAGATAACAGTGATGGCGAGAGCCAGCACCAGCACAATTTTATACACGTAAAACAAACATCTCACAAAGCCACAATTCACACCGTTACAGGCACATCTGTCTTCTCACCATCACTATCAGTAGAGAGGATGCCTCCCTACTTCGAAGGCCATGCTGCTCGGCTTCAAAGGGTCCCAGTGTGAGAATGTGCAGAGACATAACATAACTCATTCTACAACCCCAAATATTTTGGATACCAGTGGGGCAAGGTTAATTACTATTCAAGCATTTTGGGTCAAGCAAGGGTTACAACATGGAGTCAGTTTGGTTCAGTAACAAAGCAGTTCTAAGTCATAGTAAAAGTACATTGCAGCATTGGTCACATTATAGGGAACCAGCAGTAAAGATACAAGTTCTGACATACTGCCCCCCCTAAGCGCCCCCTCCCGCGGGGCCCGCCTTGGGCTTGTGCGGGTACAGTAGGTGAAACTTTTTCAGCAGTTGCGGAGCGGCTACATTCTGAGATTCGACCCACTCGTCACAGCTCGGGGGGAAGTGTTTCCACCTGATCAAATAATACAGTTTCCCCCGTTTGACTCTGGAGTCCAGGATCTCCTGGACCTCATGGTGACTCTGACCCCTCACTGTCGTCGGAGGGGGCGGTGGGGCCCTGGGATGGAAGGACGTAGCACCAGGGTCTTTCCGAAGCAAGCTGCAATGAAAAACAGGATGGATCTTACTTAGAGATTTGGGCAGTTCGAGTTCCACGGTCACTTTGTTTATTACCCTTTTTATTTTGAATGGGCCCAGGAACTTCAGTGCGAGTTTGCGACAGGGCTGGGGAAGGGGAAGGTTTTTTGTGGACAGAAAAACTGTATCCCCCACCTTCAAGTCCCACTCTTGGGAGTGCTTTTTGTCAAACTGCTTTTTGTAGGCCTTTTTCGCTTCCTCCAGGTTTTCCTGAATACCCTTCCAGCCTTCACGGAGGCCCTCCCACCATTGCTGACAGGAAGTGGGTTCGGCCGGGCTGGCGGGGAGGGCGAGAGTGGGAAACGGTTTGCCCTCGTAACCATTGATAATTTGAAAAGGGGAGGTTTTGGTTGAGCTATGGAGGCTGTTGTTGTAGCCATATTCTGCAAAAGGGAGGAGGTCCACCCAGTTGGACTGTTGGAAGTTAATGAAGCAGCGGAGGTACTGTTCCAGAAGACCATTAACCCTCTCTGTCTGTCCGTCCGACTGGGGGTGGTAGGCAGAGCTTAGCCCCTGCTCGATGCCAGCCAGTTTGCAGAACTCCCGCCAGAAGTTGGCAACGAACTGCGTCCCGCGGTCACTAATGACCTTGTCCGGGAATGAGTGTAGGCGTACAATGTGGGTGAAAAAGAGCTGGGCGAGTTTTTTGGCCGTGGGTAGTTTTTTGCATGGGATGAAATGGGCTTGCTTAGAAAATGTGTCGACTACGACCAGGATGACTGTTTTGCCTTGTGAGGGTGGGAGTTCGACAATGAAATCCATGGAGACTACCGACCACGGTCTGGTGGCTGTAGGGAGTGGAACCAGGTGGCCTGGGGGTTTACCCCCCCTTCTTTTTGCCATGAGGCAGGTGGGGCATGAAAGAACAAATTCAGAGACATCTTTCTTAATTTTCGGCCACCAGAACTGGCGGGTGAGTAAGTTGAGGGTTTTGACATAGCCAAAGTGGCCGGCCAGGCGACTTGAGTGACAGCGCTCCAAGACCTCTTTTCTGAGGGGGTCGGGTACATAGATTTTTTCATTGTGCAGCCAGAGCCCGTTTTCGGCTTTAACCAAGTTGGGTGGGCGGTCGGTCTCCTGGTTGTATTCTGAGAGGAATCGAGGCAGCAGATCTGAATCCGGAGGGCTGGTCTGCCTGCCTGAGCGGGTAGTGACCCCCCCCCGAGATGGCTGAGGGGGAAATTAATGAGTCCACTACCTCCTCCCGGAGACTGTCGTGTTGTGGCATGCGAGAGAGGGCGTCTGCTAAAAAGTTCTTTGAGCCTGGGATGTGTTTCAGCACAAAGTCAAATTTAGCAAAGAAACCTGCCCACCGGATTTGTTTTGCAGTCATTTTGCGGCGCCCGGTGAGGGCTTCAAGGTTTTTATGATCGGTCCAGATTTCAAAGGGCACTCTCGCTCCTTCGAGCCAGGAGCGCCAAGTTTTCAGGGCAAACATGACTGCAAACGCCTCCTTGTCCCAGACTGACCAATTTCTTTGTTCGTTGGAAAATTTCCTTGAGATATAGGCACATGGACGGAGCACCCCATTTTCCCCCCTCTGCATTAGTATGGCTCCCACTGCGGCGTCGGAGGCGTCGCATTGGACCACGAAGGGTTTCCGCTCGTCAGGATGAGCCAACACGGGTTCGGAGGTGAAGAGGCGTTTTAGTTCACTGAAAGCTTTTTGGCATTCAGGCGTCCACGTTAGGCGTGCGCCCGGCTTTTTCGCCTCTTCACCCTTCCCTTTGGTTTTGAGAAGTTCCGTGAGGGGGAGCATGACGGTGGCAGACCCCTTAATGAAATCGCGGTAAAAGTTAGCGAACCCGATAAAACTTTGTAACTGTTTGCGGGTTCGAGGGGGTTCCCAGTCTAGTACCGCTTGGACCTTTGCGGGGTCCATGGCCAATCCCTCCCCCGACACCCGGAAACCCAAATAGTCCAATTCGGTCTTGTGGAACTCGCATTTTGACAATTTAGCGTACAGTTTGTGTTTGCAAAGGGTGCGTAACACTTTTCGGACCAGGGGTACATGAGACTTTAGATCTTGTGAATAGATAATGATGTCATCAAGGTACACCACCACCCCCTTAAACAGGAATTCCCGTAGCACTTCATTGATAAAGTTCATGAAAACACCAGGGGCTCCCTGCAGTCCGAAGGGCATGACTAGGTACTCAAATTGTCCCAGGGGGGTGTTGAATGCTGTCTTCCACTCGTCCCCCTCTTTGATGCGGACGCGGAAGTACGCGTCTCGGAGATCAAGCTTTGTAAATACTTTGCCCTTTGCTACGGTGTTCAACAAATCCTTTATCAACGGGATCGGGTAGGCGTTGGACATGGAAATCCCGTTTATAGCACGAAAATCTGTGCAGAGCCTAAGAGACCCGTCCTTTTTCTTTCGGAAGAGGACGGGGGCGGCATGGGGGGCAGTGGCCGGCCGTATGAAGCCGCGCTTAAGGTTCTTGTCCAAAAACTTTCGGAATTCAGCTTTTTCCGCCCAACCCATGGAGTACAGTTTCGCCTTGGGAAGCTGTTGCCCTGGGATCAGCTCGATGGCACAGTCCGTAGGGCGGTGGGGCGGTAGCTCGTCCGCTTCCTTCTCGCTAAACGCTAATCTTAGATCCTGGTATTCCTTGGGGATTGAGGCGACTTCCTCGAGAGTGAGGCAAGCCCGCATGTTTTGGGGGGGAGCGTGCGGTCCCCATTCGGGGCGCCAGTGGTGATGCTCACACCTCCAATCCGGGAACCGGACGATTTGTTCCTCCCACCTTATGTCTGGTTGGTGGCGGGCGAGCCAAGACGAGCCCATCACCACGTCGAAAGAGCAAGAAGGGGCAATTACGAAAGTTTCAATCCCCCAATGCTCCTCGGTTCCCACCGGGACTGCCTGAGTCTCTAACGCACATGGTTCCCCCCTCATGGGCCCCCCGTCCATCTGCTGGAACTGCATCGGCTGTGGTAGGGGGGAGGTGGCTAATCCCAACGCCTCAACTAGGCGGGGGGTGATCAGTTCCCTGTTACACCCGGAGTCGATCAGCGCTCGGGCGTGCATGAATCTCTTTAGGGTAGGGTTGAGGAGGGTAACAGCCATAAATAGTAAACCCCCTGTTGCTCTCAACGTGAGGAGTGCCGGCTGTTGCTGGACCTGCTTTGCGGCACTCATTAAAGCAGGTCGCTGTCGTTTCCCGCCGACTCGGTGTCGTCCGATTCTTCGGTCGATTCTTCCACTGTAGCCAAGTCGGTGGTAAAATCCTCGTCAGTCGCCAAGGAAGTGGCGACGGAGCCCCGGCTGGGCTCCTTCGAGCAGCCGCTCTTTTTCTTCTTCGGCCCTGGGGTAGTTGTCTTCGCCGTGGGTGGGGTGGCACCCACTTTTACTGGGCAGTTGGCAGCGAGATGATTCGGGTCTCCGCATTTGAAGCACTTGCGAGCGGGAGACGGGGTGGAGGCCGCCGGTGCCTTTCTCCCTTCGGATTTAGTCGGCGTGAGCTTCGCCGCCTTCTTCGCCAGCTGCTGCCGTCGCATCCCCACATGTTGAAGGTTGGTCTCCACCTCTCCGGCCAGCTGGATCCATCCGACCAACGTGTCGGGTCTCCCTTGACTGTAGCAGCGGTCGAGGATTGACGGGTTCAAACCATTGATGAACGCGGTATATTTCATGACCTCGTTCCATCCCCTCGCCGCCGCGCAGTACCCCAGGAACTCGGTGGCATACTCGCGGGTGGAGCGGTTGCCTTGCTCTATGCGCTGAAGGGCGGCGACGGCCTTCTCCTCCTGCAGGGGATCGCCATACTGGCGGAGCATCGCGTGCAGGAACCCCGCCACCGTAGCTAGCTCGGGTTTTCTTCCCATAAAAAGCCCGACGTACCACTTGCGGGCCGCGCCTCTCAGTCGGGATGCGATGTGGTACACTCGGCTGGCTTCGGTCGGGTAATCCGCACCCCAGTGGGTGAAGAACGTGTCGCACTGTATGGTAAAATACTCCACGTCCTCCGGATTCCCATCGAAAGTAATCTTCAATTCTCTTCCTCGACCCTCGGCCCCCCCTGGGGCTCGCGGCGCCCCCGGCGGCGGCGCGGGGCCCGGTAGAGCCGGCAGGATCGGGGCGGGGGGCGCTGGGGCCCCTGGGGCGGGCAGGGCCGGCAGCGCCGGGGCAGCCGGGGCCAGCGGGGCTGGTGGTGCCGGGACGCCCGGAGCCGGCGGGGCCGGGGCGGCCGGAGCTTGCGGCGCTGGGGCCGGCGGAGCCGGCGGGGCCGGGGCGGCCGGAGCTTGCGGAGCTGGGGCCGGCGGAGCCGGCGGGGCTACGGGCAGTTGCCCCAGCGGTAGCCCTCCAATCGGGACTCCCAGGACCGCAGTTTGCAAGGTGCGGAGCTGGTCGTAGATCGCGCCCAGGTTCTGCTGCAACTCCTCGGCCATCGTCACGCGGGATCGATGCACGTCGTCGTGTATCTCCCGAACCCAGTCGAATAAGTCGTTGCGGAGGGTCCGGATCTGGTCGTCTCCCCCTCGGGGCTCCGGGCCCTCCTCTTGGCCGCCGTCTCCGTCTCCGGCTCCCCCTTCGCCCAGCATGCTTCGGTACCGCTGCTCCGCGGCGTCGATTGCTGCCGTGGACTTCCGTGGGCTCCAGGTTCGCGGGGCTGGGAACGCGGCGTCGACCAAGAAAGGCGCCGGGACCTTAATTTTGCGCCGGACCCCCGTCACATTTGGGTCGAGCGGCGGGTCCTCTGTTGGGGTGGTGGGCTCTCCGTCGTCTGGCACTTTTGCCGCCATCGGGCCAAGCCTCCAGTACAGATAAGCCACTAACAATGGGATCACTGTTATAATGTCAGAACTTAAGAACTTCAAACGGATCCCATACTTGGTTACAAAGTTAGGATTTTATTGAAGAGAACTAAGCACTGGAAGAGGCAAGATAACAGTGATGGCGAGAGCCAGCACCAGCACAATTTTATACACGTAAAACAAACATCTCACAAAGCCACAATTCACACCGTTACAGGCACATCTGTCTTCTCACCATCACTATCAGTAGAGAGGATGCCTCCCTACTTCGAAGGCCATGCTGCTCGGCTTCAAAGGGTCCCAGTGTGAGAATGTGCAGAGACATAACATAACTCATTCTACAACCCCAAATATTTTGGATACTAGTGGGGCAAGGTTAATTACTATTCAAGCATTTTGGGTCAAGCAAGGGTTACAACATGGAGTCAGTTTGGTTCAGTAACAAAGCAGTTCTAAGTCATAGTAAAAGTACATTGCAGCATTGGTCACATTATAGGGAACCAGCAGTAAAGATACAAGTTCTGACATACAGTTAAAAATATTTTGGACAGATCTGAGAAGAAGCATAATGAAGGTAAACTACCAGTCTTTTTTTGAATTAGCCAAGTAAGAAAATTTTGTAGACATTTGGAGGGAGAAAAATCCTACAGTTGGAGACTATACCTTCTTCTCAGCTCGACATAACTCTTTCTCAAGGATTGATATGTTATGGAATACAAAAAAATTGGTACTTACAACAAAAAAATAGAGATTCTTCCGAAAATAAGAGCAGATCATAATCCAATAATGTGGTCTGCGAAACCTACCAAAAAGACTTTAAGATGGCAAATAAATGAAGATTTACTGCAGAAAGATGGGGTAGTAGAATCTCTGCAAAAAGACAGAAAAGCTAAAGAGAAACAAATGACAGACATACAGAAGGAGATTAAGAAGAAGGAGAGAAAGCTTATAAAGAGACCAGGGAAAAAGAAGATTTTAAAAGAAATTGAAATTCTGCAGGACCAACTAAGACACTTGTTAAATAAAGAAGTAGAATGGAACTTAAAAAGGCTTCAACAAAAATCTTTTGAGAGTTCAAATAAAGCTGGAAAATACTTGGCCTGGCAAATGAAAAGAAAAAGGGAAAATAAAATTCTTAATAAAATTAGTTTGGGCAACAAAGAAATTGTTGACCAGGAAGGAATCAAAAGAGAGTTTTATAAGTATTATGCAAATTTATATAAAAGTCATGTGGGGGGAAAAGAGAAAATAGATGCCTATTTACAGGAAATTAATGTTAAACCCCTAACGGGCAATATGAAAAAGATCTTAAACGACCCAATTGGTAAGGAAGAAATTGAAGCGGCAATTAACTCAGTGAAGCCAGGGAAGGCCCTGGGTCCTGATGGTTTTACGGCAAGATATTATAAAGTTCTTAAAGAAACTCTACTTCCAAAACTTCAGAAATTGATGAACATTATAAGAATAGATGGGAAGATAGCTAATACTTGGAAGGAAGCAGTAATTGATACCAAAAGAAGACAGAGATGTGACTAATGTAAAAAACTATAGACCAATTTCATTGCTAAATAATGACTACAAAATATATGCTAGAATTTTAGTAGAACGCCTGAAGCAGCATTTGAATAGTTTTGTTAAAGAGGAACAAGCAGGGTTTCTCCCCAGAAGGCAATTAAGAGAAATTATCAGAACTGTAATAAATAGAATATTATGAAAAACATTCTGAAAAAGATGTAGCTTTGCTTTTCACTGATGCAGAGAAAGCTTTTGACAATGTTCATTGGGACTTTATGTTTGCAGTAATGGAGAAATTGGGATTGGGTGAAGATTTTGTTAGAATGGTAAAGGTAATATATACTGACCAACAAGCAAGACTTTGTATAAATGCAGATTTGACAGAGAAAATAGCAATTTGTAAAGGAACAAGACAAGGGTACCCTCTATTCCCTTTGATATTTATAATGACGCTGGAAATACTGCTTATGCAAGTTCAAGAAGATAAGGAGATAGAGGGTTTGAAATTAAAAGGCTTTTCTTACAAATACAGAGCATTTGCAGATGATGTAATGTTTATAAATGAAAACCCAACTCAAATTACATCATTGCTGCTCCAAAAAATAAAAGAATATGGTGAACTGGAAGGCTTTTATGTAAATAAAGAAAAAACAAAAATTTTGTGTAAAAATATGTCAAAATCTAAGCAGATGGAATTACAAAATTTAACAAACTGTGACGTGGCCTCTAAAGTAAAGTATTTAGGAGTAGAAATTACAACAAAGAATATTGACTTATTTAAAAACAACTATGAAAAGCTTTGGCGGAAAATTGAGGTGGACTTACAAAAATGGAATAAGTTGAATTTGTCTATCCTGGGTAGAATATCGGCAATAAAAATGAATGTATTAACAAGAACAATGTTCTTGTTTCAAACTATACCAATAGTGAAAAAAGATAAACAATTTCATAAATGGCGGAGGAAACTTTTGGAATTTATATGGGCTGGC
Organism: Heteronotia binoei; assembly: GCF_032191835.1. Lineage (NCBI taxonomy): Eukaryota > Metazoa > Chordata > Lepidosauria > Squamata > Gekkonidae > Heteronotia > Heteronotia binoei. The sequence continues at coordinate 102,537,994 of NC_083232.1, read as the reverse complement.
AAGAAACCAAGAATTAAGATGAAGATCCTGACAGACCCTAAAGAAAGGGGAGGCTTCCAAGTACCGGATTTAAGACTATATCATGATGCAGTATGTTTGGTATGGATTAAGGATTGGATAGTGTTATTAAACAGAAAATTATTAACATTAGAAGGCCATGGAAAGGTTTTTGGTTGGCATGCATATTTGTGCTATGGGAAAATAGCACGGTGGCTCAGTGGTAGGGCATCTGCTTGGTAAGCAGAAGGTCCCAGGTTCAATCCCTGGCATCTCCAAAAAAGGGTCCAGGCAAATAGGTGTGAAAAGCCTCAGCTTGAGACCCTGGAGAGCCGCTGCCAGTCTGAGTAGACAATACTGACTTTGATGGACCAAGGGTCTGATTCAGTATAAGGCAGCTTCATATGTCCAAAAGTAAAATGGATGGTTTTTTCTCACATCATTATGGAAGAAGTAGTTTGCTTAAAACTTGGTTGAAATACCAAAAATATGGAAATGAGAGGAAACCGCTGTAGATTGTGCCAACAGAAGTAATAAAGTTATATTCCGATATTGAGGAAGAGAAATGGCTACCATATAAACAATTGTTAAAAATACAAGGAGGCAAAGGAGAATTAAAATCAGTGGAAGAATTGGATTATAAATTTAATTGGTTTCAATGGTTACAAATTAAAAGTCTGCTGAAGCAGGATATTAGGAATGAAGGAATAAGACAAGAACAAACAGAAATAGAGAAAATGCTGTTTGGTGAGGACGTAAAATTGATCTCTGGAGTATATAAACTGTTACTGAAATGGTCTACAGAGGTAGAAGTGGTAAAATCTCAAATGATAAAGTGGGCAATTAATATAAACAAGGAAATTCAGATGGAACAATGGGAATATTTGTGGAAGAACTCTATGAAAATATCGACATGTAATAACATAAAAGAAAGTTGTTACAAAATGTTTTATAGATGGTATATGACACCAAAAAAACTGTCAAAAACAAATAATCAGATTTCTGATCGATGTTGGAAATGTAAAAAACATGAAAGGTCCTTCTACCATATGTGGTGGACTTGTGAAAGGGCTGTACAATATTGGCAAATGATCCAGCAAGAAATGTCAAAGATTTTGGGATACAAAGTGAAGAAGGCACCAGAAATCTTTTTGTTGGGATTACAAATAGAAAATTTTCCAAAGCAAGACAGAACATTACTTTGGTACATGCTTTCAGCTGTATGGACATTGTATGCACAGTTGTGGAAGCAAAATAAAATTCCAGAAAAATGGAATTGGGTTATGAAAACTATGCACTGGAGTGAAATGGACAAATTAACAAGAACACTAAAGGAACTTGATATGGAAAAAATTAATAATGAATGGCAAAAGTTTCAGAACTATGTGGAAGAACATTGGAGAGTGAAAGGACACTTGGTGATATTTGATAATGGGTAACTTGTTTATTAGCTATTTTTAATTTACTGAGACAAGAATGATAGTTAAAATGAGAATATGAGAAAATATTTTGTTCTTTCTTAAAAGATTATAAGAAGATAGATAATATGACTTAATTTAGTAATATATTGGATCATTAATCGAATGAGGTAATAACCATAAAGAAGTATAAGTTCCTTTTTTCTTTTTAAACAGTTTTTTTTAATGTTAAATTACCTTTATTGCTTTTATATTGTAACACTGGGGAAGTCTTGAAAGGGAGGAGGGGAGGTGGAAAATGTGATGCAACATATTGACTTTTATTTGAGAGAAGTAAATGAAATAGTGATATAATATGTTGTAGAATAATAAAAATTGTTTTTACAAAAAAAAAAAGGAGGGTGGCAAACAGTTTTCAGTGGAAAGGTAAAACCATTTTTTATTGTTGATCAGTCACTTTAAGAGTAGGAAAATTCAGTGAATGCAGGCTTTAAAAAAATTAATGGTGGTGGCATTTTCCCCTGACAGGAATCAGTGGAGAGAACTCTTGTCTGGCCAAGAGGAACTTGCTTCAGGGTTCTGTAAAATCAAACTCCATGGTCCAATTAGCTTGAAACTTGAGGGTGTCAAGATGAGAGGGAGGACTATGTACTTGGCCACTTTGGTGCCCTTATCTTTATGAACAGCTGCCCCCTAGACTCTCCAACGGATTCCCCACTGAAAGCCATGGTCCTGAAGCACCTGAAACGGAAAATCCAGACGGATTTGAATCCTGAACCAGCTATATCATACAGGAACATAAGCAAATACAGCACACACACCCCGGCAAAAAAACAACACCTGGATATTTTTGTTCATGTGCACCCCGCCCCCCTTAGTGCTGTGTGAACACTGATGTTCTCAGTATTCTTGTGACACCCGGAGCAATAGAGTCTGGGTAGACTGCTGAAGAGATGAACTCATTTGGAACTGAGGAGTTTGGCCATGGTAAATTCAGCTGCCAGTTGCATTGGGATTGACGTTCTAAGCATACAAGCCAAGCATTTCATTGTCCCTGCTGTCAGCAGGCAAGAGAGGGTGGTGTACAGCTTGACTATAACAAGGCAGAAGGTCAGTTGTACTACATGTTACTATTGTTGGGTGGGGGGTGCGGAGGGTGAACTCAACACAGAGCTTCCATTTTCAGTAGCAATTTCCTGTTTCTCACTTTCCCCCCATCCTGTGCATCTTTTACATTGCAGCTCTACCTTGTCAGTTTCTCCCCCAGCTCTCTGTAATGATGCCAAGGTCACTGGTTCAGAAAGGTTGGCGCGTGCGGTGGGTTTTTCTTGTTGCAGCTCACCTTTATTTAGTCCCCTGTTCTCTAATGGCATGCTAATTTATTCAGCAATTATTCTCCACCTGCAGCATGCAGATAATGAAGCAGAAGGGCAAAGAAAGATGATTTCCTTGTGATTGAAACGGAGGGAGGAAGCCAGAAATAGGGCTCCTAGGAGGTGGTGCCTCACAATGAGGTGCCCTGCATCTCGTAACACTGCCTTTAAGAGCCTGAGGGAAAGGAGCCATGCTATGCCACTTGGCTGTGATGGCCTACTAAAAGGGGGTGCGTCATAAATGCCACTGCAGGCTGCAGAGATTTTATGATAAATGGTTAGAAGATCAAAGCCCTTGCCTTAAATTGCTCGTTCGTGATGTCTGAGCACACCTTGAAGAAATATGCTCACTCTCGTGCCAGGAAGCTCTTTGGGCTCTTCCATTTTCCTCCCCATATGTATCCATCAAACTCTCCCTCAAAGAAGGGAGCTTTTGGGGGAGAAGCCAAGCAGCCCCGGTAATCGATGGGAGAGCATACTAGTTAGCTTCTTGCTGGGGGTGAAGGATGACTTCCTGCAGTTTTACTGGACCCAAGAGAGAACATATATTTTTGTTCTGGGGCGCATAAAACTAGACCCCTGGGACATGGTCACTTTAAATGCCTTCCCTCCCTTCCATTGGAAAAAATAGATGGAGGCACCTTCTTCTGGGGCCCATAAAACTAGACCCCTGGGACATGGTCACTTTAAATGCCTTCCCTCCCTTCCATTGGAAAAATAGATGGGAGCACCTTCTTCTGGGGCCCATAAAACTAGTGACCATGTCCCAGGGGTCTAGTTTTATGGGCCCCAGAAGAAGGTGCCTCCATCTATTTTTTCCAATGGAAGGGAGGGAAGGCATTTAAAGGGACATGGTCTTCTCCAAGTTGCAGCCTGACTCTGTGCCATGGTGAGTGAACTTCAAAGTCATTTAAAGAGTCCATAGTTCTCTCCAAAGGTATTTAAAAGGCCCAGGAACCCTTTAAATGCCCTGTAATGGTGGCTATCTAGTGGCCCTGAAAAATCCAGACTATTTTTGTGGGGTTTTGGCATAGCCATATTCAGACAGCCGAATCACCAGCCCCCTCAGTGATTGATTGAGAAAATACCTGACAAATGCCAATTTATTCTGAGTGCACAATCTTTTTGAAACTTGGGGGAGGGGGGGTTGAGGAGCACAGATGTTGTTGTCATTTGCAGCACAGTTGCTGGTGCCTCTACCTCAAAAAACGGGGCTCCCAAGCCTCGGCTACCCTGATCAATTCACCATTATAGCCTATGGAGACTACTGGGAATAATAGAGTTGAAAAAAATTCAGCAATACCGAATATTTCCCAAATCCCAATGCCATACCGATATTGGGATTTGGGGATATAGGGAAACGCCAATATTTTTCAGATTCAGTATACCCAAACCAGAAAAATAGCAATTTTTCATGCCTACCCAGGCAGACAATGCAGTACATGTGTGTCTGTGCTTCTTTAAACTGCTGTGTGCACTCTTCCGGGAGCCATGGCAAGTTCCGTGAGTTCAATGATTTTTGTGCATATTGGGACAATGTCCACAGCTATGTTCATTCCAAGAACTGCCCATCTGATGTCAGCATGGTTGTCATGTGTGTCTTCTGCCCTGAAGCTCACTTGAGAGAGACCATGGCCTTGCCAGTGAACTTACTTCCCCCAAGTGATTGGGAGGGTAAAATGGGGCAAGGGAGGTGGGGAGGGGACATTTTTACCATCCTGAGCGCTAAATGTCATAAACAGAGAGCTTCACTTAAGATCTGTTTTAGACCAATCAGCTCTTTCTTTTTCTCTGCACTTCTCTTTGCTAGCTAATGAAAATTGATTCAAAGCTGTACGTGTTCTGTTGGAATGTCATTGAATTTAGAAGGGCAGAAGCGAGCCATGTTAATCATTGCTGTGTCATCCTGCCAAACTAGACAGAAATCAAATATAAAAACTGAGCAAAAATTATAGATAATTGCCATCAAAATGAATCAGTCATGAAAACTAGATTAATGCGGTTAGAAAAAATATATTATTTGTATCAACAAAAGGATTCTGCCTTCTGGGTCTTGATTGAACTTTTATTATTATTATTTTTATTCCCAAAGTACTCCTGTACTGCATGTGTAAGTGACACTTATATTCAGCATCACAATAGGGGATGTGCACGCACCCTACTCAGTAGCCAAAGATCCGAGGTGTGCTTCCAGATGCAGATCCATGGTAATTTGGATCCCGTTGAACCATGAAACTGCCTTATAAGGTTCAGGGCCTGTGTACAGTAGGCGTCCATCATCATCATCATCCTCATTTCAACAAATCCCTGCTATTGCAGAGTTCTGGACAATGTACAGAATCATTAAAAACAATTCCCAAATAAAACAAAATAGGAATACATTATAAAAACATGTGGCAGATACTTATACATTAATTATGGGGGTGGGGAGGCAAGGCAAGCGTGAAGGACATAAGAACATAAGAGAAGCCATGTTGGATCAGGCCAATGGCCCATCCAGTCCAACACTGTGTCACATAAGAACATAAGGGAAGCCCTGTTGGATCAGGCCAATGGCCCATCCAGTCCAACACTCTGTGTCACACAGTGGCCAATATATCTCTCTGTGTGTGTACAAATACACACACACACACACACACACACATATATACACACTGTGGTTAATAGCCACTGATGGACCTCTGCTCCATATTTTTATCCAATCCCCTCTTAAAGCTGGCTATGCTTATAGCCGCCGCCGCCTCCTGTGGACAGAGGAAGGTGCCAGCCAGAATGGAAACTGTCACTGTCCTCAGCTAAAGGCCTAGCAGAACATCTCTGCCTTGCAGGCCCCAAGGAATTGTGGGAGCTGAGCCCTGATGGAATTTGACAGAGAGCTCCATCAGGCTGAGGCCTGGACCAGAAAGGCCCTAGGCCTAGTTGAGGACAGATGGATGTCTTTAGGACCAGGGACCCCAGTCGAATACTGTCCAAAGAGTGTATTGCCCTCCTGGGGACACAATAGAGGAGACAGTCCAGCAGATACATTGGTCCCTTACCGCTCAAAGCCTTGTCAATACTAAAACGTTGAATTTTTCTCAGTATTCCGCTGGGAGGCAGTGTAGCTGGCACAGCACTGGATGTGTTCATGACATTCCCTTTCTGCTTTGCTTCCCTCTTCTCTTGCCCTTCCGCCTCCTTTCTTGCTTCCTTGTAAGGGCTTACCCTAGGGGTTCCCAACGTGAGCATCATGACATCCCCTAACAACTTTTCTGGTGTTGTCAAACGTTCTCATAATTGGGGGTGGGGGTGGGGGGAGGACCAGGCCCAGCAGGGCTTCTGGTCAGTCATTGGGAATACTTTAATCATTGCTTTGGGATCTGTTGCCTTCACAGCACAAGGAACGTAGTGTGTATTTTACCCGCTCAGGGAGGGACGGTGGCTCAGTGGTAGAGCATCTGCTTGGGAAGCAGAAAGGTCCCAGGTTCAATCCCCGGCATCTCCAAAAAAGGGTCCAGGCAAATAGGTGTGCAAAACCTCAGCTTGAGACCCTGGAGAGCCATGAATGGGGCTGTGGCTCAGTGGTAGAGCATCTGCTTGGGAAGCAGAAGGTCCCCGGTTCAATCCCTGGCATCTCCAACTAAAAGGGTCCAGGCAAATAGGTGTGCAAAACCTCAGCTTGAGACCCTGGAGAGCCATGAATGGGGCTGTGGCTCAGTGGTAGAGCATCTGCTTGGGAAGCAGAAGGTCCCCGGTTCAATCCCTGGCATCTCCAACTAAAAGGGTCCAGGCAAATAGGTGTGCAAAACCTCAGCTTGAGACCCTGGAGAGCCGCTGCCAGTCTGAGAAGGCAATACTGACTTTGATGGACCCAGGAGGGTCTGGTTCAGTAGAAGGCAGCTTCAGATGTTCATTTGTGGAGTGGAAAATCTGAGGAAGGCGGGGTTTGGGACTTCCATGGGGTAGAATGGCAGAGAGTCCACCTTCCAAAGCGGCCGTTCTCTCTGTGTGTGTGTGTGTGTGCTTGCTTGTGTGTATATGTGTGTGCAAAAAATTGTTTATTTTCAAAGGCATCTTGTTAAACCCAGCTTTTGGCCAAAATAGTGGAAGATTTGCTGTAAGAGCTATGCACTGTCAGAGTTATTTCCTCTAGAGAGCCAGTGTGGTGCAGTGGTTCAGAGCAGCAGATCCTAATCTTGAGAACTGGGTTGGACTCCCCACTGCTGCACACGAAGCCTGCTCAGCCTGCAGTCACGGGCCAGTGCCAGGTCTTTCCTACCTCACAAGGTGCCTGTTGTGGGGAGGGGAGGGGAAGGGAAGGGAAAGCTGCTGTGAGGTAGAGAAAAGTCACGTATAAAGACCAGCTCTACTTCTTCTATTCCCGGACATTTTGTAGTTGGCTCTGCCATCTGCAGTGTCCATTTGATAAGTGGCCAGGCTCAAAAAAAGTTGAAAACCCCTGCTTTATACTCACAAACAGGCCTTGCTCAGTTTCAAGGGGAAGATTTTGGGCTGCCAGAGCAAGAGTATTGCCCTCCCTCCCTCCCTCAGGTGGCTGCCAGAGTAAACCAGTTACTTGGCATCTCCATGGTAAAATTGTCACTTCCATCACAAATAAGTTCTTGTGGTACCAATTTATTCTGCCATTAGAATCCGCTAGAGTCTGTGGGAGGGTGTGTGTGAGAACTCACGCATGGGCAGAAGGAAAACAAATGCATGCAGTGAGGCTTGAAATTACTCAGCTGTACACCTTTTTTCTTTGTGATATATAAATAATCTGACAGATGTCAGGCATCTGATGCCGCAGGCTGTGATCCATGGTGGCTTGTGCCATAATAAATCTGCTAGTCTTTAAAATACATGAGTTTTTAAAAAGTTCTAGCAGACCAATAGCGGCTTCTGAAGTCTGCTCCTCCTCTGATTCTTCTCTGTGTTGTGTGTTCTGCTTTCTCCCCTTGTTCAAGTTCCGCAGGGAGGCTGGCAAGCAAAAACAGTTCCACCCTGAGCACAGAGTTCCAGGGGCCTTCTGTCCTCCTCTGACCACTGGCAGGGCCCCCCATGCCCCCCTGCATCCACACCTGCCTGTGCTTCCTTCCTCTCCCTGCCAGCTTGGGAGCTTTCCTACTGACCAGATGTCCTTTCCCCAGTGGGACTGGGTAGTGTGTGCTGTGAGGACAGGCAGTTTTCTTCAGTGAAACCAAGCAGTGGTTGAAGGATTAAATCTGCTTCGTTTATAGAGTCCTTTCCAATTCTATTATTCTACTGAGTCAGACCATCAGTCCATCAAAGCTCAGATGGGCAGCTGCTCTCCAGAGTCTCATGCAGAAGTCTTTCACATCCCCTCCAGCCTGGTCCTTCAGCTGGAGATGCCAGGGATTGAACCTAGAACCTCTTGCATGCCAAGCAGAGGCTCTTCCACTGAATTGGAGGTGGTGGTGGCAGACATGGTGGCCAGAGGGTGAGGTGGCTGCAGCAAACTGATAGGAAGTGACACATTGGCAGGTTTCTTGGCCCCCCTTCTCAGGCATGCTTGAATTGTCCAAATGCAGACTGGCTACAGTAATCTGAAAGCAAATTGAACCGGTAGGTGACCCAGCATGGCAGGTTCAGATCAAGCTTGGGGCTGCCATTTTTAGTCTTTAAAAAATTATTACCAAAAAGAGAGCTTGAGTGAAGAAAGGCACAGCATATTGCTAGGTTTCCTGAGAAGTGTGATCTTTACACACGTGCAGAGGCCTCCAGCAGGGAACTTGCCCGTGAGGATTAGACAGCCTGCAAGCCGGGGAAGGGCTTGGTTCTCATTACAGCATTCCCCCAAGTGCAGGCCTTTGTTGTTCTCCATAGGAGCGGTTGGTACTATGGAGGACGCTGGAAGAAGCGTTGAGCTGAGTCTGCAACGTGTGTCCTGCTCCTGGTGTTGTCGGTGCCTTTGTGCTCAGCTCCAGCCCTCCGTCTGCCCAGGCACATCCTGCACTCATAGTTCAGACCTTTATTGGCATAAGAGCAATAATGATTCACAATCAGAAGTAGGTACAAAGGCCTGATAAATAGTAAGAACAATACATAAACAATCAATTAAAATAGCAGCCAGTAATACTAATCAAAAGTAGACCCCCAGCAATTAAAATACAGTAGTATGCCTAGATTTAATTTTATAGACTTCTACTAAGAAGTTTGCAACACATGTAGTAATATGGGGATTAACATCTTCTAAAAGGTAGGATAGAATTTTCCTTTTAGTAAATACATTGTGTTGTTCAGCTAAAAATTGTCTCCGTTGTGAGCCCAGGAGAGGACAGTCTAAATTAATATGGGATCTAGAATCAAGGACTCCTAATTCACATAGGCATAATCTATTTTGGAGAGGTATCTGTCTAAACCTACCATAGAGAACTGTTGATGGGAAGGCATTTAAACATGCCAAAGTAAAAGTCTGACGATGGAATGGGGAGTCTAAAGTAAAAAAATAATGGGGTATCTTCCCATGTCTTTGGGGTATACTTAGATTGGCTGCAGAACAAACAGGGGAATGTGAGGGGAACACTTTTTGGTATTCGTGATCCAAAAGCCTCAGTTGGATTGTTCTTAAGATATATAATTCATCACATAAGAAAAGAGTGTCCACCACAATACCAAGTTTTTGTGGGTAAATGTAGAGAGCCAAGTGGTGTTGTGCCTGTCTTTCATCAGGTACTATAATAAACTTCCTGAATCCGTTCTGAAATGAATTTTTAACCAGAACTTAAAAGCCATAATCCAGGCTCTGGTTTCTAGAAGGTAAATCTAGCTCTGCACAAATGGATGAGCAGGGGACACATTTGGGAGCACCTAAAATCTGATGGCAGAATGATGATTGCACATTCTCCACGCAGGGACTGAAGGCTCCAATCCACAAAGGTATTCCAGATAGCAACTGAGGGAGGATTTTAGCATTGTAATTTTTCAGAGTTGCTGGAATGAACTGGTTACCTCCTAAGAAACAGAACTTTTCAATTTGCGCCAGAGAACATCTTACTAGACTTACAGCTCTATTACGATGCCTTGGCCATCTAAGGTTGTAGTTAAAGGTAATTCCCAAATACTTGAAAGCCTTCACTTGTTCAGTTTCTTCTGTACCAATGCACTATTTACATAAGTGCCAGCTCTTTGAAAAAACCAGGATTTTTGATTTTTCATAATTAATTACCAGTCGATTCAATCTACGGTATTGATGAAAGGCTTTCAAGTATTTTTGGAGGCCAATTCTGGTACGTGAAAGAATAACAATGTTGTCAGCGTATAGCAGTAAAGGCACTGCTAATTGTTCTAAGAAGGGAGGGTGGCCATTCACAATGGACATATGTTGGTTCAAATCATTCAGAAACAGATTAAAGAGATAAGGGGCAAGAACACAGCCCTGCTTTACTCCCTTAGTAATTGGGAAACTGGAAGAGAGTTGACCATCAGGGGATACTTTAATAACACCTGAGGTAGCATCATGTAGTTTCTTGATTAAGAAAAGTAGGCATGGTTCCATCTCCATGATTTTAAGTTTTTCCCGTAGCAGATCTCTGGTGACTGAGTCGAAAGCACCCTTTAAATCGATAAAGGCTGTATACAATTTCCCTCTTTTAGGCTTCATATATTTATTTATCTGCCAAGAAGGCAAGGGTGGAGCAATGAGCAATTGTAGATTTCCCTTTGAGGAAACCAATTTGTTTCGGGCCAATGATCTTTTCTTTAGTCAACCAATTTAATAGGTGACGTTCAAGATGTTTAGAATACAGCTTACATGAGATGGAGAGTAGGCTGACTGGGCGATGGTTTCCAGGAGAAGCCGAATTACCTTTTTTATATATTTGGCATATTAACGATCTTAACCAGGACTCAGGGATGTTTCCGTTCTGATCGATCAGAGTAAATAGGTTTGCCAGTGAAATAGCCCACCAGTCCACATACTTCTTAAAGAGTTCAGCTGGAATCCCATCTAAACCAGGGGCCTTGCCAGTCTTCAATTCAGAGATTAGATCAGTTATTTCCTCGGGACTCACAGGAGGCCATTCTGGATTGGTTGAAAAGGTAAATTCTTCTCTGCACTCTATTGAAATATCTTGGTCATTAAATATTTCAAAATAATAATCAACCCACTGTTGCTGACTGGCCCAGTGATGGGAACGGTCTTTTCTATAGCTCATTTCTGTCCATATCCTGCCTGTGGGTTTGAGCTCCACATCATAGGTGGCTGTCTCTGTAGCTGTGACTTTCTGAATGCCTCTGGCCTTGAAACCCCTACGAGGTTGACTATCAGTTGTGATTTGGTGTACACATTCCTGTTTGTTATTTAAAGAGATTGTGAAGACAATTCTCTGTTTATTTCAGTGACGTGGCATTTCAGGCACTGCCTTTTGATTCTTTGGGAAAGAGACTGGGAGCTTTCAAACAGAGGCGGCTTCATACATGACCTGGAGCCATTCTGGGTTGGCCTTCAGTATGGAAATGGGGCTACAGTCCACCCCAGCTCCAAGAGGAATACCCCTCAGTTACACCCGCTTTCAAGCTCAGGATTGCTGCACTCATCCACATGCTTTGTTGTATCCCTAGAATATCTGAGGTTTGCACTTCAACCTTCAGTATGTGAATTGGCCCTGAGACTGAGTCGAGGGTGACTGAAATAGTAAGGGAAAGCAAATAGTTTGCTGTTTGCTATTCTACGAGTTAAAGTTGATAGGCTTGTTGTGTGTTTTCTTTTCTTTTTTTGATCCAGGTAAACCTGTCATGATTGTAACTGAATATATGGAAAATGGATCTTTGGACACTTTCTTAAAGGTAAGAACTGTTTCACAAAACAGAAGCTTTTAGAAATTGCTTTTATAAATTACTGTTCCCATCCTTAACAGGAATGTCCAAATATAAACCCCATGTCATATTAGGACCAACTAGAATACACAAGAAAGGGTGTGGAGGCTTTCCTGCTCTCCAGAATGCTTCATCATTTTGGCTGTTTAAAAAAAAGGGGGGGGATAAATCGTGGAGACTTTAGGTCTCATCCCATAAGCGTCCTGTCTGGAATGCTGCTGAGTAGGCATGCGGGCATGTAACAGAGCATCTTTGGCCTTCTGGGAAGATGAAGCAAAAATGGAGGCCTGAAAATATAAAAACCAGTCACTGATCAGATGTCTCTCTAGAGACACATCCACATCAGCCTTCAACCAGAAGAGGAACATTACTTAGATGTTTGTTTAATTATTTGGCCATCTTTTTACCTTGCAAAATTCAAGGTGGCTTAAATAAAACAATGAAAAGAAACATATAAAGGACCACAATTTAAAATCTCAATTAGGACTGCCAGTAAATAAACACTGCGTTAGTCATCCTCGTAGATAAAACTGTTTTCTTGCTCCTGAATATGGAAAGGGAGGGGTCCAGGCTGCCACTGAAAAGGCCCCTTCCTGTGTGTCTGCCAGACAAGCTTTGTTGATTGATGGAACAGCCAAGAGGGTCTCTTCATATGAGCCTAATTCCCAGGTAGAAGAAGACAGCCCTTCAGATACCATCACACTAGACACCCACATACAATAATATTAAGTATACCACTATAAACTTTTAAACTGCCATAATACCCCCAGGCATGTAGGGCTGTCTCTCCTCACCACAGCCGAATCATAGCTGGCCTTTGTGTAGCTGGAGTGATGGGAGGGACTTCCCTCTGGACCATTTGGATCTCTCCTCAGCATGATCAGGCAAAGGAGTGAGAATGCCCAGGTGCTTGAAGGAAAGCAAGCTGGGTCTGGAGGAAGGGAGTGAAATCCACTCACACATTGTGGTCAGCTTGCTCTTTTCGTCCGTGGGTGACTACCATAGTGGTGTCACTCTCTCTTCAGCTTGCTGTACCCAGAGAGCCTTCTAGGGGCTAGGGAGATTGGGGCTGCACGGGGTGTGGGGAGGAGCTGGGAATGGGTTTGGAGAATTGGGTTTTGGAGTCAGATGATGCAGTCAGCAGGCGAGCTGCCACACTCTGCACCCGCTGCAGTTTCCGGATCAGCCTCAAGGGCAAGCCAGCGTAGAGCGAGTTACAGTAGTCCAACCTGGAAGTGACCATTGCATGGATTGCTTGGGGGGGATAGGTATGGCGCTAGTTGCCTGATCTGCCGTAGTTAGAAAAAGGCAGACCTGGCAACCATCATGACCTGGGCCTCCATAGAAAGGGAGGCATCCAGAATCACTCCCAAGGTCTTCACCTGTTGGACCGGCACCAAAACAGCACCATCCAAGGCTGGGAGCTGGCTGCACAAACCCACCCCCCCTCAACTCGGGCACAGATAGAGCTGGGTGTCATCAGCATACAGAAAGTACGAGTGACCAGTGGTCAATCACTATGGCTTCTGGAAGTCCACCTTGGGTTTACTCCTACCTCAGAGGGGTGGTGAGCAAGCCAGTTCTGCACCCCAGACTCCCCCTGCTTCCTGCAGAAACTTCACACAGCCCCACAATTGGGCTTTTTAAAAAAGAGGATCTTCCTACATACCTCTCCGCCCCCCCTGCCACTCAACCCACTTTTGTCACCAGCTGCATCCTCAGTTGGGATTCCCACTTTATTGACAGGTGGAGCAGCCAATGCTGGGCAAAAAGGTTTCCTTCAGTGCTGATTGCTTGACAGCCCCCTTCTTTGTTCCTCTTGCAGAAGCACGACGGGCAGTTCACTGTCATTCAGCTGGTGGGAATGCTGCGAGGGATTGCTTCAGGGATGAAGTACTTGTCCGACATGGGCTACGTGCACCGAGATTTGGCTGCCAGAAATATCCTCATCAATAGTAACTTGGTGTGTAAAGTGTCCGACTTCGGCTTGTCCAGAGTCCTGGAAGATGACCCCGAAGCTGCCTACACAACCAGAGTAAGTTCTTGGCCCACGGCAGCCATGAGCAGACTGCAGAACTAGAAAAGAAGATACCAACGCCTGGTAGAAAGAAAAAAAAGGGGGGGGGGGTAATCTTCACGCCCCTTTCCAGCCCTCTTCATTGCCATGGTTGCTTCTTCAGTGCCATTCTCCCCACCCGGCTCCACACCCTGAATCAGGCAGCTCCCAGCCAAAGACTGCCCAAGAAAGGTGTAGAATAGAGGACACATCCCTATCTTGCAAGAGGGAATCTAGGGATGTATCCTCTATACTATGCATGCTAACAAGGGATGCGCCATCTGAGCAGCTGACACAACTGGATTTCAGCCGAGTAAATAATGACCAGTCGAGTGTTGCTGTGAAGATCTTTTGAGAGGGCATCCAGGTGAGCCTGCAGCAGAGCAGAGCTTTTGCTCTCCAGAGCTCAGACCCCCAATAATCGGGTTGCTTTCTGAGGTGCTGCTGGGCTCAGTTCAGGCTCTTTTATTTCATCCATTTATATTTATTTTATTAAATTTATATCCTGCCCTCCCCACGAACAGGTTGAGGGCAGCTAACAGACCGTTATGGCCACAGAACATAAAATCATAAAAACGGTCAGTTTTCTATACACTAAAATACAGTATATAACATTTTAAATTTAAATTACAGCAATAGATGCAACACACTGAGGGCAAGTGAGGTAAACTTAAGCAAATAAGGAAACACTTTCTTGTCTTTACCACATGATGCACATTTTGGAGACCACAGCAGAACTCAACCTGTTGAACAAGGGACCCCCAATGCGGTGGTCGAGTGTCTAGGCCAATGTGACTTTTTCCACCCGTGAACATGAAGATGAATTGTTAGGAGCTTGCCCTCCTAGTCTTCTAGTTATTCTTACCAATTTGAGGGCACATTCGAAGCTCCCCAACCCTCAGCCTGGGCCTACCATGCCCAATCAGCAGTTTGGACCTAAGCTTTCCTGGAGTGGCATTTCCATAGGATGCCATCAGGCACTCTGTTCTGAGCCCTTGCTGGTCTGCATTTCATCCCACCTGCTGCCATGACCTATTGGAGGTGTGAATTCTGTCCCTGTCTTGGTAACCAAATGGCATGTGGGCAGCAAGCCTTCTGGGCAAGCAATTAGTAGGCCCATCAAGAGGATGACCAGGAGCCTGAAGACCAAGCCTCACAAGGAAAAGGCAGAGGGACTTGGGCATGTTCAATATGGAGAAGAGGAGGTTGAAGACGGAAAAATCCCATGCATGGTTATAGGATGGGGGAGACTCGTCTTAGCAGTAGTATGTGCGAAAAGGATCTAGGGGTATTTGTGGATCATTCGCTGAACATGTGTCAACAGTGTGATGCGGTGGATAAAAAGGCAAATGCAATTTTGGGCTGTATCAACAGAAGTATTGTGTCCAGATCATGTGAAGCGATGGTATTGCTTTACTCTGCTCTGGTAAGACCTCACCTGGAGTATTGTGTTCAATTTTGGGCACCACATTTTAAGAAGGATATAGACAAGCTGGAACGGGTCCAGAGGAGGGCGACGAAGATGGTGAGGGGTCTGTAGACCCCTCCTATGAAGGTTGAAGGAGCTTCCTATGAAAGTTGAGGGAGCTGGGGATGAACCTTCCTATGAGGGTTGAAGGAGCTGGGGATGTTTAGCCTAGAGAGGAGGCGGCTAAGAGGTGATATGATCCCCATCTTCAAGTACTTGAAGGGCTGTCATCTAGAGAATGTTGTGAAATTGTTTTCTGTGGCCGCAGAGGGTAGGGCCAGAACCAGTGGGTTGAAATTAAATCAAAAGAGTTTCCGGCTCAACATTAGGAAGAACTTCCTGACTGTTAGAGTGATTCCTCAGTGGAACAGGCTTCCTCAGGAGGTGGTGGGCTCTCCTTCCTTGTAGGTTTTCAAGCAGAGGCTGGATGGCCATCTGACAGCAATGAAGATCCTGTGATTTTAGGGGGAGTGTTTGTGAGTTTGTGAGTTTCCTGCATTGTGCAGGGGGTTGGACTAGATGACCCTAGAGGTCCCTTCCAATTCTATGATTCCATAATGGCCTGATTGCTCTCTTGAAGTAGTGGAAAGGCTGCCACATGGAGGAGGAGGCCAGGGAGCAGAGGACAGGACTTGCAATGATGGATTTAAAGCATGGTTGGAAAGGCACCAGCTGGATATTAGGAAAAAATTATTTACAGTAAGAGTAGTTCAGTAGTTGGTTGCCTAGGGAGATGTTGAATCCCCCCTCCCTGCCGGCTGGAGGAACCCTTGTCAGGGATGCTCCAGGCTGATCCAGCTCTGAGGGTTGGACTAGATGGCCTCCATGGCCCCTTCCAACTCCATGATTCTATGACATCAACACTGAAAAAGGTTCTCGTGAGAAAATATACATTACAAATTTCTGCATTTCTTTTCTGCCTCATTCAAAAGTAAAGGTGTTGGATGTTGGATCTGTGGGGGGAATATGGATGGCTTAAATCTGTTTTCTCATCCCAGGGAGGGAAAATTCCCATCCGATGGACAGCTCCAGAAGCCATTGCCTTCCGAAAATTCACCTCTGCCAGCGATATCTGGAGCTATGGGATTGTGATGTGGGAAGTGGTATCCTATGGGGAGAGACCTTACTGGGAGATGACTAATCAAGATGTAAGTAATTCAGTTGCCTTCTATTTGGAAGAAAATATTTAACAAAATGAAAGTGCAGTCATCAGATAGACAGGGCCACTTGAAGCTGCCTTCTACTGAATGAGGCCATCGAAGTCTCTCTGGGGTTTCAGCCAGGGATCCTTCATACCCCTTCCTGCCTGGAGGGGCCGGGGATTGGACCTGGGACTTTCTGCATGTCAAGCAGGCAGTCTGCCATTGAGGCAGGGCCCGTGATTGTTTTCATCCCTGAAGTCAAGACAGATCATCACTGTGGCAGAGAAGGGTCCCAAACCGACAGAAAGAGTGACTGTGTGATTGCATCTTTTGGGAATAAAGCGGCAACTGGTTATGCCGGCAAGTCAGGCATGTCTGCATGGTTATGCCCAGCTATGCTTCAGTCTCTGCTATGTCTGTATGATGTTGTGCTTCTGAGAATAGGTGTAGTAGAAAACAAGGCATTTGCTTTGCTGTCCAGCCCAAGTGGTGCACTGGGGGGGGGGGGGGGCACCAAGCAAAAGTCAGAGGTGTCTAACTAGCGCTGTGTATTTAGCAGGCACCAAGTGCAGCCTCCAGCCAGTGAGGAATGGATCCAATTGTGCAGGACTCCAGTGGGCTCCCAGGGAAGGGTGTGTGTAGACTAGATGACCTCCATGGCCCGTTCCATGGCAGGAATGTGAAAGAGCAGGGCCCTGGCTTGGGTATTTTGTCCTTGATGGGCGGCCCCTTGGGGCACCTCAGTCACCTTTGAAAAAGATGTTACAAAGAAGTCTCAGACCAGGGGTGCCAAACTCATCTGGTATGACGTCCAGATCTGACATAAATGGGACTTGGTTGGGCCAGGCCACCAGCAGAAAACATGACATGGCTGGCCATTACGAGTTGCAAGCCCACATAGCTTCTCTGAAACAAATACCTGCCTTCCCTTCCAGCCAGGGCTTGGCAGTCAGTGCACTGATGAAGACCCAAAGAGGTGGGGTGTTTGGAATCAGCTGGAAAACACAGACATGATTCCAGCCATAGAGCATGGATTCTGTTCCCAGGGACTGTCATGCCACTCTGGGGGTTGTTGTTCCAGTCCCAGAATACTTCTGCTTATCCCAGGGGCTGTCATTCCACTCTGTGCCCTGTCATTCCAGTCCCAGAGCACAGATTCTATTGCTAGAGACTGTTGTTCCACTCTGGGGGCTGTCATTCCAGTCCCAAAGTGCAGAATATGGCTTTATAGAACAGACAGACAGAGACATACACACACACACTGCAGCCAAAATAAAACAATGAATCCCAAATACAAACAGTCCAAGCAACCTCTCTGAAACATACCTGCCTTGCCTTCCAGCCAGTGCACTGATGAAGATCAGAAGAGGTGGGTGGGGTAGTGTTTGGGAATGGCTGGAAATCACGGGCACCAGTGTGCTCACGTGGCCAGCAGCAAGGGGCAAAAAGAGGAACCTTGGAGAGCACATGGAAGAAAAGAAGAAGAAGAATTGCAGATTTATACCCCACCCTTCTCTCTGAATCAGTGACTCAGAGCGGCTTACAATCTCCTTTATCTTCTCCTCCCACAACAGACACTCTGTGAGGTGGACGGGGCTGAGAGGACTATCACAGCAGCTGCCCTTTCAAGGACAACCTCTGCCAGAGCTAATGGCGAACCCAATGCCATTCCAGTAGGTGCAAGTGGAGGAGTGGGGATCAAACATGGTTCTCCCAGATAAAAGTCCACTCACTTAACCACTACACCAGACTGGCTCTCAGAGGGGCGGTCAGGCAGGCAGGCAGCCTCTGTCTGATGCCAGAAAGAGAGGGGGAGGGGCCCATGCCTCAGTCTCCTTCCAGAAAGGCTCCCACGAAGCTGATTAATAACCAAACACACGCGAGGGAGGCTCAGCCCCGAGATTAATGTGGCTAAGCAAGAAAGAGACACACATGCACTGGGAAGAGCCACATGGCTCCACGCCTTCTCCCCACCCCAGCTTTTGAGCCTGGGCAGGACACTGTATGTTTGACACCCCTCTCTTGGACAGTTACCCAGAAGGCAGAGCTGTGGGCTCTGTTGCCTTCTTTGAGAGGTCTGAACCCCCAGTCTCAAGGGCAGCAGCAGGCACCGAATCCTCTTCTTCCACATGAGGCAAAGGAATACTTCCCCTCCAACTGTACCTACAGCCAGCCTGAAGCGTGCTGGATCCCCAAGAAAGATCCCTGCTGACCCAGCTTCCTGGACATCAGCTGCCCAAGGCCTCTGGGGTCTGGGGGGAGGGGTGACACTTGAGGGAAGCTAATATGTACAAGACAAATGCATACAGGACTTCAATCTGTAGTTCTGGTCAAGACTGAAATCTGCAGTGCTGGCCCCCCACCTCACAAAGGAAAGTGCAAAGCTGGAAAAAGCACAGAAGAGAACAACCCAAGATGATGAAAGGACTGGCTGAAGAGCCTGGGACTTTTCAGTTTAAGGGGAGGGGGGAAGATGACTGAAGAGATTTATAAAGGTATGCATGGAATGGAGACAATTGGCAGAGAGAACGTTTTCTCCCTCTCTCAAAGTACTAGAGCTTGAAGGCATCCAATGAAACTGGTGGGCAGTAGATTCAGAATGGGCAAAATATTTCTTTGCGCAGTGAGTGATTGAAATGTGAGATTCAGCAGGAGAGGGTGCAGCGATGGCCACCAACAGAGACGGCAGCTTTAAAAGGGGTCCAGGCAGATTCCTGAGGGGAGGGGAGGGGAGGCAGCCAGGGGTAGCCCAGTCTCATCAGTGGGGTCAGGACTTGGAAGGGAGCGCACCAAAAGCTGCTCTGCAGAGGGAGGCCAGGGCAAGCCACCGCTGCTTCTCCCTTGCCTTGAAAGCTGCTTGCTGGAGGCTGCTCCATGGAGGAGAGGGCTGTCACTGGCTACTTGCCATGGTGACTAAAGGGAAGCCCCAAGGTTCAAAGGCAGTAACCCTCTGGGTGCCAGCAGCAGGAGGCAATGTCAGGGGAAAGTCTCAACCTCTGTGCCCTCTTGTTGGCCTCCCGGAGGAAATGGTTGGCCGTCATATGAGACAGGAGGCTGGACAAGATGGACCCTGACTGGTCTGATCCAGCAGGCTTGTTCTTATGTTCTTATCTAAATGGTGAAAAACCAGGTGCCCGCTTTTGTGGCTAAGTCTCCTGGGAGCTGCATGCAGCATAGCAGACACCTCCAGCTGAAACAAATTGCAATCTCCATGCATCTCCCCCCCCTTCCCGCCCGCTGCTTTCTGCACAAACACAGCAGCTGCACTGCAGAGCCCCAGAGACCAGCTCCAGCTTCCTTCTTCCAGCCCCTTTTGTTACCAGCTCTTTCATTTCACCAGCACAAACATGCTTTTCAACAAAGTGAAACAACAAAACCGAGACAGATTCCCTTGGCAGGAACATTGTTGTCCCATGAATAGGGCTTAATACAGCGTCCATCAGTATTATTTTTAAGGATGAATGGCTGTCAGGGGATGAATACTTTTTTATTGCTCAATTCAAACACACTGACAGACTCACATGACTTAATCTTTGGAGGCCGGGCCTGTTGCTTACCAGCAGAGTCCTCTGGGAAAGGAAAGAAGGCTGTGTGGTCTGTCGGATAGCAAGTGAGCGAGCAGCCCAGATTCTGAATGAGGCTTAGGGGGATGTATGAACTACCCCTTAATGTGGATTAGATACTCTTTTTAGCGTGCTTCAGCTGCCCTTTTGTTCTCCCAGGAGCAGGGAGATTAGACACAGATAACAGCATGGAGTCCCACCGCTTCCACCAGCGCTGCTTTGTACTACATCTTAGAAAGAGAGATGTTCAATAGATTTCTGCACAATGGGTTTCTCAAGATTGCTGTCTGCTTTGGATTGTTCCTCATGAACATCCAGTTTTGGGCCATTTTGAGGGGCAAAATGATGATCACCATCTTCTGGTGATGTTATGGGATTTTCAAGGCAAGAGAAGTTCAGAGGTGGTTTTGCTGTTGCCTGCGAGGGCTGCCAGCCTCCAGGTGGGGCCCAGAGATCTCCCACTTTTACAACTGATCTCTAGCTGGCAGAGAGCAGCTCCCCTGGAGAAAATGGCTGCTTGTTAGGGTGGACTCTGTGATAAGCCCTCCCCTCCCCAAACCCCACCTTCGTCCAGATCCACCCCCAAAGTCTCCAGGTATTTTCCAACACAGACCTGGCAACCCTAGTCAGGGCCCTGATATTCCATGGTTATAAATCTCTTAAAATATAAGAACTGGGGTCACTTTAAGAAAAACAGTCTCCAGCATTATGGGGTGTGAAATCCATTGCCTCTCTTGGAAAAAGAGAAGGAAATCAGATTCTAATGGTTCCAGTTTATTTGCACTGTGCACCTTTTTTTGCCCCCCCCCCCTCACTCTCCCGGCCTCCCTCGGGCTTCCTTTCCACACACAGCAGCAGTGGCGGCAGCAGCTCTCCAGGAGTTACAACGGAACTCCCAACTACAGAGATCAGTTCCCTTTAGGGAGAGATCCCCCAGATTTACAAATGAACTCCAGACAATAGAGATTTGTCTCCCTGAAGAAAATGGCTGCTCTGTGTCATTGTATTTGGCTGAGGCCTCTGCTCTGAAAACCCTGCCTTCCTCAGACACCCTAACAGAAGCTCCACAAACTTCCCAACTGGAAACTGGCAACCCTAGTCCAGCCTAGCTCTCAAAGGGCAAAATAGGCCTCAGAAGGATCTTGCCCACTCCCTGCCTTTTATTGACAGTGCTAGGCACCATAGTTGCCTAGCAGCAGCTTCTTACAGAGTCTATTTCTTAAAGCTACAGACACTCCTTTTGCCATTTTAGATTTTTTAAACCACATTTTTTTTAACATTTCACTTTTTTCTGCAAAACCTGGGGCCCTTTTCAGGCTTGTAAAAAAATCTGTCTTGCCCATTCCCCGCTCCAGTCACCAAAGATACCCTAAGTTTGTTGTTAGAATACAAGATTGTGTCAGAGTGGAGAGAACACCAGTAACTGGTGGGCTACTTTGGATTTCAAGAGCTGTTACTTTCTTCCAACCTTTTACATTAAATGAGAGCCTTTGAAGTGAGAGCCTTTTAAAACTCTCAGACGTCCACATGTCCCGTTGCTTCTAAATTACCTTAAAGACCATGCATGAGAAACCAGTGTCAGCCACACTAGACCCTGAGGTTTCCAGCCTCCAGATGTTGACTGGAGATCACCTGGAATTACAGCTGGTCTCCAGGTAAAATCATCAGTTTCCCTGGAGAAAATGGACCTCATGCCCAATTGAAATTGACTAGAATACATGCTGTGACTGTGAGAGACAGCTGCCTTCCATTGTTAAATTAGTTCTCCTTATTCAGACTTTCTTTTCAAGATATGAGGAGATCTATCAACTTTTGAGAAAGAGTTCTACTCCAAACAGGCTTTCTATCGATTGCCAATTCCATGTGTTGCTTTTGTCCCCTACCTGCTGCCATGGGAAGGGGCTGTGCCTCAGTGACAGAATGCCAACTTTGTATGCAGAAGGCTCCATGTTCAACCCCCAACATCTGGGATTAAAAGGAGTGGAAAGCAGGTGATGGGGAAGGCATCAGCTGAGACCCTGGAGAGCCACCGGTGGTAAGAGCAGACAGGACTCACCTTGATGGACCCAAGGCCCGACTCAGTCTAAAGACGTCATGTGTCCATATCTCTCACCCTGCCAACTCCCCTCTCTAAAGTCAAAACATAAAAAAACAACACAAGACCATTACAGCTGGGAAGGGACTCGGTGGCAGCTGGAGCACCAAAGACAGGCCTTCTATGTTCTTGTAGCTGCAAATCGCAGCTTCCCTGGCCGTCACTGCCTGCTGGACTCTGGAGTGGTATGATTTGTAGTTTCCTCTGCTTTCTGACATAGCACTTTCTGTGTACACAGAGATACTTGGAAGGGGGACATCCCATAATGTCATTTCTGGTTTTTACTGGATGTGAAGTCAACACACTGGCATGATGCTGGTGTGCCGGGCCCCACCCTCTATGGCTCCAACTGTGGCTCATCTGCCTTGCGTACAGGTGATCCAGTAGCATCTCCAGGTAAAAGATCAGCTGATGTGGAAGCTGCCCCCCCCCCCCCACCGGGGAGCTGCTGCCTCCATCTAGACCCTGGAGACAGACCCAGAGGAAACGATCACCTTCCTGCTTCCTGTGAGTTTCCAGAGGCCCTCCTTAGCCACGATGGATGAGGTGGGCTTTGGCCATCCCTGTTGGGGAGGGGGGATCTCAGCCCGTGTTCCCCTCCCAAGGATCTCTGTGTCTTCGCTAAGTGGTTTCCCAAGTATAAAATTTCTCAGACTTTGATGTGTATAGAACTGAAGCTGCCAGCAGAGGTGTCTCCTTGGAATATTTCATACTGGCAAGTTTGCCTGCTGCTTTTCCCGAAACTGTTTTTTCTGGGGGCTTTAAGTGCCTGTGTGAAAACAGATGAAGATGGGTAGACGCGTTAGACAGTCAGTCAGTCAAAAATTTATTGTGTATAGCCATTGGCCGTTACAAAACAGAGCACAGACACCAAAGTTGCCAAATAGCATCTTAAAAGTTCCCCAGAAAGGCTAACTAAAGTTACAGCATTTGACATTAGTCTGTCTGTAGCAGCAGAAAAGAGTAAGACTGATTTCGCACGAGGCTTGTTCCGGGCAGAGAGCCCTTTTGCTACCAGGGCTTCTCTCCATTTTCGTACAAATTACCCTGGAGCTGCGAGTTGGCGTGCCGCTATTCTGCAGCAAGTGAGATCCCCTGACAAACAGTTTCTGCTTGCTGCAGAAAAGCAGTACGCCAACTTGCAGCTGCAGTGCAACTTGTTCAAAAATGGAGAGAAGCCCCGGGGACAAAAGGGCTCTCTGCCCGGAAGAAGCCCTACTGCGAAACTGGTCTAAGAGTCCAGGAGCACCTTAAAAGATAACAGAATTTGTGGCTGCAGCGGAGCAGCTTTTGCGAGTCACTCCTCACTTCCGATACCTGAAGAAGTCTCTGCAGAAGCGAGCAGTGACTTGTGGAAGCTCCTCCCTGCAGCCACAGATTTTGTCAGTCCTCATGGTGCTCCTGGGCTCTTTTCTACTGGTGAAAACAGTTTGCTTTGAGAGATGATGTCTCAGACTCTGGTCCGTCATCCTGTAGGTGATTAAAGCTGTTGAAGAAGGATATCGTTTGCCAAGTCCTATGGACTGCCCGGCTGCTCTCTATCAACTCATGCTGGATTGCTGGCAGAAGGAACGGAACAGCAGGCCCAAGTTTGACGAGATCGTCTGCATATTGGACAAGCTCATCCGGAACCCCAGCAGCCTCAAGACCCTGGTGAATGCATCAAGCAGGTACTCAGCCCATCCCTTGTGTTAAGCTACCTGTCTGTCAGTGCTGCCAGAGTTATCTGGACTGCTGAAATGCCACCTTTTTATTGTTGCCAAACAGGGTTTCTTTTTGTTTTGAAGCTGAATTTTTTCTTCTGATTTTGTATCCAGATCCAGGTCTGGTGGGGCAACTGCCAGAGCCCATGGATTCTGGCGGGTCCCACTGCTCCTGACCCACACATCTCCTTTGATGCCTGCACTCTAGCTCCTTTTCTTGTGGAGGTATGATGGGAAAGACGTATCTCCACAACAGAAGGAATTGCTAGAGACGTTTTTTTTTCAAATTTACAGAACCTGATACTCATAGTGCTATGGTAAATCAGGGGCTGGCTTCCTCTCCTTGCTTTTTAAAGTTTAAAGGGCCATAGATGGAGTCTAGGTCTATCTGACTATCAGCTGTAAGTTGGTTTCTTTCTTCTCAAGGACTGACTTCCTGTCTTTCCCTCCCCACTCCTTCTTCTCATCAAAATCTTCTTAGATTTCTGGAATATAACTCCCTTTGCTGCCATAATTTTGGAAGTGTTTTTATTCATATCATTATGAAAAGAGGACCCTTCATAAGGTATAATTTCAAGTCAGGAATATCCGAATGCACATCCCTATCAATATATTTAATTCTCAACCTGTCAAAATCTGTAGATACCATAAAGAGACAAGAAAGATCTTTCTGCAAACCTGAAAAATGCCCCAAGGTTGCAGGAAAATCTGTTATATCTTTCTAGCATCTATCTGTCAGGGGTAACCCTCCAAAATTATAGAAGCAGCATCCCCATTAGGTTTTGTTCCATCTTTAATCCAAGGATTTAATTCCAGCAAGTTTTCATCAAAATTTGCAAAACTTCAAAAAGTGGAACTTTGCAATTTAAAAAAAAGGAGAAAAGAATACTCCTCCCCATTTCCCCAGGGACTATGGAGACCACAGACAAAGGAAGAGGATATCTGAAGTGTACCCCACGTTGCTGTGTAAAAATAAAATAATAGAAACTTTGTCAAAACTAGCCCTCCATTTGCCAAAAAAACAAAAACTAGTGGAGTTTTTTTTTAATATGCATTTGGCTAATTTTCAAGGAATTCTAGTATTTTTGTGCCTGTTGTCAGCTCACATAGTTACTTTGGCTGCGATCAGACACGCAGTTTGGCCTGATTATAGTCAGTTTTCCCTAACAGATTGAATGGACTCAGTCACACAGCCACATCTGGCAGCCATTCCCCAGTTGCACTCACCCACTGGAGACAGAGTAAATAGACAGTAGTTGAATTCCAGTGCTAATGGACCCTGCACATTCATCACGCATTTCTGGATGTCTGAACTCCCATGATCTGTGCTCAAACCTGTTTGGAAGTGTGACCTTTTAGTTCTGGTTTTGCCGTTCTGTTTTTTTAAAATGGTAGAGCATATGTGCATGGACACACATGCACACCCAAGATTTTTTTTCCCCGAAAAGTCAAAGTTGTTATCAAAGATTTCAGGTTTTCATGGCTGGTAACGTCATTAGGGTTTGTAAAATTTTTCGGGCTCAAGTGCCGTGTTCTACTGGAGAAAGTTTTTCTTCCAGACGTTTCGTTCTCAGCTGCGGAGAACATCCTCAGTGGCGTTGCAGCCAGAGCAGGCGCTCTGACCTTCTTGGCTGCTGTGCATTGAGTGAGGCCAGGGCTGCTGGAGAGCTGCTATTTCTAGGCTGGAGGGGGTGTGGTGAAAGGCCAATAGGTTTGTGGATGTGCCCATTGTTTGGTGGGGCTTCCTGGAAGGGTAGTGATAAGGAAACTGGCTGTTGAATGTGACCATTGTTCTGTGTTAATTGCTGGGAGGGTTGGAAGGGGTGTGAAGATCCAACCATCTTCCTTAACTTTACATTTATCCCTGTTAAAATTCATTTTATTGGTTTTAGCCCAGTTTTCCAGCCTGCCAAGGGGAACTGTTCTCTGTAGTCTGGAGCTGAGCTGCAATTCCAGGGAACACCCAGGTCCCACTTGGATGTTGGCAAGCCTAGGCAGAAGGCAGTTCTGGGCGTTTCAGCAAAACATCATAATCTCAGATAGTTTGCTGTGTACCGCTATGACTCTCTATAAAACTACCTTTTACCTGAAATGTAATTATTTAAAAGTAACTGGTACCTTGCTCTGTCTCTCTCTCTCCCCCTCTCTCTGACTTGCAGAGTGTCAAATTTATTAGGTGAACACAGCTCTCTGGGCAATGGTGTCTACAGATCTGTAGGCGAATGGCTGGAAGCCATCAAAATGGGACGGTACACAGAGATTTTTATGGAAAATGGATACAGTTCCATGGACGCTGTGGCTCAGGTGACCTTGGAGTGAGTAGTTTTCCTCATCATTTTCATTGAAATAAGGGAGAGGCCTTTTGGTTGGAAGCCAGTTTGAGAGTCAAGGTAGGGGAGAATTGGAAACATTTAATTTTTGAACCTTTTGTCATCCGATTCCAATGAAGTCCTCATCATGTATTTCCCGTGTAGAAGATAACACACCCTGGAGACAGTTGAAATTGTGGTGGCCGCACTTGCTGATGTTCTGTCGGTCCTTTTGTTGTAATAAAAAGGCCTTTGTGTTGTGGACATAGCGACAGCACCGCAGTTCGGGGTCCCGGGCTTAGTGTCCTTTTCGTGCAGCAAAGGCTCCTTACCCCGCAGTCCCGGCCGTGTAAGCAGTGGCATCTGGGGAGAAGATGCTGCTGTGCTGCCTCCCCACAGGAACAAAAGGCAAATAGTGACTCTGCAAGCAAAGTTTTCCCAGCAGAACTTCAGAACAGATGAGCAAAGTCCAGTTCCGGTGCTTTATAATAAGCGACTTCCTTGTTCTGTGTTCCAGCAAAGCCAAATCATGGGCCTTGTCAAAGCCTTTCTGAAGACATCTTGGCAGCTGAGTGAAATTTGTCTTTTAAAGCAGAAACATGGACCAGAAATAGAGTCCAATAGAAAATGAAGCCATTGTCAAAAACAGCCGGATCTGTTTTGTTCATGAATTCTGCTTTTCCAGTTATATTGTGAAATCTCAGCCCACAGTTCCAATGCGGAGTGCTGTCAACTCACAGAGTTAACAAATGGCGGCTGGGGGTGGGGGTGGGGGAGTTGGTGACTGTTCACCTTCTTGGTCACATGATGATGTAGACTCCATCTCTATGGTCTGGTCTTAAAGATTAAAAGAGGCAAATACAAAACAAGAACCTAAAATATGCATTCTAAAGTCTTACAGAGTTTTTTGCCCTATTTGGGATAAACTTGTCTTTTCTATACCATGGGACAGCCGCAGCCAGCCTACGCAAGAGTTGGGAGAACTCTGTCGTTGAACGGTCATCCAGAAAGCAATTTGTGGTTAAGATCAGGCTTGCCCTGTATATTTGCATGGGTTCCTATAATCAGTAGGATCAAATCCTGCGGAATACCAAGCGCTCTAAACCAGTATAGTAAATGCTTGAAGTCTGTTGGCTTTTTGCATTTCTCTTAAAAAAACATGTGCCTGTAACCATTTATGTACTTGGCATTTATTGCAAGTTTTGACATGAATGCTCTGATTCTCTATGGATGACACCAACTTAGGTTACTTTCAGAAATAGGGAAGTGGGAGGGAAAAGAGAAACGGACCATGCCTCACAATTGCTCACAGTAACCCGAACTGTATGAGACAAGAGATCATTTTGAGCCCAGGAGCACCTTAGAGATCAACAAGATTTTTTTGGGGTAGAAGCCTTCGAGAGTAGAAGCTCCCTTCGTCAGATACAAATAGGAATGGAGACCTTAAGTCTTTATGTCTCAGTCTGAAGGGAGTCAGGATGCAGAGGTAGAAGGCAAACTGCAGTCAGCAGAGGAGAAAGGCTTAGGAGCCAAAAATTAACATCTGCAATGAGATAAAAATTCTGTGTCCCAGTTCAGCTGGGGGGGGGGGGGGGAGCTTCACTGTTCTGAATATGAATGAACTCAAGTCCAGAAAAAAAATATGAAACCCACCCAGTCAGTACCTGCTGAGATATTTTTAAAAAACAAAAACCAAAACACCGCATTCACTGACGGCTAAAACTCCAGGGATTATGTCTGTTCAGAACTGAGTTAAATTTGCAGAACAGAGTCCTCTATGGCGTGAGCGAATCTCAGGTTGCCAACTGCCAGGTGGGGCCTGGAGACTTCCTGCTCTTACAGCTGATCTCCAGACCAGAGGGATCAGTCCCTCCAGGAGAAAAGGACTGCGTGGAGGGGGGGGCACTGTGTCCTGTGTCTGGCACTGTGTCCTGCGGGGGTCCCTCCCCTCCTCAAATGCCCCCCTCCCCTGTCTCCAACCCCTAATCTCTAGGTATTTCCCAGCTGGCAGCTGGCAACCCAACTTATATCCTAAAAATCTTTAATTAAAATGTATTCCAATTATTTTCAGTCAGTCTCACTTCCAAGTGGCTTATAGAGTACATTGGCGGTGAGGATCCCATAGAAGTAGATTTTATGAAGGGATCAAGCTCACACCTGCTTTCTGAACCTCATTTGTTCTCGCCAAAGGTTTCAACCCAGCAACGGTTCAGGGCATAGCAGCACCACAGTTGTGAACTACTTCTCATACTTACTTGTTTCAGTTCAGGGACTCTCGTTCATTGGGGAGGGGGGCTTGGAACCTAACAGGGGTTCTCCATAAATCTTGGCAAACTAAGAATCTCCAGAAGAAACTGTATCAATAACTTGGTGAAAATATGATATAGTATAGATATATGCTAAAAATGGTTGTATTGTCAGTAGGGTTTGGGCAAATCGAACCACTGCTCAGGAACGTGCATTCCACACCCCGAAAACCAGGGCCTTCCCACTGAAAACCGGCCATGTCCCTGTTGGTATTGGTGATGCTGGCCACGAGGGGGAGGGGCACAGGCAGGACACAGATTCCTGCTGGGATCATATTCAAAGCCGACCTCAAGAGTCCCAAACTCAAGGCTTCCCCAACACACACATTGCTCTTCCCTGTTTTACATTTCTTCATGAACCTTAAAGTACAAATACTGCAGAATATCTTGGGAATCAGGAATTTTCTATCCTAAACATGGAGTAATTAAAGCCCTGTGGAAACACAAAACAGAAGGCAGAAGGAGCATATGGCTTTCTGGGGTCCAGTTTGCACAAAAGAAATATATGTTTGACAATGGGAATTATGAAGTACTAAAGGCCACAAAAAAGACTTTGGGGGCCTGGCACAGCATTTGCACACAGTCCCTGCTCCCCACTCCATGGGGTTGACCTGACTCTAGTCTACCATACTGGAGTAGAGGAGAAAGAACAGAAGTGAAGTGAAGATTTTAAATTGTGGCCTTTTATGGGTTGTTTTAGTTTAATAATTGTCTTTACCTTGGAAGGTGCCTTGAGCTCCAGAGATCAAGAGCTTCTCAGAAGAAAAGGGGATTCAGAAATATTGTAAATATCTCTGATAATTGGTCCACCTATCCCAGTTCTGCATACTCATAGATCCTTACCAGTCTGTAAAAAAACAAGCTGCTGACACACGGGCTACATTCAGACGGGCAATTTGGCCTGACACAGCCACCCTCCCCAACGTGGGTTAAACTGGTGTGGCCGCCCAGTGCACATCCAGGCCCCGAGCCACAACTGCACCTCCTTCAGCTCCCAGTGTCTGGCCTCCATTTCAAAAAGCCACCAGGGACTTCCCAGCGGCAAACTGCTCAAGCGTTTTCCTGGCACGTTTCTGGGCTGTCTGAACAGCTGGACATGCCATGGAAACGCCCTGCAAGTGCTTGAGCGCAGCATGTGCTATCTGTTCACGGAGGAGTGCCTCAAACTGTGAGGGCTTTTTTTTTAAACCCAAGAGGTTGCCGCTGGGAACTGCCAGTCCGCATGCAGCCCCACCGTCTCCATTTGGATCAGGATCACATTGTGTGAAATGAAGTTCCTCAAGCTTGTGCTGGTATTTTAAATAAAACAAACTAATTCTTAAAAGGTGTGTTTTTGAAAGCCCATCCCACTCAACTTTCCCTGCCCTGAGAGACTTGCCCCTCCTTGGCAGGTTGGTCTATTTATCTGGAGTGAATTTTTGCCTGCAGAAGGAAATCCAGAGAATCACAGTGGCCACTTTGTAAGCATTGTTTGCAAGAGCGTGGCAGAAAGAAGTGGTGTCACTAGCTTGACCAGCCTCCAGGGGGTGGCTGGAGAACTCCTGGGATTACAGCGGAGCTGATCTGAGGTCAGTTCCCCTGGAGCAATAAAGGTCAATTCCCCTGGAGCAATAGAGGTCAATTCCCCTGGAGCAATAGAGGTCAATTCCCCTGGAGAATATGGCTGCTTTGGAAGGTGGACTTCATGGCGTTATACACTTAGGCTCCACCCCCAAACCCTCTGGGTGTTTCCCAATCCCGAGCCGGCAGCTCTAGATGTCTCTCATTTCTTCTTTTTCCTGCATCTGCCTTCTGGAAGGTCTTCTAACTGATGGGATCTCTGAGTCTCAGGGTGATGTCCGCAGCTCAGGATCTTGAAGCTGAGTCATGCTTCAAGTTTTGTATTTGGATACGAGAACTACACGTGTTCAAGTGGCAAAAATAAGCATGCCCAACAACCATTGTGGAAGGTGTACCTGTGTCTCTAGGGGCAGGCTTCTCTGATGTTTGGTAAAGGTTTTGAAAACCAGTTGCTGATGCCACTCTTATTAGATGCACACTTTGCCTTTCAGTGCCAGGTACCCCCAATTTGGCATACAATAAAACCAATTAAAATCCATCATAAGACTGTAAAAAGAAGAGAGTAGCTGTTAAAACAAAAGGCTGTAACAAAAACTAATAAAACCAGCTAAGCAGAACAAAAGACATCAGAATAATATATCCCATACATTTGGCCAGACTTGCTGAATGAGCCAGAATGTCAACATCTCCTTAGCCTAAATTTTTGTGAATAATTTTTAAAAATACAGCTTTGCTTTTATTGTGGGCTGCAGATGTTAAAGCTGTAGTTGGAGGAGACAGCATAGAACACACTTGGATAGAATATCCACACCATGCCCAGCAGCTGTAGACCTTCATCTGTCAATGCTGGAATTTCTAAGCAACTTACCTGAATGGCGGGGAGGGCTATGAAGTTGTGTTGCCTTTTTTGATTCAATTATTGGCTCTTGAGAAAAACCTGTCACTGACATAAATTTCCAGTAGTGTCATAGCTATTCCATTTTGAAGCATACCTGTATCACCTAATCCACACACATTTCCCTCCTTCCAAACTCAACACACACAATATTACAATGTAGAAGAAGAGAGGGGTGTTATATCCCACTTTTCTCTACCTCAAAATGGCTTCCCACCTTCCCTTCCTCTCCCCACAACAGGCACCTTGTGAGGCAGGTGAGGCCAAGAGACTTTGGAGGGAACCTGGACTGGCCCAGCAGGCTTCAGGTGAAGGGAGGAAGGAGAGATCAGACCCAGTTATTCAGACCAGAGTCCGCCACTCAGCCACATCAGATGGTTTCATTTGATATGACTGATTTAGGATAGGAGATTTCCACAGGAGAAAGAATAAAGAGGTGGGAAGGCATGAGAAACTTCACAAGTCTGATTAGCATTTTTGTCGTCTTATAGAATTCTTCAGACATTTTCCCCAAGGAAGAAGGCTGCCCAGTTTCAATTGAAAAAAACTTGGGTGGTTCCTTGCTTGATCTAGGCAAGGAGTCACTCAGTTTGGTCACCTGGGATATATATTTGACCCTTCCTTCCTTTTTCAACAGCAGAAAAGCTGGTTGGATTCAACCCCCCTTTTCCCCCACCCCCAGAAAAATGTATCATGGGATTTTTCAGTCAGGGTGTCTTAATTCTGTTCTAGAGCTGGACTTAGGAGATTTCACTCAAAAATCAGAACTGAGCATACGGAATAGTTGCTGTCCTCCAAGCTGCAGAGTTAAGTGGACTTTTAAAACTGATAAAAGGTTCTCCTGATTCCCAACATACTCTCAAGTTCTGGAGTTCCAGCCTGCTTTTGATGCCACAGGTTGGGATGGGACCATTCTGAGAGATGGAGGTAACAGTCTCTGTGAGAAGCAATCCTAAGGTTTTGCCATGTAGGAGAAAGTTGATCGAGGAAGCATCAAATAGATGCCTTCAAGCCAAGGTTTCTAAAAGTGTCTGACGGTTTGGGGTGTCTCTGAATAGCAGTGCCCAGTTCAAGACTCTGGGTATTTTCATGCGACGACTATTTGCAAGTGGATTTGGCCATTCTTGCACAGAAGAAATCCAGTTGCAAAGAGCGTTATTTAGTGTCTGTGTCTGTTTCTTGCTATTTAGAAACCAGAGCCTTTGAAGTGGTCTTGAACTATTTGAAAATCTCGGTGATTTCCCGGCATTCCATCGGAATCCCACCTGCCAACCAGACCTCTCTCAAATGCACTTTCTCAATCATGTTGCTTTTTCAATGCTAACACACGTTGGCTCTTGTGGCAAGTCCTGTTCTCTGTCCAGCCCACAGCAGCTGAGGCCTGCCCACCTGTGTCTTCCATTTTTCCACATAGCTCTAATTCTAGCTGAGGAGATGGATTGCCCTTTTTTCCTGCCCATTCTTTCATCTGGGATATCAGACTGCTTCCACAGGAGAGAGAGAAAACACCTCTTTTCTCAACTTATGAACCAGCTCTGGTGGCTTTTGAGTGTCTTTGGAGCTCTTCCCTTATTCAGCAAGGATAACTTTGCCAGAACCACCCTCAAGAATAGCTAGCTCATGAGACTGGCCTCTTTAGTCATATTCTGAGCAGGACTTCCATTGGCTCACAACAGAAGGTGGACTTCTTCATATCTCCCTTTTGAAAGAGACGTGCTCACTGAACTCTTTGTGGCTTGTCACGCAGTGGATGGCTCTGAATATTTGTAAAAACAATATGTGTGTCTGTTGTGTTATGTTGTAACTGTTTTTTCCCCTTTTAAAATAAATGTTAATTTATAAAAAAAGAAATCATCCCTTACTCAATGTGTGTGTGGGGGAGGGGGAGGAATCAAGAGTTCAACAACTCTTCTCTGTTTGTTTGTTTGGAATCCCTTGTTTCTCCTTCTGCGATCCGGTGATTGTTTCCAGAATCCCAGTGCCATCTTGATGTTCAGAAGGGGTTGAATGACAGGACCAAAAGAACACTTTTTTGCAGACATCACTGGTAACTGCAGAGTCTCTGCTGGTGAAGCTGCCCTTCACTCCACAAGCAGTCCGAGTCATTTCTTGAACAAACCATGTCAGGGAAAGAGAGGGGCAACTCAGGAAAGGGAAGCTCTGCTGTTCTCATTTTAAGAAACAAAACGTCTTTCTGGTCCTTTTGGTTGCAAATATATGCTTGACAAAAAATATCTCTCTGCTTCTCATACAGCTGAAAGGTTAGCAGCATTCCTCCAGAAACACAGGAGGCGTGGCAGAGGCCTCGGAAAGCCCCGCCTCTTGTGAGGAAGCCAGCCTGTTGGGATGTTCCCAAACAAGACCTGGTTTACATCAGAGCCTGCAGACTTTCCTGTAGTCATGTCATGTTGGGTAGGGTTGCCAACAGCCTGGAGGAAAGATGCCCCGGGCAGTCAGAAACTTTTCTTGACTCAGGGGTCCATCACATCACCCGGGATTTAGCATCCCACCCAACCTCTTAAAGGGGTAGAACGTTTTCCCCTCTAGGCTGTTGGGAAACTGACCTGTTGGGCCTGATGTTAGTAAGGTGCAAGCTAGTATTTTGCACTCACCGTGCAGCCCCTGGGAGCTGGGCAGGGCTGAGGCGAGGCTATGGGGTACACAGACACAAGATGCTGCAGTAAAGGTCCAGGAGGGGCAGTCCCCAAACAGCTGCAGCGGTTCCCTGACCCCTCCAGTCTGTGTTGATCTCTGAATGCCATTTTTGGACCTGAGGCAGGGCTGACAGAACCCAGCCGGAGGGGAGGGAGGTGTCCATGCTGAAGAGCAAACCTATTCCAGAAAGCCACAGCAGGGCTCAGCTGAGAAGGTCAAAACCTGAAACAAAAATACTTGTTGGAAGGCTGAAGATCCACAACACACCATGTGGTATAACAACCCATTTCCAGCAGCAGCCAAGTGGCTGGCGTTTTAATTCTGCTCCTTACTGATGGAACACAAGTAAAGCTGAGTTAGCTGACCTGGCGTTTCTTCTAGGCCAAGTCCCTTAGTGAGTCCATGGGCGTTTTCGCACTGACCTTAATCGGCAGCGACGCCCCTCTTCAGCGCGCAGGATCTGCCCAGATTTCGCACCAATTGCCGCGGAGCACCCGGAAGAGCCGGAAAGTCCCGCGGCTTTTGCGGCGCAAATGGAAACTGGGTTTTGGCGGTTTCCATTTGCGC
The DNA here is from genome assembly GCF_032191835.1 of Heteronotia binoei. NCBI lineage: Eukaryota > Metazoa > Chordata > Lepidosauria > Squamata > Gekkonidae > Heteronotia > Heteronotia binoei. Next base: position 102,504,073 of record NC_083232.1, on the reverse strand, counting down.
CGCAAAAGCCGCGGGACTTTCCAGCTCTTCCGGGTGCTCCGCGGCAATTGGTGCGAAATCTGGGCAGATCCTGCGCGCTGAAGAGGGGCGTCGCTGCCGATTAAGGTCAGTGCGAAAACGCCCCTTGTGATCCAGGCGGGTAGCCCTGTGGCTCCGAAGGCCTAGAACAAAGTTCGAGTCCAGTGGCACCTTCACGACCAACAGAGCTTTATTCAGGTGTGAGCTTTTGTGGCCAAGCACACTTCGTCAGATGGAATGGAATGAGATGCACCAGTCCATACATATAAGGCAGAGGCTGAACAGCAGCTTGGAAATGCAAGCACACAAGGCAATGGAATGTTTTAAGAGGTGCAAACAAGGATAGCAGTTCTAGGTTTATAAGGTTATCCTTGTTTAGTTTCTGTCTGATGAAGTGTGCGTGTGCACAAAAGCTCACACCCTGAATGAAGCTTTGGTGGCTAGAATGTCAGACTAAAGATAGCATATCTCTGCTCCTCTGTAAGCAGCAAATTGCTCACACAGCCCCACTTTGGAGGTCCCAGGTCTTCCCTGGCCAGTGGCAGGAGATTGGGGGGGGGGGGGGGAGTTGGGAAACTCTTGGAGATTGGGGAGTGGAGTCTGGGGAGGATGGAGACCAATGGCAGAGAGCCCACCCTCCAAAGCATCCCTTTTCTCCAGGGGAACTGATCTCTGCAGTCTGGAGATGAGCTGTAATTCCAGGGGATCCCCAGGTCCCACCTGGAGGCTACTGGCATTTCCTAGTTCAGTGTGGGGCTATGTAGGATGGGGGGATGTAATCCTTCAACTCCTTTTTTTCAATTCAACTAGCTCCTCACTCTGTTTTGCATGTAACAACTCACTTTTCTTCTGTTTGAACAGTAACAACAGAGCAGTTTCAACTGGCAAAACCATGCAGGAGTTGAAGGGTTAACCCCCTTCTTCCAAGGATGTCCACTTGGCTTATTACAGACGGTCTTTGATACGCAAGCTGTGCCCTAAACAGGCTGTGTAACAAAGATCAACTGTAATAAGCAATTCTGGTCCCAGTCCAGGGTCAACCACAAGAGTCACTCTTCCCCTTGCAAAGCCTTCTGTAGGAGGGGGAGTGCCCCAGATTCCATCCTGACCTCTTTGGAAGAAGGGGGTTGACAAGCCACTCTGGTGCCCATGGGTGCTTCCTGATGCCTTTCTTGGTGCCTGCCAAGGACTCCTAGAAAGTGGGTGGGGCCAAGAGGAGCCTCTGCCCAGCAGAGTTTCTGATTGGCCATTGAAGATTTGGTTCTTTAAGAACATTGCCTTGGCAGAAGCCACCATCCCAGCAAAGGGAGCTTCATCATGTGACTGAAGGTCATCTGCAGCATCCATTTTGTGGCAGCCTCCACCTCCTTGTAACAGCCATTTTGTGGCAGCTGTTTTGTGGTGGTGCCCTCTACACTGTGTTAGAACGCCAGAGGTGCCCATTGGCTCGAAAGGATAGGGGACCCCCGAACTAAAGAATATAGAGTGTTTCTTTCACGGGGAAGCGCTCAGACATGAGCACCACCATCTTCAGCCTAGGAAGAAGATTTGTTACTGGATGCTGCTTGCAAAGTGGCAGGGGAGCAGGAGACCGTGTTGTCTTTGGTGGGGAATTCTCACCTCCAGCAATGCTTACAATTCCTGTGAAGAACTTTCAGGGATATGACTGGAAAGAACTGGGATTTCTTTGTTGGTTTGGGGGTTTGGGGGGGAACGGTCACTTGAGTACAGCCATCTTCTTGATAAGTCACCCTTATGGAACCAACGTGTGCTTTCTTCATGCAGGGATTTGAGGCGGCTTGGAATCTCACTGATTGGGCACCAGAAGAAGATAATGAACAGCCTTCAAGAAATTAAAGTCCAGTTGGTGAATGGGATGGTGCCCTTGTAACTCGGTGCCCTTGTTTTTAATGCCACTTCTTCAGGTGATCAGCTCTGCACTTTGTAAACTTAGCCCTGGAATTTATTTTATAAAAGAGAGAGAATGAGAGAGAGAGAGGGAGAGAGAGTGCAATTCAATCATTTCTGTAAGGCATTTGAAAAACATTGGCCTGGATCATGTGTTTAATCAGTGTTAGAACTTACCTTGAGTGACGTCATTCTCATGAAGGAAATGCCAAGGGGACCGGAACCTGTTTCACGCAAGGTAACCATTTTCTTCTTCAAGAACAACTAAGAAGACTTCCTAAGTACTTTGAGGGTCCTAGAATATTGTGTGTGTGTGTACATGTGCAGGTACATACACCTCACCCCACACACACATGCACCTTTTATAAAACCTGAACATGGCTGCCTAGATTAACACTTCCAAGGACTTACTTGAATGGAAACACTTTTCAAGCCATTTCTGGGCTTAGCGAAAGCTGCAGATTTCTGACGTTTACTCTGAATCTTTAGTGTTGATGGAAGAATACCGATGAGCAATATTAAGACTGTTTCTTGACAGAAATTACTTGTTTTGTAAATTGTAAAGAATGCTGTTCCTCAGCAATGAAGCTCTCAAGATTGGTGTACGAACACTTCCTGATCAATGTTCAATGCAATACAGGGTGTGTGTTTTTTCTTCCTCTTCTTAAAGCTTTTATAACAATTGGGAGATTCACATGGTTAATATAATGTATTTAATGTCCAGTTTACGAGACAGTTAGATCCAGGATATGTTCCTTTTCATGCTACCGATCAGTGTGTGTGTTTTGCAGCTGTTTTGTCATAACCAAAGCTGTGTGCATTTCCATAACAGCTCACAAGTGGGTTAACGGGTGCAGCAGTCCACCTCCTGAGAACCTCCACTTTCATACAGGGAGGAAAACCCACAACATTCTAGCACATACAGTTGTGGAGACAAGCTTGACAGTATGTAGGCAACTGACAAAATCATTGAAGCCAGAAAGACAGCTGCATTGGATTTCCAGCAGCTGGGAAAGGGGCCAGTTTTCTTCACAGCTCCTTTCCCCTCCCCAAAGTGGATGCTGTTGTGCAAATGGACCTCCTTTACACAGGCTGCAGAATTATACTTTGTGTAGCACAGAAGTTTCACTTTTTAAAGCACAGAATACATGGGATTCCAACATGGGAGGGACAGTGGCTCAGTGGTAGAGCATCTGCTTGGGAAGCAGAAGGTCCCAGGTTCAATCCCCGGCATCTCCAAAAAAGGGTCCAGGCAAATAGGTGTGAAAAACCTCAGCTTGAGACCCTGGAGAGCCGCTGCCAGTCTGAGAAGACAATACTGACTTTGATGGACCCAGGAGGGTCTGATTCAGTATAAGGCAGCTTCATATGTTCATATATGTTCATAACAGCAGCAGCATATAATCACTTTCTGGATCCCAAGTGGGGTGGATGCATAAAACCTTGTTTTATTTGTGATGTCTGATGGGTTTTCAGGGGGGCTGTAGATGGCTAATCCCAATTTTAACTCTCTTCTTCTGTCCGTCTCCTGTCGCTGCCCTGTGTCTGGAGTGGGGGGAGAGGTGCCAGGCCTCCCCACCACCTGCAGCAGCACCCGGGACTTGTTTTCTGCTGCTGCCACAAGCACAAGAGCTCTGCAACAGAGAGAGGAGCTTCCCAAAAGCTGGGCGTTGTGACTGGGAAGGCAGAAGACCTGCCTCGGATTGAACTGTGAAGGAGCAATGGCAGGAGCTGCCTCCAGCTCACACAAGGCAGCCAGCTTGAGGCATCCCACTCATCTCTCAAGGCTTCTTCCAGGTTCAGTCGTCAGTACTATGTGGACTCCCCCCCTCCCCTCAAAATCTCCAGTCCTTTCAGGGGATGGTGCAGGCTGAGAGCTGCGCTCCAGAGAGAGTCTTGCTCCTTAGAGATGAGCCTGACGTCACGCAAACACCCCGGCCTGTGATGCGGTGGGCGCTGGGCAGTAGGTGGACAGCCCCAGCAGGGTTTTTCTTGCCCACTCAGAGAATGCCCAGCGCAGGTGACGTCACCATGTTCCGTAGCCACCAGCCACCCCCAAAGCGTGGCTAATGCCACCATAGGACACATTGCAGCAGAGCGGCTGAACATGTTTGTGTGAGCGAATGGTTTCCTGACTGCATCAAATGTGCCCAGAATCTTTTCTCTGTTGTGTCCTACCTTTCCCCCCTCTAGTATTTAGATCAGACATATCCTATGCCAGCTGATCACTCTTTGGTGCAATGAAAAGAAACAGTGAAATGAAAAACTTGTTCCTTCCTTTGTGAAACAAGGACGCTGATGATTGTCCAGAAGACAGAAGGGAGTTACGCTGAAATCCTAAGAATGCGTTTCTGGGAGGAAGCCCCACTGATTAGCTCTGAGTCAGATACTGCTGAGACCTGCTATGGATGGCACTGTTGGGCCCAGGACGGTTCTTTGTGCCAGCCACATTTCAGTTACAGATGCCCAGCCATGCAGAGCTGCCAGAGGGGTTGTTTACTCAACATCGACCCTTTAAAAAAGCCCTTAAAGCAGTTTAAGCAACAACAACAACAACAAAAAGCTCCTAAAAACTAATCAAATGCAGTATAAAACCATTGAAATATTTTTAAAAGATAGAAACAGAGCAGAAGGATAGAGAACTTTTCTGCATCAGCAGTCAAATGAGTCCTGACTTGGGTATGTGCAAGAACCACTTCAGGCAAAACTTTTTGAATGCTCTTTTCCCTGCAAGCAGAAAGTTAGAAAGCTTCTAGCCTCTTCCACTCTCTGTTACGTCAGATTTCTGTTTTCCAAACCCCACCAGAATGCCACCCCATGTCTGAAGTGACACAATTCATTCCACCACCTTGGATGGGAAAGCAGAGCAGACCAAAGTCAATCAGAACTGAGAGTATGACCAAAAGACAGCAACCAATGGTTTCTGGGACTGAAGATATTTCCTGATGGTGACAAAAGCAGGAAGTGGCCGGACAGATCCCCCTGGCCCAGGCATTCCACTCTAGGCCGTCAACAGGCACAGATAGGTCAGACCAAAGCTTTCCTGAGCCGTGTTCCTCAGCGCTGACAGGCCAGCTCCATTCCTGTGAGCTCCCAGATGGGCACAGCTGTGGTATTTCACTGGGACTGTTACTGGTGCAGCAGGGAAAGACAGAGGCCTCTTGCCTTCGGCAGGGAAATGACATTGCTGCACCATGTCCTGTTGAAGCTGCAGATGAATCCTCTGAACTCTTCTGCACTTTTGAACAAAACTAGGCTTGCCAATCCCCAGGTCCCAGCGGGGGTTCTCCTGCTTCCCAGGCTCCTTCCTGCTCCCAGTTAGCTGGCCAGTGGGGAGGAAGCCCCACGCCCACAGCCACCATGTGCCTTTCCACCTCCGGAGGCTTCAGACTCCACATGGAAGGGCTTCCTCTTGGGATGGTGTGTCTGTGTCTTTAAGGCTGAATGGGGGCGGAGCGAGCAGGCAAAACAAGATGGCTGCTCCCAGTGGCTATGAAAGCAGCCCAGACCCTCTGTCGGTTGCACAATCTTTTCAGAGGTCGATTCCAGGAAGCAGCCGGGTTGGTCTGAAGCAATAGAACAAAGCAGTAGACAAGTGCACCTTTAAGACCAACTAAGTTTTATTTAGAATGTAAGCTTTCGTATGCTCTTAAGCAGACTTCATCAGACAAATGGGAATGGCAAGCAGCAAAGGGATTCCAAGCAGGAGCCTGGTTCAGGAGGGGTGGGAGTTTCTTAAAAGCGAAATACTGAAAGCACAATCACAGACGATTCCTATGAGAAGAAATGGAAAAAGGCTCCATAAACAGCTCTCTAAAAACTTGAGAAATAAAAAAGACTCCTTTAGGAATTGGAAGGAGGGCCTTATAACCAAGGATGAATATAAACAAATCCCCAGTGCTTGTAGAGAAAAAGTTAGGAAAGCTAAAGCTCAGTATGAGCTTAGGCTGGCCAAAGATGCTAAAAACAACAAAAAAGGGTTCTTTTCTTATGTTCAGAGTAAGAAAGAGAGCGAAGACATGGTAGGCCCATTGCGAGGGCAAGAAAGAAATTGTAACGGTAATGAAGAGAAGAAAGTGAAATTGTAACGGGTAATGAACTCAATTCCTACTTTTCCTCAGTCTTTTCTTCTGAGGGGAACGGTGCTCAACATGGCAAAAACAGAACATATAAGGAGGGTATGAAGTTCCAATCTAGGATCAGCGTAGGGGTAGTACATAAACACCTAGTTTCTTTAAATGAAACTAACTCCTCAGGGCCAGATGAATTGCATCCAAGGGTTCTAAAAGAGCTTGTAGATGTAATTTCCGAGCCTCTGGCTATTATTTTTGAGAAGTCTTGGAGAACAGGAGAGGTTCCGGAAGATTGGAGGCGGGCGAATGTTGTCCCCATCTTTGAGAAGGGGAAAAAAAGACGATCCTGGTAACTACCGACCTGTCAGCTTGACATCTATACCTGGAAAAGTTTTAGAACAAATCATCAAACAGTTGGTCCTGGGACATTTAGAAAGAATGGATGTGATTACTAAGAGCCAGCATGATTTTCTCAAGAACAAGTCATGTCAGACTAACCTGATCTCTTTTTTTGAGAAAGTGACTATCTTGCTGGATCAGGGGAATGCTGTAGACAGTGTTTATCTTGATTTCAGTAAGGCTTGTGATAAAGTTCCACATACTAACCTTCTTGACAAGTTGTTAAAATATGGTTTGGATCCTGTTACCATTAGGTGGATCTGTAACTGGTTGACGGATCGCACCCAAAGAGTGCTTGTGAATGGTTCCTCTTGGAGAGGAGTGACAAGTGGAGTGCCTCAAGGATCTGTGCTGGGACCTGCTTTGTTCAACATCTTTATCAATGAATTGGATGAAGGAATTGCGGGAACGCTTATTAAATTTGCCAATGATACTAAATTGGGAGGGGTTGCAAACACAGAAGAAGACAGAAACAGGATACAGGATGACCTTGACAGGCTAGAAAACTGGGCTAAAATCAATAAAATGAATTTTAACGGGGATAAATGTAAAGTTCTGCATTTAGGTAGGAAAAATCCAATGCATGGTTATAGGATGGGGGAGACTTGACTTAGCAGTAGTATGTGTGAAAAGGATCTAGGGGTCTTAGTGGATCATACGCTAAACATGAGTCAACAGTGTGATGCGGTGGCTAAAAAGGCAAATGCAATTTTGGGCTGTATCAATAGAAGTATAGTGTCCAGATCACATGATATGATGGTATCGCTTTACTCTGCTCTGGTAAGACCTCACCTGGAGTATTGTGTTCAGTTTTGGGCACCACATTTTAAGAAGGATATAGACAAGCTGGAATGGGTCCAGAGGAGGGCGACAAAGATTGTGAGCGGTCTGGAGACCAAGTCCTATGAGGAAAGGTTGAAGGAGCTGGGGATGTTTAGCCTGGAGACAGGGTGGCTAAGAGGTGATATGATCACCATCTTCAAGTACTTGATGGGCTGTCATATAGAGGATGGTGTGGAATTGTTTTCAGTGGCCCCGGAAGGTAGGATCAGAACCAATGGGTTGAAATTAAATCAAAAGAGTTTTCAGGATCAACATTAGGAAGAACTTCCTGACCGTTAGAGCGGTTCCTCAGTGGAACAGGCTTCCTCAGGAGGTGGTGGGCTCTCCTTCCTTGGAGGTTTTTAAACAGAGGCTGGATGGCCATTGGACAGCAATGAAGATCCTGTGAATTTAGGGGGAGATGTTTGTGAGTTTCCTGCATTGTGCAGGGGGTTGGACTAGATGACCCTAGAAGTCCCTTCCAACTCTATGATTCTATAATACTTATTATAAATGGGCAGTATGGAATTATGGGAATGTTTTTAGCAGATTAAAAGAATCACCAATAGGGATCTGTGTTTGTTAGTGTTAGGACAAAAGAGGGTTAAAAAAAATATTGGACTGATAAAAAGCAGACTGCTGTCGTATGTGCGGGTGCCATAAATCTAGGTAACATTCAGGCTTTGTTAGTTTAAACAGATGACATGGTTTCTCAAGAGATTATTCCATATAGTTTGCCATAAGAAGGGTTGGTATATGCAATAAGATGAACAGCCAATATCCCCCAATTGAGTATCTCAATACAAAAAGACAAAAAAACAAAAACAAAAAAACCCAAATATTCTGATACTCTGTTCTAAAAGAGAAATAATATGTTAGCCCTTAGACCTCAAAGTAGCTGTTTTACTGCAAAGGAACTTCATGAACAGAATGGAGAGAAAAATTGCTGAATTACAAATTGCTGAATTACAAATTATCATGGAACTTGTAGCAAACACCTCCCCAGGACTGAAGAGGGACATTGGTTTTTTTATCTCATTACAGATGCTAAACCAACTCTCACTGAGTATAGCTGTGCATCCACAGTGTTCCAATGTATTTCTCTTTTAGAACAGTGCATCAGAATAATGTTTTTTTTGGGGGGGGGGGGTTGGTGTTGACATGCTCAAATGAGGGATGTGGGCTGTTTGTCTCATTACATATACTACACCACCTTCCACTATACTTTATTACGCCCTGTTTTTCAAAGGGCTAACTTAGGTACGGTATATTATTTCTCTTTTAGAACAGAGTATCAGAATATTTGGGGGTTTTTTTGTTTTTGTTTTTTGTCTTTTTGTATTGAGATACTCAAATGGGGGATATTGGCTGTTCGTCTTATTGCATATACCAACCCTTCTTATGGCAAACTATATGGATGTTATAATCTCTTGAGAAACCATGTCATCTGTTTAAACTAACAAAGCCTGAATGTTACCTAGATTTATGGCACCCGCACATACGACAGCAATCTGCTTTTTATCAGTCCAATGTTTTTTTAACCCTCTTGTGTCCTAACACTAACAAACACAGATCCCTATTGGTGATTCTTTTAATCTGCTAAAAACATTCCCATGATTCCACACTGCCCACTTATATTCAGAATTACTGCTTGCCATTCCCATTTGTCTGATGAAGTCTGCTTAAGAGCATACGGAAGCTTACATTCTGAATAAAACTTAGTTGGTCTTAAAGGTGCACTTGTCTACTGCTTTTTTCGGAGGTCGTTTGCATAGGAAAGGTAAACTTGAACCTTTGGCTGCTCTGTGTTACTTTGAAGAAGTTGGAAGTTCAACAACTCGTGAGTAGAGATGCCAATCCCCAGGTGGGAGCAGGCCCTCCCCCGCTTCAGAGTCGTCAGAAACGTGGCGGGGGGGAGGGAAATGTCTGCTGGGCACTACATTATTCCCTATGGAAATCGATTCCCTATGGAAATTATTCCCTATGGAAATGCGGTATAATGGAGAATTGATCTGGGAGTATCTGGGGCTCTGGAGGGGCTGTTTTTTGAAGTTGATGCACCAAATTTTCCACATAGTGTCTGAGGACTCTCCTTAAAATGCTCTCCAAGATTCAAAAAGATTGGACCAGGGGGTCCAATTCTATGAGCACCAAAAGAAGGTGCCCCTATCCTTCATTATTATGTAAGGAAGGCATTTAAAAAGTGTGCGATTCCTTTAAATTTGATGGCCAGAACTTCCTTTGGAGTTCAATTGTGCTTGTCATAACTTTGCTTATGGTTCTCCCCCAATGTCTCCTGGCTTCACCCCCAATGTCTACTGGCTCCACCCCCGAAATCCCCAGATTTTTCTTGAATTGGACTTGGCAACCTTAAACAAAACAGATACCTAAATGTGCATCTGCTCTGCATGGACTGGAGAAATAGATTGAGCTGGGACTGAGGGAAGTTTCTTATCTAGAAGTGGAGATGTTATAGCTTTGGAAGACGTTGCTGCCCTGGTGGCAACGATGGCATGCCCTTCTGCCAAGGGGAGGGGCACTTCCCCCTTGACCTTCATTTTTGCCTCTGACCTCTGGGCTAGAGTGGGCTCTACATGGAATCAACAGATTCCCAGGAACAGTCTTAGGAAACGTTAGAGGCCTTCTGCTGTGTATGCTTGAGGCTGGTTCTGATGAAGCAGTTTCTGTACCACAGAATGATTCTGAAGTCACTCTTGGCTGAATATGCACTGAGCTGTGTGCATGACCCCCCGGCACTCTATTCCTGGGAGCTTTCCTAAACTGCAAGGCAGGCCAACAGCAGAATGGGGGAAAGGCTCTTTTGCATCAGATGCCCACGTGCTGCCAGGGCATGATCTGCCACTCTTAACCTCCAGTCCAAATGGCAGTTTTGCAAGGCTTCTCCTGCCACATATGGGGAGTCTTCCAGACACAGTATTCAGAAGGAGTAGCTGTGGTCAGAGGGTTGATTGAAAGAGGCCAGTGGTGGGGTGGAGCCACTCCAGTCTTCTCCAGTAGTTACGCAGGGCAATGCAAGTGGTTTCGGATCCACCTGATTTGGATTTTGGGTTGAGTTTGAGTGACTTGGAGCCTTAAGTGCTCCCTTGTGATGGTGATGCCATCATCTCTGTGGGTCAGAGCCAAAAGGATTCAGCTGGCATCCACCCATCTGCATTTAGTGCCACTTAGTGGAGGGCAGGCACCAAGGAACCGGGGTTCTCTGAGAATCTTCTCACAGGGGGATCCCCAGGCTGCAGCTGGATCCAAACCCAGAGATCCAAATCTGAGATGTCTCTAGGAAAGGACACAGGATGCAAAAGAGAGCTCTTGGGTTTAGCGGCGCACATCTCCATGACTGTGAGCAAGTTTTACATTTATCCATTCCTATCAAAGCTTGAGAACTCTCTCTCCCAAAGAGTCCTTTCTAAGCCATTTTCCTTCAAGAACTGTCAGCTGCTTCTCAGTGAGATGTATAGGTCGTCGTGACCTGAGAAAAAAGGAGGCCTTGACCACAAATCAGGTGCTGGTGAAAAGGAGGACTGAACAAATACCTTCTTCTCCCATGGATCTGTCATCCCTTGGCATGGTGCCAAGCTCATCTATCAAGGCGAAGACCTGGGGGGGGGAGGGGGGCGAGGAACCCCCTGTGTGGTCCGCTTTCATGAGAGCAGAGAAAGGCGGCTGCCAGGGGAAGCTGGACACAGTCTGGCAATGTGATTTCTTGTCTTTCATGTTTAATTTTGTTAGCTGCCAGGGCAAGAAATAGACTTTAAAAAGAAAGAAAAGAAAATCAAAGACAAAACAATTTCAGCACAAAGCTGATTTCTCAAGTCATAAATAGCATTATTAGAACTGTCAAGAGACCCATTTTAGGATTATTTAGAATTCCCTGCCTACAATTGTTTGTAAAATAATCCATAAGAAAGCGGAACCTGACAGGCTGCTTCTTCAGGAGGAATCTGATGATCTGCTCTCGCTCCTCCAAGCTGCTCTGACTTGAAGATGGTTTTATTAATAGATTAATCCCAGCACTTTTCTCTTTGGTCTCTTAAATCTGCAGTTAACAGCTGGACAGGAGTGGATCTCAATACAAATCTTGTCTTTTCTTTCTCTCTAAAACACCCTCCGATGCCCAATAACACATTGTTATGATTAATCCCACTGGATCGTGGTAGAACTTTCCTTGCGGCAGTCAAATACATGTGTGGTACTTTATACCTACTACCTTTCAGTGGATAGATAGCATAGAAGGCCATGCCACTTCGGTGGGAAGGGCGGGATATAAATAAACTTGAACTTGAACTTGAAAAGGCTTTGTATTTGTTGAGTTGGTCTTCCTAAGTAAAGAGAAATCCCTTCGATTCCCTATGTTTTTTAAAAAATCCCCTTTAATTTAATTTTTGGCACTGCAACATTTTGTTATAGAAACAGACAGTGGGTGGTACAAGTCAGGCTTGTGGTACAGGTCAGGCAAAGCACTTTTAAAATCCCATTGATCTTAATGGAATGAATTTGAGCACATCTTTAATGTTCACAATTGAGCCTGAAGTGCTTATCTTTCATCACAGTATGCTTCACATGTAGTTCTTGATGGAAGCTCGTTTCCTTGACCAGGTGGTTCTTAACCTCTAATTCACTTCCCTCCGCCACTCCTGCAATGTCATCACCCTGTTCCCCCACCCCAAGCCCCAAGGGACCAATGAAGACATACAGACAAAGCCCCTTTCTACACCAGTTTCAAGCACACTTTCTGTGCCCCTCGGATGACTCCATCGTGGAGGACTTGAATCCTGCTTCTTGGATGCCACTTTTTAAAGGGCTTGTGAGAGGAGATGCCTGGAGATTTGGGGGCTGCAGCTTGGGGACGGTGGGGTTTGGGGAAGGGAGGGGCCTCAGCACGGTCTAATGCCACCTTCCAAAGCAGCCATTTCCTCCCAGGGAACTGATGTTGCTTGGCTGGAGATCAACAGTAATAGATCCTTGGGGCCACCTGGAGGTTGGCAACCCTACATTGAGCTATAAAACTCCCTCTTCTTCACTAGCTGTTGGAAGCAATTGTGAGGGTGGGGAGAGGGCACCCTAACATCCAGAACCCCCCCCCCCCCCATGTGCCTTCCTCAAAGGCTGAATGCACCCACAATTTGAAGATTGGCCTGGTGAGGGGTGGGGTGGGATGTATGGCCTGATGAATTAGATAATATATTTTCATGGAAGAAGATAAAGGTGTTGATCCTCCGCATTCTTGCTTCGGAGGGAATCCGCTTGAACACAATGCTCTCACTCACTGGGAATGTCCTTTGTGAGAGCACGGATAGAACTGGGCTTGTAAGTGCTGCAAGATTTACTCCAGTGGCGTCCAGCCTGTTTGGTCAAGTAAGAGCCAAAGCTGAGTGCTTTTGCAGGGTCCCTTGCCTTGGGCAATCGGGCACCTAAGCTATGGAGCTGGCTGCTGGGTAGCAATGGAGAGAGAGACAAGGAGCAACGGCTGATGCTCTGTCTTCGCCAGACTCGCAGCCACTCCTGCTTTTGGCCGTGACCAACAGAATCCGGCTATGTGGGTAACTTTCAACATTTGTGCCAAAGCTGGAGCTCTCTAAGCAGCATGACTATGGGCTTAACCACTAGGAGAAAATGGCCTTGCTCTGACCCAGCTGCTTAAGAGTTGTTAGATTTATTGCCACAGCAACATTTACTGGTCAGGATGAAACTTAGCAATGGCCTCCGGGGATGAGGACAGATCCCAGGTGGGTTCCCTTCCCAAAAGGCAGGGCAGGTGCTTCCCTGCACGGCTTCCCAAGTAGTTCCCAGTGGGGCACTGTGTAAACATATTACGCTCCAGAGGTCTCCTCTAGTTTGTTTATTCCACAGGTTAAAAAAAATCTGAAGAAGGGAAAACTGCCAAAAGAGCTTTTGGTCTCTCTCCTCCCCCCCTCCCCCCATGAGATCCTTCTCTGCTACAGAATGAGTTTAAAGGATGTCTTTAAAACTGAGTTTTATTTATTCTTCCTCCATACTGTTGTTAACATTCCTCCCTCAGAACTTAGCATTTATCCTATGCTGAATGTAACTTGTAAGAGTTCTTATGGTTGAGAAAATCTGAATGCGTTGACCACTGTAGTTCCCAATTCCGAATCTATGCGTGAGATTTATTATTTCTGCTATTTCTAGTCTGAAGGTGATGCTTCCTTATCCTGGTGCTGTCCTCTGGTTGCCAGGCAAGGCGGGTGAGATCTGCCCAACAGCCTGTGGTCAGTTCTCTTTCACAACAAGACGAGCGTCCATGCCAGGACTCGAACCCATAGAGAAGTTAGCATTGCTGTATTTATTTCCTTGATGCTCTTGTGTATCTTGCCCGTGTTCATGTCTTTTTGTAGTGTAAAGATAACAGAATTTTATATTTTTTCATAAAAATAAAACCTTTGGATAACAGTTGATACTTGGTGAATTACAGATTTGTCCATGTTCTCTCGCTTTTGTGTTTGTATTGCGCCTCCAGTAATATTATTTTGCATATCTTGGATGTGTCAGCTGTCTTTTTTGAGAAAGCCCCACAGTAGGTTTGGCAGATACATACGCATAAAAAGGTGAAGGTCGTCCCCTGTGCAAGCACCAGTCGTTTCCGACTCTGGGGTGACGTTGCTTTCACAACGTTTTCACGGCAGACTTTACGGGGTGGTTTGCCATAGCCTTCCCCAGTCATTTACACTTTCCCCCCAGCAAGCTGGGGACTCATTTGACCGACCTCGGAAGGATGGAAGGCTGAGTCAGCCTGAGCCGGCTACCTGAAACCAGCTTCCGCTGGGATCGAACTGAGGTCGTGTGTAGAGGGCTCCGACTGCAGTACTGCAGCTTTACCACTCTGCACCACAGGGCTCTTTACATACGCATACATACATATTTATACAGATGTCAGACACATTGAGGCTGCGCCCCTCCTCCTCCTCCCAGAGCAAAGAGCACGGAGCAGAGGGGGCTGGGTGCCCCAGTGGGGGAGCTCCCGGCTTCCGCCTGAAGTAGCCACTTGGGCTGCCTTGGCACTGCCACTTCACCTGCACAGTCCAGTATTTTGTCGGACCTTGGGGAAAAAAAAAACAGACATTTAAATATCGTATTGTTTCAGGGGTTTTTTCCAGGACGTTCAGTGAAAATACCTGACTGTCCAGGTCACTATGGACAACTGGCAGCCTTACCTCCAAGGGCTGGGGGGGGGGGGGGAAGCCAGTCACTGAGGCTCCAGCTGTTGTTTCTTTACTAATTAAAACATTTATTTCCCACCTTCCCTCTTGGTTCAAGGCATCTTACTATTATAATAACAACATCGCCAGCTAAAACCCAAGATCAAACAGCAAGCTCCAAATCCCCCTGCCCCCCCCCCCCAAAAAAAAGATGCCTGCCCATTCAAACTCTCTCGCAAGCCCTGGCAAACAGGCAAGCCTTGAACACGTCCTAAAGCTCTGCAAGGTGGGCCCCCCGTCACTTCATAAGAACAGAAGAAGAGCCCTGCTGGATCAGACCATCTAGTCCAGGATTCTGTCTCACACAATGGCCAGCCAGCTACTCTGGAGGAACGGTGGCTCAGTGGTAGAGCATCTGCTTGGGAAGCAGAAGGTCCCAGGTTCAATCCCCAGCATCTCCAAAAAAGGGTCCAGGCAAATAGGTGTGAAAAACCTCAGCTTGAGACCCTGGAGAGCAGGGGAGGGACGGTGGCTCAGTGGTAGAGCATCTGCTTGGGAAGCAGAAGGTCCCAGGTTCAATCCCAGCATCTCCAAAAAAGGGTCCAAGCAAATAGGTGTGAAAAACCTCAGCTTGAGACCCTGGAGAGCCGCTGCCAGTCTGAGAAAATACTGACTTTGATGACCAAGTGTCTGATTCAGTATAAGGCTGCTTCATATGTTCAATGACAGAGTATAGAGGCTGAGGCCTTCCCCTGAGTAAGAACTGAAGAAGAGCTGTGCTGGATCAGAAAAGTGAGGGCCCATCTAGTCCAGCCTCCTGTCTCACACAACAGTGGTCAATCTGTTCCTCTGGACAGCCGACAACAAGGCTGAGAGGCTGAGGTCTTCCTTTGCTGCTGCCTCCTGGCTGTTCTGGGATTCAGAGATTAACTGCCTCTGGATATGGAGGTTCCCCTCAGTGCTCATGGCGAAGAGCCTCATGAAGAAGACCTGGCTCCATGATTTTTTACTACAGTTTCTACTAATTTGCCTGGGGCAGATGTTAGGTTGACTGGCCTGTAGTTTCCTGGTTCCCCTCTGAATTCCTTTTTAAAAATTGGTATCACGTTTGCTGCTCTCCAGTCTTCTGGTTCAGCAGCTGAATTTAGTGACAGGTTTCCTATACGGATGGGTTAGCAGATGTACTGCCTCCTGTTTGAGTTCCCTAAGAACTTTTGGGTGTCTGCCATCACATCAGGACCTGGAAACTTATCAGTTTTTAATTTCCCTGATAGGTCTAGAACTTAATCTCTCATCACCTCAATTTGCCTCAGTTCTTGTACCATAGAGTTTTCCCTCCCAAATGGCTAGAGAGGCCATGAAAACCATAGAGTTTTTCATGGAAACGCCTAGAGCGGCCAGCACACTACGACAGTGCAATGACATCACTTCTGGGTGACATCGCTCCGGCGATGTTGGGGGAACCAGGAAACTACAGGCCAGTCAGCCTAACGCATCCCAATGTGGGCCAGCAGGTTGGAAACCTCCCAGGCGGGGGAATCCCAGCCCAGACCGGGGCCTTGGCAGCCCTAATTGGAAGCCACTCTGAGACTCCTTTGGGTAGAGAGAAGTGGGGCATAAAAATGAACTCCTCTTCTTCCTTCTATGCACATCAGGTTAGAAGGGGGAAAACCCGAGCAACCAGAATGCCCTGAGCTGCCTGGAACACGCATAGCATAATGGTGATTTTGTTGGGTTACCAACCTCCATGTGGAGCCTGGAGATCTCCCAGACTTACAGCTGATCTCCAGGTCTACAGAGTTTGGTTTTTCTGGAGAAAATGGCTGTTTGGATTCTGTAGTACTATACCATAGTGTGGTCCCTCATCTCCCCATCCTCCACCCCCAAATCTCCAGGAAGAAGTTCAGAAGTGGTTTTCCACTGCCTTCCTCAGCATCTCAGCCCTGGACTCCCTTGGTGGTCTCCCATCCATGTTCTAACCAAGGCTGGCTCTGCTTAGCTTCTCAGATCTGAAGAGATCAGAAGAAGAAGAAGAACTGCAGATTTATACTCCACCCTTCTTTCTAAATCAGAGACTCAGAGCGGCTCACAATCTCCTTTATCTTTTCTTCCCACAGCAGACACCCTGTGAGGTGGGTGGGCCTGCCCTTTCAAGGACAACTTCTACAAGAGTTATGGCTGACCCAAGGCCATTCCAGCAGGTGCAAGTGGAGAAGTGGGGAATCAAACCCCGTTCTCTCAGATAAGAGTCCGCACACTTAACCACTACACCAGACTGGCTCTCAAAAGGTACGTGGGGCGGCAAGGGCTCTCACAGCAGCTGCCCTTTCAAGGACAACTTCTACAAGAGCTATGGCTGACCCAAGGCCATTCTAGCAGCTGTAAATGGAGGAGTGGGGAATCAAACCCGGTCCTCCCAGATAAGAGTCCGCACACTTCACCACTGCACCAAACTAACTCTCCTAGCCCTTCCTGGGTCACCCAGGCTAGCCTGGGCCATCCAGACCAGGGTTGTTCTTTCTTAGGCATCTTTTTTTTCTCACCGAAAGCCACAGCCAGCCCAGATGCCCTCTGCCAGTATATAAGCAGTGCTCTCTCTTCCCTAGGAAGGCATAAGGATGCACCAGGTTTCCCTGCTGCAACTGGTGCTGGGAGCCACCCAGACCATAGTAATTGAGGAAGAAGGATCTCTTCCCATTTCTTCTGGAAAGGGTTGAGAAAATGTGTATATTGCTTCATATAGCAATGCATGCCTCTAATTGTAGGCTTGGGATAAAATGCAATTGGAAAACACACATTGACCACGAGAGATTTGCTCCTTTTATCACTCCTGACACGCTCCCCATTGTGTGTGTCTGGAAGGCATCAGCACAGATAACAGAGAGATCTGTATCATCGCTGGCTCATCACACACCACCAGGACCATTTTGCTCTCCCCCCCCCCCCCCCCGCCCTCGCTCCCTCCCCACCTGTCAGCAAAGCAGAGATGAGCCTGGCAAGGTGTTAATTAGTGCCAGAAGCTGCATTCTGGAGGCTGCAGAGAGCCTGCCAGAGGACGGGGCTGCATGCTGCTAAACCCAAAGGTCTCCCCTTCATTGGATTTTTGTCCATCCCTGCAATGATGAGCCCAGAATTCAGTCATGCGGTGGTGTCCATAGGATGACTTCAACTGTGTGCGGGCAGACACAGATTTTAAAAGATTTGCCTCTTTTTTTTTTTAAGAAAAAGGGTTTTTTTTTTAAACAAGGAACATTCCAGTTTTTCAAAATGGCAGAAGGAATCTATTCATTTAGAAAATGTATACATCATCTCTTCAGAGACAGCTCTGGAGAACGAGGAGCAGTTTCAAAAAAGAAAATATGAACATCAGCTTTCAACTTATTGGCGGTTTGGAGAACCAGCCTCCTCCCAAAATCTGCCCCGAGTGTTTCACTTCCTGTGACTTCTCTCTGTGCAGGAGGCCGGGGACAATGGGGAGCAGCCAGTCTGCAGACATGAACTTAATGCTGAGCTCCTGCTTACTGGAACTACAAGCAAAGCTTGCCTGCCCCGAGCATCATTTAGCAGGTACCTACCTAGTGTAGAACAGAAGACTGCATCTTTTCACCGACTCTTTGTTCCCTTGCTAACCTCAAATTGTTTGATCGGAACATACACATTATTTTGTTTGGTTGTTTGGGTAACTTTACTTGTATTTTAAATGTCCATGTAAGATCTCTGGAAAACACCACCTCTATTCAATCCTCTTGCATGAAGTGTGGTCCTGGGGGGGAGGGGTAGCAGAGACCTCACCAAGCCAGAGCAGAGCAGCTCTGAATGCGAAGACGCTTCACTGGGCTTGCTTGAAGGAACAAATGGGGAGGTGGAAGACAGAGTGGCAGACTGGCAGGAGCTACTCCAAGGAGTCATTGGTGGCTATGGGCGGTGACTCAGTTTGTGATTGACATCCCAGGAGAGTGAGGAGATTTGGGGGGGGGGGGATGCAGGGGTCGTGTGACCCCTGAGAGTCCAATAACAAGGAACAGGGAAGAGCTTGGAGCCCATCCTTCACAGGTGGCTTTTGAGAAGCAATTTTTGGCTGGTTGGTTGGTTTTGAGAAATGGGAACTGACATGGCCACCTACTGTGAGGCAGAAGAGAATGGAGCAAATGAGGGCCAGCCTCCATCTCCTTCACTCTCCACCCCCCAACAACATGGCAGCCCTTCTGTCTTACAGAGGACACAAGCAAAGCTTTTGCCTGTTTCCCCAAAAGTTACTTGGGAGGAGAGGATTGGACAAGACTGACAACTCTGTGCCTCCATAATGCTTTCTACCAGTATGACCAGTTGCCTTCAGTCAAGAGGAAAGGTGGAGTATAAATATTTTAATAACTAAATAATGTGAGACATTTGTCTCCTCTGCTGCAGGCAGCCAAATGTTCACTAGGTGGGATATCTCTGGCATGGAGTGTGCTGGCTCATATAGAAGAACTACCATCCCCAAGGCAGTGAGCCAGCAAGGTGGGCGGAAATGCCAGTCACGTATGATGCTCTGTGATGGGCACATGGGCTAAGAGTTCTGGTTGGATGGTGTGCTTGTCGGGGGCCTGTCAACCATCACTCTCTCCCTTTACTACCTCTTAGTTGACCAGAGGAACAAAAATCCAATATGGTGTGGAGAGATGGACTTTGGAAATGGAACCTTGCCCAGTTCCGCAGGGCCTGTAAGACAGCCCTCTTCCGGCTGGCTCACAACTAACCAGCACAAGAAACTAAGTGTGGTTCTATTAGACTTCTGTTGCTCCTAATGTTTTAATGTTTTAAATGTTTTAACTGTGTTAAATGCCTAAACTTAATTTTATGTTGTGAGCCGCCCTGAGCCACTTGGTGGGAAGGGCGGGATAGAAATCATAAAATAAATAAATAAATGCGGTGTCAGAGATGGTGGTGGAAAGAGCCATAAAGTTGCAGCCATTTTACAGCAACCCCAGAGGGCTTCCAACGCATTCAGAGACAACCCTGCCTCTGTGTAGCAATGCTGGGTTTCCCGGGCAGCCTCCCATTCACAGCCTCCCCCAGGCTGACCCTGCAAGGTTGGGTGAGCCTGGGCCATCCGGATCAGGCAACAGAAAACGACACAGACATTCTGAAGTCAAGAGTCACACATATTTTCATTCTGCTTAGTTACACTTCCCAATTTAACAAACAGGTACTTTGGATTTGATTCATTATGTCCCAGACACAATTTTCTATTGAAAAGCAGTGTTAATTACAACAGGGCAATATCACCCTGGAGACAAATTTTATCTTTTTACTTCTATATTCTAAGAAGTATAAATCCTTTTTTCAGCTATTTGGTTTTTTTAAATCTTTCCCCATAACCTGGGGCTTTAAAATAAGAATTAAACCTTATAATCTGCTCATTGCCTCGTTTCAGTCCCCAGAACAGAATGAATGTCGAGATGATTCAGGGGCAAGCAGGGAATGGATATTGCTACCTGTTGGTTTCGATCATATTAAAAGCTTGAAAACCCACAAACAAAGCCCACCGGCATTTTAAGGAGCCATTATTCTAAGCAGAGCTGTACAATAATCACAGGGGCTAAGTAGGAAGCAGCAGAACTGACAAAAGGGAATTATTCTGCAGGGAGTTCCAAATCGTGGTGAAAAATCTATTCCCCTGGGTGCCCATCAGTGCATAGCTGCAGATGCAAGTGATGACTGGTGTAAGTGAATGTGTCGTTACTAATCAACAGCAACAGAACATGTATGTCTCTGTGCATCATGTAAAATACAGTATTTAGCAGTGAGTAAGTGTTCAAGGTCCCAAGACCAACAAGGTTTATCCTCAGGCCTCAAAACAAATTTAAATAGGAAGGGTGAGAGAATGAAATTGCTTCAGGCCATCGTGGAAGAGTTCAAAGTTTGCAGATTCTAGAAGGGGACTCTAGGAGATGGTGCCAAATGGAGGGGGGGGGGGTGGAACAGATTGCAGGAGGCAAAAGCGACTACTTGGCAAAGGAACCCAAATGAGGGGTGTGGCAGGCAGGACAGGCCCTCTTCCACCCTGCCAGCCAAGGTTTTTCTAACACCTCGAGGGGCTTTTCTTAGCTCGCTGCCGCCACCTGACTTCTTGCCTGAATGCCCCACTGGGAGGGGGAGTCCCAGCCTTCCTTCCAAGTTCTGAGGCCTTGCGTCTGTGTCTCCTGCATCACAGGGAGAGTTCCTTGCCTTGTGCACCGCAGGAGGAATTGCCGCTTCCCACTGACAGACTCCCCCCTCCCTTTAAAAATAGCATGTCTGAGATGGAACAGAGAACCAGGCTAAGTGGACATCTGACAGCAACGCTGATTCTGTGAACTTAGGGGGAGGTATTTGTGAATTTCCTGTGTTGTGCCGGGGGTTTGACTAGGTGACCCTGGAGGTCCCTTCTAACTATGAGTCTATGGCTTGATGGCAAAACTAACCTAAATGGTCCTCTGGGGCTTGATTCTACCAGCGTGTCAGGACCCCCGTTGTGTAAGGACAGCACATTTGGTGTTCTTCAGAAGCATTAAAAAGTCTGGAGAGAAGAGTGAGCCAAACGACATCTCCTTGGACTTCCAAAAAGCTTTTGACAAAAATAGTCCACCCCAAAGGCTCTGGAGTCAATTTAGCAGGCCTGGGACTAGAGGATGAGATCTCACATGGGTTGGTACCATCAAGAAGCAGAAGGTAGGAGAAAATGGATAGTTCTCATAATTGATTTGGAACTGAAGTGGCCAAGATTGTAGCTGACAACAAATTATTCAGAATGATGAAAACCAAGAGCTGAATCAGCTCTTTCCCAAGTAAGTGAGTAGACAAAAGCATGGGAAATGTAAGCGAATGCATGAAGAGCCTTTCCCAGGTTCAGACCAATGGATCAGACTTGTCTACTCTGTCAGTGGCTTTCCAGGGGTCCTACACATCTCCTGAGACCAGTTCCTTTTATGTGGAGATGTTGGAAGTGAACTGGGATATTCTGCATGTAGATATTCAACCATTGAGCAATGGACCCTCCCTACATGTGGATTCTGTAGTTCCCCTCAACAAAGCCATAGCTCTCACAGAGCTGTCCTTGAAAGGGCAGCTTCTGTGAGAGCTCTCTCAGCTCCACCTACCTCAAAGGGTGTTTGTCGAGGGAAGGGACAAGGGGAAGGAGATTGTAAACCGTTCTGAGATGCAGAATGAAGGCCAGGGTATAAATCCAATTATTTCTTCTTCTTCTTCTTCTTCTTCTTCTTCTTCTTCTTCTTCTTCTTCTTCTTCTTCTTCTTCTTCTTCTTCTTCTTCTTCTTCTTCTTCTTCTTCTTCTCCTCCTCCTCCTCCTCCTCCTCCTCCTTCTCAAACTAGCCTGAAACCCATACTTTGCTACAGCATCTAACCACTTTTAATTTTTGGTGTGTGTTTTAGGTAGGAAGGGTGTTTTGTTTTTGGAAGATCTATAAACTCAATCACTATAATGACTGGTATGAAAAATGCCTATTCTGGTTTAAAGCTGACTTCCCCTTTTGGTCTGCACAACAACCCTGTGAGGTAGATTAGGCTGAAAGTCTGTGAGTGGTCTGAAATCACAATGTGGCATTGTATCTGTCTGAGGTCCCACCCCTCCTCAAGCCCCACTCTTTCTATGCTCCACTCCTCAAATCTCCACAAATGTCCCAATCTGAAGTTGGCATCCATATCTCCTTCCCAGCATCAGCAACAATGTTCTGTACAGCAGTTGTAATTCTCCAGCCCTCACCTGGAGAGTGGCAACTATTGTTCCCCAGGAAGAATTGGCTGGTTTGGAGGGTAGAATCTATGACATTGTATCTGAGGTCCTCCTCAAACCCCACCTTCTTCATGCTCCACCCCTCAGATCTCCAGGAATTTCCCAACCTGTAGTTGGCATCCATATCTCCTTCTCAGCTGTCAATCATGGAAGGAATGCATTTCCCGAATTTGGATTTCTAGGTCCAGGGGTTTGGGCTGGGCATTGATGAGTCAGTCAGGACACCTGTTCAACTGTCTGCAATCTCCATTAACTGATTTTCACCTCAGCTGACCAATCCAGGAGGGAAGGGAGGGTGGAAGCAGGTAGCAGCCTGCCAGCCACACAGCACAGCTTTACCCCTATGCGAAAACACATTTCACCTCTTTTCACCTCCCGAAGGCTGGAAGTTCCAAAAATGCCTTTTCAGTGGGTGCTTATATCATGGAAGGAAAGCACTCCCCGGATTTTGGGTTTCTAGGTCCAGGGGTTTGGTCTGGGCATTGATGAGTCAGTCAGGACACTTGCTTTTATGCATTTTTAGATGCACCTGATGTCTAATTCTGTCTCATTTACTTTGCATCAAAAGTGTAAAAATCAGCAATTGGATGTCATCATCACTTTGATTGCCCTCGCTGGGACCCAGTCTCAGTCAGCGGAGTACAGCCAAGCTGACCTTGTGAAGAAGAAATCCATCTTCTCAGACAATCCAGTGAGGTGGTGGTGAAAAGTGTTGTTGAGTTGCAGCCAACTTATGAAGAAGAAGAAGATATTGGATTTATATCCCACCCTCCACTCCAAAGAGTCTCAGAGCGGCTCACAATCTCCTTTACCTTCCTCCCCCACAACAGACACCCTGTGAGGTAGATGAAGATATTGGATTTATATCCCGCCCTCCACTCCGAAGAGTCTCAGAGCGGCTCACAATCTCCTTTACCTACCTCCCCCACAACAGACACCCTGTGAGGTAGATGAAGATATTGGATTTATATCCCGCCCTCCACTCCAAAGAGTCTCAGAGCGGCTCACAATCTCCTTCACCTTCCTCCCCCACAACAGACACCCTGTGAGGTAGATGAAGATATTGGATTTATATCCCGCCCTCCACTCCAAAGAGTCTCCGAGCGGCTCACAATCTCCTTCACCTTCCTCCCCCACAACAGACACCCTGTGAGGTAGATGAAGATATTGGATTTATATCCCGCCCTCCACTCCAAAGAGTCTCAGAGCGGCTCACAATCTCCTTTACCTTCCTCCCCCACAACAGACACCCTGTGAGGTAGATGAAGATATTGGATTTATATCCCGCCCTCCACTCCAAAGAGTCTCAGAGCGGCTCACAATCTCCTTCACCTTCCTCCCCCACAACAGACACCCTGTGAGGTAGATGAAGATATTGGATTTATATCCCGCCCTCCACTCCAAAGAGTCTCAGAGCGGCTCACAATCTCCTTCACCTTCCTCCTCCACAACAGACACCCTGTGAGGTGGGTGGGGCTGAGAGGGCTCTCACAGCAGCTGCCCTTTCAAGGACAACCTCTGCCAGAGCTATGGCTGACCCAAGGCCATTTCCAGCAGCTGCAAGTGGAGGAGTGGGGAATCAAACCTGGTTTTCCCAGATAAGAGTCCGCACACTTAACCACTACACCAAACTGGCTCTTATGGTGACCCCTCATGGGGTTTTCAAGGCAAGAGGTCAGCAGAGGTGGTTTGCCATTGCCTGCCTCTGTGCAGAAAGGACGTGCTTGCTGGTCTCCCATCCAGGTACTCACCACAGCTGACCTTGCTGGGCTTCAGAGGGCTGATGAGATCTGGCTAGCCTCGGCCATCCAGGCCAGGGATCAAGAGATGTTTGGCCAAGGCCACCCAGCAAGCTTTCATGGCTGAGTCAGGATTCAAACCTGGTTCAATTCCTACACTCTAAGCAGTACACACCACTGTCTCTAGTAACAAGCAGAAGACCAAAACATCTTTGAGTTAGGAGTAGGGTTGCCAAGTCCAATTCAAGAAATATCTGGGGACTTTGGGGGTGGAGCCAGGAGACATTAGGGGTGGAGCCAAGAGCAAGGCTGTGACACACATAATTGAACCCCAAAGGGAGTTCTGGCCATCACATTTAAAGGGACGGCACACCTTTTCAATGCCTTCCTTCCATAGGAAATAATGAAGGATAGGGGCACCTTCTTTTGGGGCTCATAGAATTGGACCCCCTGGTCCAATCTTTTTGAAACTTGGGGGGTATTTTGGGGAGAGGCACTAGATGCTCTACTGAAAATTTGGTGCCTCTACCCCCAAAAAACATCCCCCCCGAAGCTCCAGATACCTACGGATCAATTCTCCATGATTTTCTATGGGAATAAATCTCCATAGGGAATAATAGAGTTCTCAGCAGACATTTCCCTCCCCTCCCCCCGCTTTCTGATGACCCTGAAGCGGGGGGAGGGCCTCCAAACTGGGGAATCTGTTGGGGTTTACAGATACTTTAGCAGAGTTGTATGGAGATAACCACAGATAAACAGCCAGGCACACGTTTTATCTTAAGAATAAAAAGTAGTTTACTTTTTCTATGAGGAAAGGGTTACTGGGTGCCTTAGCAAGATTCAGGATTTTGGTTCTTTGACTCAGAAGAAAACCTCCATTCTCTGTCCTTTCTATCTGTATTCCAAGATAGTGGTTCAAAGTCCCAAAACGTTTTACTTCCACTTCTGCATTCAGCTTGTCAATTATCTCTCGCACATCAGACTCATATTGACAGCATAACAACAGTCCATCAGTTGACATCAGTACATACTGGCACTTATCATTCTTCAGTTTGAAGAACAGGCTGGGTTCTACTTTCCCTTGCTGGAACCCTTGCTTCTGCAGAAAAGCAGTTAGCACTTCACTCAGTCCTTTATCAGGTAAGTTTTCCTTGAGGTTTGCCTTTTCAGTCTCAAGGTGCTGCACATGCATTCCTTTCTGTGCTGCTATACTCAGTAGGGTTCTGAGAGTGGCATACTTTACAATCAGCTCCCTTGGGATTTCCTCATTGTCTGAGGATTCTTCTGCAGTTTGCAGAACATTACAAACACCATAGATGGCAGGTGGCACACCCTTGTTGCTCCTCTGAGATTGCCTCGCAGTACTGCTTGTCTCCCCTTCTGGCCCAGCTTGATCTGCCTCCCCTTCTGCTTCTGGGGTGCTTTCTGGCCTACCTTGAGGGTTGGCGCTACTGGCAGTCAGCCAATCGGCCATTTCAGTGAGGGACATTCCTGCATCTGCTTCCTGATCTTCCTGCACTGTGGGCTTTATTTTCTCAGGTATTAGGTGTACACTGTTCTCTTCAATATGCACAGCATTGCATTCTTTAGATAACAGAGTACTTGGATCCATAACCCTGTAGCCTTTGCCTCCTTGGGCGTAGCCAACTAGGATGCCCAGTTCTGCTCTTGCATCTAGCTTTCCCCTTCTTTTCTCGGGGATATGGGCAAACACTGTGGATCCAAAACATTTCAGGTGTTTCAGGGATGGCTTTCTGCCATGCCAGCCTTCAAAAGGCGATTTATCTGTGACTGTAGAAGGGACACTATTGTGTAGATACACAGCAGTAATCAGAGCTTCACCCCAGCATTGCTGTGGTATATTTGCTTGTATAAGCAGGCATCTTGTCATATTCAGCAAGGTCCTGTTTAAACGCTCTGCAGAGCCATTCTGCTGTGGGCTGTAGCCAACAGTGGTCTTATGCTGAATTCCCTCCTGCTCTAGAAAGCTCTGGAACTCATGGTTGCAGTACTCTGACCCTTTGTCAGTGAAAAGTGTCTCTGGAGCTCTTCCAAACTTATTTTTCACTGCAGCCACATACACCTTGAACTTCTCTAAGACTTCAGTCTTTGATTTCAACAGGTATGCATGCACAAAATGAGTTTTCCCTTCTTGGAAGGTTAATATGTATTTATTCTTCCCTGTGCTTTCCTTTATAGGGCCCACTATATCGCTTCTTATGATCTCCAGAAACTTCTCATTGTGCACTGGTTTTCTCTTGCTATAGGGTGGCGCTGTGCCTTTCCCTTTCACACGCACACCACAAGCTTGCATCTCTTGGCCACATTCTGCAAACTTTATTTCACATGTGTTCAACAACTTCTTAACAGATCTCATATTCCTGTGTCCAAGCCTCCTGTGCCACCCATAAAGGCATTCCTTATGAGGACACAAACTTTCTGTTGCCTTGAAGACATGACATGTTTCTATGGGGTTAAGATAGTATGCGTCACCAAATCTCACTGCCTCAAACAGGATATCACTCCCTGTGAGGGTAATGGTGCATTTTCTATCTTCAATCAAAAACACATTTCCTTGATCTGTTAATTTCATTATAGAGATTAAATTCTGATATGCTTGCTCAGAGTAAACACAGTCTTTCAACAACACATCAATCAGCTCTCCATCCTTTGAATAGACTGAAAATTTTATGGCTCCAACCCCATCTGTTTGCAAAACATTACCATTTGCAAGTTTCAAAGTTCTGCGCTCACTTTCATCTAGATAAACAAACCATCTTCTCGATCTACATATGTGGGTAGTAGATCCAGAGTCCAATAAAAAGGCCCCTTTGTCATCTACGTCAGTGACTCTTAACATGAACGAAACTTCAGCACCACGGGGTTTTTCCTTTGTCTGTGAGCTAGTGGTCCCCTGCTGGGAAACACTTCTCTTCCCTTTTTCTGAGAAGGCCGGGCCATTACCTTTAGATCTGCCTTGCTTTGATTTACAAAATCTCGCAATGTGCCCTGGCCTCAGGCACCAGTGGCAGATCCTTTGATCCCTGCCCCTTTTGTCCTCCTTCACAGCCAACGCTTGCATTTGGCTTGACATTTTAGAGAGTTTTGAGTTTAACACTCAAATCTCTCAAATATGCAATTGTGAAATCAATATCAATCTCTTCTTTGGATTCAACCAGCGCCAAAATACTCTCATAGGATTCTGGAAACGATGAGACAATGACTGCCTGCAATGGAGACTGTACCTCCTGCTGATCTTAATTCAGCTACAAGAGCCAGAATTCTATCTAGGTGATCTGAGATATCAACCCCTGGGGCAAGACTGAGGGAGTAGAGGCGTTTGCGCAGATACTGCCTCTGAATAAAGGTGCGTTGCCCATACTTTGAATTCAGATTATTCCAAATCTCTTTTACATGGTCACAATTAACAACAATGGCTGTCCCTTGGGATGAGACTGAACTTAGAATCAGCAGCTTGGCCTTAAGTTAGTCTGCATCAAATTTATCTCTATGCTCTTGAGATAAATCCTCTGGAATTACATAGTCCAGCACATATTTTATTTGTTGCACACCCAGAGCACACTCAACTCCCATTTTCCATAAAAGGAAGTTATCCCTGCTCAGCTTAGGGATGCTTAACTTGGGGGAATTTTCCATATTGTATACAACCTGCTCTGGTGGCTGTAACGTCATACTTTCCTCAGTGGAAGATGCTCTGGCAGAACTTGCAGGCGCTTGCCTCTCTCTGGGTCTTCTTCTCCGATGGGACATCAAAGAGAATCCGTTCTTTCTTCCCAAGCGGCCAGCCAGCGACCACGAGCGATGGGGAAGGAATTCCTTCAGATGCAAATCCGTGAACAATAGACCTGAGCACCTCTCTTTAACTTTCTTAGCTAACTACCTTGGCTTATTGCGTGCAGCTATGAAGCTTACTGAGGCCCACAACCTTTTGTTGGGGTTTACAGATACTTTAGCAGAGTTGTATGGAGATAACCACAAATAAACAGCCAGGCACACGCTTTAGCTTAAGAATAAAAAATAGTTTACTTTTTCTATGAGGAAAGGGTTACTGGGATTTCTAGAAAGCAAAAGGATTCATTATCCTATCTAGCTTCTAAGCTACATCTTGACTCTTCTTGAGTCCAAACTCTAACTGCAAGGAGATCTGAGGGCTTTACACAAAGGGCAATAAAAACTGACCAAATGGTTTCCCCCAGACCACCTCCCAAATATATGGATTAGCCAATTAGGGCTATGCTTCAATGGTCACTATACATGTTGACACCCAGCCTGAGCAGGAAATACGTGCACACATTCTCATTGGCGCTATCTCTCACTGGCTAAGCATCAGCATGCATATACATTCATTTAATTAACTCATGACAACAGGAAGTGAAATTGCAATAGAAACCTAACAGGATCCCCTGGCCCCACCTGGGGACTGGCAACCCTAGTTAGGAGATGGATTAGGAAAACTCTCTTTGGATAAACATATGGAGTAGAGGTCCATCAGTGGCTCTTAGCCACAGCGTATTATCAGAACTCTCTGTCTGGAGCAGTGATGCTCTGTATTCTCAATGGTTGGTGCTGGGTAGGGGGGGCAAGAGTGGGAGGGCTTCTAGTGCCCTGGCCCCACTGATGGACCTCCTGGTGGCACCTGGGTTTTTTGGCCACTGTGTGACACAGAGACCAACTTCGCACTCAGCTTACCCCGCGGTCACATTCCTCTTCTCTGCGCAGCGTCTGTCGGATTTCCCACTATCTGCACCGGAGTTACAGGAAGTGTTGCAGCTTTCACGCAGCAAATGGAAACTGGTTTTTAGCGGTTTCCATTTGCTCCGCAAAAGCTGCAATGCTTCCTGTAACTCCGGCACAGATAGTGGGAAATCCGATGGATGCTGCGCAGAGAAGAGGAACATGACCACGGGGTAAGCTGAGTGCGAAATCAGTAGAGTGTTGAACTTGATGGGTCATTGGCCTGATCCAACATGGCTTCTCTTATGGTCTTACGTTTTCGAATATCTTTATCTGATGCTTTAAAAATATTTCTGAAATCATGAAAAGTCTCAGCCAATTCCGCCCCCCACCCCACCCCAACACACACACTGCCAGAAGAAAAGAAGCTTGGAAGATGCCATCACCTATACTGTTGATGATTTTTATGACTCGGGTTAGGTAATACAGATAATTTAACCCTTTGTCTAATCTCTATTATTCTTGTTTTTATTATAATAAAGCATTTAAAGCTTCCCTTCCCTCTTGTTTCAAGGCAATTTGTGTCTGTGTGTGAGTGAAGTCGCAGCCGACTTACACTGACTGCAGCATGGGGCTTTCAGGGCAAGTGAGAAGCCGAGGTGGTTGGCCATCACCTTCCTCTACAGAGCCTTCTTTGGTGGTCTTCCTTCTGAGTACTGACCCTCCTTAGCTTTTGAGTTCTGATGAGAATGGGCTGTACCTTCCCTCCCTTCAAGGCAGCTTATAATAGTAGTTATAACATCCCCCGCTGAAACCAAAGATAAAATAGCAAGCCCCAAATGATCCCTCCCCGCTTAAAAGTTGCCTGCCATTCCAACCCCCTCCAAAGCCCTTGCAAACAGCCCTCCCAGAGCTGTCTTAGGAGGGGACCCCTCACCTCTTCAGGCAACCCATTCCGCAGAACTGGGGCCACGATGGAAAAGGCCGGGGGGGGGGGGCTCTGGTTGCTGCCAACCGATGGCCCGAGCTGGCACATACAAGGGACACAAGGAAGGAGATGTTCTTCAAACGTATGTCCTGAGTCATGAAGGGCTGTAAAGGCCTTGCATGGACCAGCCTTCGAAGAATCAAATCTGAATGCTCGTCTTATTGAAAGTAAAGGACCTGTGTGTTCAAGGTCCACATTTTGGATATGCATCAGCTAGGCCCACACTTCCCAGAAGCAAGAATATCCACCACACTCTATGGAGTTAGGGTTGCCAAGTCTGTGTTGGAAAGTACCTGGAGACTTTGGGGGTAGATTCAGGAGAGGGCAGGGTTTGGGAAGAGGAGGGGTCTCAACATGGTACAGTGCCAAAGAGTCCACCCTTCAATGCAGCCTTTTTCTCCAGAGAAGCTGATCTCTGCCAGCTGGAGATCGGTTGTAAAAGTGGGAGATCTCCAGGCCCCACCTGGAGGCTGGTAACTCTATGTGGAGTGTCCATAGATATCAGAGTCCATGGGGCAGAAAAGGAAAATGTACCAGTGGGCATAAAGGGGCAGGTTCCCTCCCTCCCTGGTGTCACCCAGGCTGCTTCTCATAGCTGTGAAGTTTGAGCATCACCTGAGCCTTTGGCCAGCACCTCTAGCATTTCCTATAACGTGCACGTTTCGACTTTGGCAAAACTAACCATTTTGGTTCAACATTTGCCTTCCTTTCTCTCCCTTTTGTCCGTGTGCTTCTTGAGCTGAAATGTGGTGGAGGCAATTAGCATTCAGGTGCGGCAGTTGACATAAATAGGAGGCCAAAAGGCTGCCCGTGAGAGCCGCTAGGCCGCAGCCTGGCCCTGCCATGTAATGGAGAAATAAATTAAGTTCACTGAGCACGTTCAGATCTAGAATTTAGACACAGCTGGTCTTAGGAAAATACCTCCTTACTCCTGCTAGTTTATCATTCACACTCCAGTGATCTTTATGGAAATCACCCATAAGTCAGGCCGGGCACAAAAAGACTCACTGAGGTAGTGTTAATACCCGTTCTTATCAAATAGAATCACTATGGAACTAATCTTCTGCAAATTATTTCAGGGAGCTGACATTTTGTGTGCACATTAAGGCTTCCTGGAAAACGCCTGTTCATCTGGGTCTGATTTCCATCAGGTTTCATCTGGGCATTTCTAAGCCTGGGCTGTGCCACACCTTCTTCGATTGGGTGATGGGACAAAGCCACCTTCAGGTGGAGGGGAAAGGGGGTCCAAGGAGAAGAGGCATCACATAAATGGACGGATGTGTGCTGGGGTGCTCCTGACCTCAGCAACTCCCTGAGAAGAAGGGTGGTTGCCACACTGGCCCCAGAGCACCCCACATAGCAGCAGGAGGAGGAGGAGTCTGGCTGAAGGAGCAAACTGCCCTGGCCATCACAGTGTCCTGTGGAAGACAAGTTAATTTGTAAAGGGTTATAAAAGCCATGCAGAGTAATAAAGAGTCATAAAGCCATACAGGACACTGGGAGAAGCTCTAAAGGAGGAAGTCCAGGCTTCTTCCGGGCTGTTCTTGGGGGTATCACTGAAGCCAACCTTCTGGGGCATGGGGGGAGGGGCTCTGCAGCCAGCCTTGTCGGGTGTGGTAGAGCTCTGGTGCCAATTTCGCTGGGTGTGATGCGTCTCCAAGCCAACCTCATTGGGCTTGGTGTATCTCTGAAGCCAACCTCCTCCTTCAGATACCAGAAGCCCACAAGTCCTCAGAAGTGTCCTCCCACAGTGGTGATGATCCTGCTGCTTACAAAATGGAAATGAACACACAATCCTATTTAAATTTCTTCGGTGTTCAATTTGCAAGCCTGTTCAAAAGGGCACAGCTTGTTCCTTTCATTGAAATATCTGGTATCCGCCCCCGCTCCCCCCGAAGTTTAACTCACCCAGGGGTGCCAGGGCTGTCCTCAAGCCAAAAGCTGGAATCAGATCTGCCACTAAGTTTGTCTTCAGCATAGCAGTGACTTCTGGGAATGAAATTACTCAGCTTCACACAGTCAAAAGGTAACACACAAAATATTACATAGCTTACATGTCACTTACATGGGCAGAAAAGAATGATGTACCTCACTGGGGCCACAAAGTGACGGATCATCTGCCACACCCAGAACTCCTAAATAAAAAGGCAAGAAGGACCAGCAAGGCTGCGGAGAAGAACAGGTGGAGCTGCTGTTGGGCCTTGCAGAGAATCAGGAGACAATGAATGAGCAAGAGCTCCGTGGAAATTACGCCTCTTACCCATCTCTTACCTTCAAAAGTCCCATCAGAAACACTTCCGCAAGTTATGGTTTTATATTCAAAGTATTTTACTAGTAGCAAAAATTCTCAAATAAGTCCGGATTTGCACAATGTATGCAGAGGATACTCCAACGATTTTAAGTACCACAATAAGCTTTCGGACATAACCGGTCTATACTCCTGTTCTGCAATCATGCTTTGTCCAAGCTACAGTTTGAACCACTAATTTGCTTTTACTCCTCACACTTTTATATCACTCTTATTCAATTTACTCCAACCTTTACTGTAAAGAATGATATAGAAGATGGGCTGTCTGGATGGCTAGGAAGCACCCTGGGGCTGGGATCGCACACACTAAATGAGGCACTTTCAATCCACTTTCAGTGCGTTTTCCAACTGGAATTTACTGTCTGAACTGGCAAAATCCAGTTGGAAAATGGATTGACAGAGCCGCATTTAGTGTGTGCGATCCCAGGCTGGGAGTGGCAGTGAGGTGCATGAGCACTGCGGACCAAGGTGAGCAGATATGCACAGATTTTCATTGGTCTGCTCACAGCTTTTCAGTCTAGCAGCACAGATGCTTCCTCTAGGCTAGGCTTACATGATAGTCAAATGTCGGCTTGCTCACAACTTTAATGCTAATGGCTCACACAGTAGAATTTTTGCCTACAAGAATCCCCAGCTTAGAGACAACATTGCCCTGGACGCTCTTCCAAGGCACCCACAGCCCATCCCTGTTCCGGCAGCGGGCCACGTGCTGTCTGGATGCCCCAGGGCGCTTCCGTTTGTGCTGGCTCACTTCCAGGTTGACACACTGCTGCCCCAAGCTGGAGGTCTGGCCCCAGCCTATGAGTCTCAGTGAAGAAGAGGACAGGCCATGCAAGAGGCCCGTGCAGCCATTAAGCCAGTCCAACTAAACCCAGAAATCATTTTCAGACTCATTAGCTTTGATTAAAAGCAAACACTGCAGCTGGTTAATAAGATGTGACGACATCTGTTGAGAGGGCTGCCCCTACGGTTGACTGGGAATCGCGACTTCCCACAGCAGCTCCAGCTCGCCCGGGCAGGCGGGGTCCTGGCAGGCTTCGGCAGCATTTAATTATATGGAAATAAAGCAATCGATGGTGATGTTCATGGCAAGCAAACCGTGACCTCCCTGAGAAGGAGAAAGCCCTGGGACAGAAGGGATACTCTGCCGGGTTTTTGACTGTTATGCTGGAGAACACCCTCTGGGAAAGGGAGAACTGGCCATTTAAAAAAAAATGAATGCTTTTGCCACATCAGTCAGTAACAGCAACCACTACAGTGAGCCATATGCCCTGTCCCCAAGTTCCAGTGAACACATGTCTATTTGTCCTCACAAGGGCCCTATGAGGTAGGTTAGGCTTCCTTCTTGGTGGTCCTTGTTGACTCTCTTTTGGTTGGGAGCTCTGGGGACTATGTGAGTGCCATGACTTGCATAAAGGGATGGATGAGTGCTGGGGTGCTCCTGACCTCAGAGGGGAATGATATGCCCCAGACTCTGAGCATCCTGCATCTACCTAGATCAGATGCAACCTAGAATTTGTAGAAAAAGCCCAGCAGGGACACATTCGCATGTTAGGCCACGCCCCCTGATGTCACCATTGTTTCACACAGGGGTTTTTATGAAAAAAGCTCAAGAGGAACTCATTTGCATATTAGGCCACACCCCCGATGGCAAGCCAGCTGGAGCTGCGTTCCTGTGCATTCCTGCTAAAAAAAAAAGCCCTGACTGCGAGTATTTTAGTCAGGAGCTGTCTATATGTGATTTTTCCTTAGCGTGACTAGAGCCTGACCTGTGTCCAGCGTACACTCGATCGTTCTTTGTGCATTGAGGGGTTCTCACACCGCACTTGATCCATATACAGGTGAACTTGTGCCAGCCCCACAGTGATTCGTCCCTGGTTTCATTTGTACAGTGAACACGGACTGGCACTTTCTTACCGATAGTACCTTGTGAGTAGGGATTTAATAGGGCCCCTTCCAGG
Source organism: Heteronotia binoei (assembly GCF_032191835.1). NCBI lineage: Eukaryota > Metazoa > Chordata > Lepidosauria > Squamata > Gekkonidae > Heteronotia > Heteronotia binoei. The sequence goes on along the minus strand of NC_083232.1, from coordinate 102,470,213 downwards.
AATGTTGTCTCCCCAGGCCAGGAACACCCACCCTCTCTGGGGACGGTCTTGCCAGCAGCCAGGTCTCAGCCCCAGAGAGCACCAGATGGGGCAGTGCAGGGGGAGGTCTCCTGCCTCCGTGATGGCTGGCAGGAAGCCAAACGCTTGCAGTGCTCATTGCTTGGGAGGCTCGGTGCAATATGATGCAAAAGCAGTGAACATGGCGGAGCAATCCTACGGACTCACTAGGCAGGCGGGCTGCGATCGCCATTGTCATTTCAGCAGAGATTCATCCAGCAGAGTAAATGCAAAAGAAGCTTTTAATGAAGAATCATTTAGCCAACACTTGTAGCATGTACACATGCATGCAAAACAACTGTCTTGCCAGACTGACAAATAGTGAAAGATACAGTCCAGATATAGGTTACAGGCTAACGGCTCATCATTTCTCCCACCTTTCTCTCTCCCACTCAAAAGTCTTTGAATTAGTTCCCAGTCCCTGGTGTTGCTTTTCTGTAAGGTCACATTCCAGTTTCTCAGACATTTCAGTTGGTACCTCTCTTCCGTTCCCAGGGAGAGAAGATCAAGCTCTCTGATCATGCACAGCCATGGTCTAGTTGTGCCAGATGGTGGTGCTTAGGCGGGGCAGCGGTGGGGTCTGATGGCCAAGCCACCAAAGCAACAGAGGAGAGGGCAGTGATACCCTCGGGACCTCAACTCATCCACTGTTGGGGAGACGATGATGAGCAGGACCACTGCTGGCCACATTCTAGCCAGTGACTTTGAAGATAAAAGGGGGGGGGAGGAGAATAATGTCAGGAGGGGGATCCATGGAGTCTACCAAATAACTCCGAAGGCATCTGTGCTGGCTGCTGGTCGACTTCTGGGGTCAGTTGATAAATCCTCTTCATCTGTTTGCAAGAGAGAGCATCATCCACCCCATCATCCACCCCAGGCATGTGCCTGCCAAAAAACATAATGCTGAGCTGAAGGCAACACAGAGTGGAAGCACCTCCTAACCTGGGGAGATTTGGATGAGAGGAAATGAATGATGTGGACCACAACCAAGTTTTTTTGTTTGTTTGTTCAGTTGCACAGTCAAGTCCAACTCTTTGCGACCCCATGGACAAAGCCACACCAGGCCCTCCTGTCTTTCACCATCTTCTGAAGTCTGCTCAAATTCGTGTTTGTTACATCAGTAACGCTGTCCAGCCATCTCCACTTTTGCCATCCCCTTCTTCTTTTGCCTTCTGTCTTTCCCAGCATCAGGGTCTTCTCTAGTGAGTGCTCCCTTCTCATTGGGTGGCCAAAGTATTTGAGCTTCATCTTCAGCATCTGACCTTCCAGGGAACAGTCTGGGTTGATTTCCCTTAGGACTGACTGATTTGATCTTCTTGCAGTCCAAGGGACTCTCAAGATTCTTCTCTAGCACCACAGCTCAAAAGCATCTATTCTCCTGCGCTCGGCCTTCCTTATGGTCCAGCTCTCACAGCCTTGCATTACTACTGGGAATACCATCGCTTTGACTACATGGACTTTTGTTGGCAGGGTGATGTCTCTACTTTTTATTATATTGCCCAGGTTCACCATAGCTGTCCTCCCAAGAAGTAAACGTCTTTTAATTTCATGGCTACAGTCACCATCTGCAGTGATATCACACCAAAAATTACAACTGACCTTCAAGTTATCAGTTTGCCTGGAGAAGACGTCTGCTTTGGAGGGTGAACTCTATGGCACTCTACCTTCGTTGAGCTCCCGCTCCTCCCCAAAGTTCCCTTTCCCTAGGCTCCACCTCAGATCTCCAAGAATATCCCAAACTGGAGTTGGCAACCCTATCAGGAGGGCCTGATGTGCAAGTGCAAGTAGCAGCCTGCGCTCACAGCACAGTGAGAATGTCATCTCCACATGGCGAGGAAGGCAGCTGGATGCCTCAGCCCACAGCCAGCCCAAATCCCTGGACAGGAGTCAGCTTTCAGGAAGAGTGAAAAGCAGCAGGGCAAACACGTCCAGCTGTGCTCTAACATGGAGGGGCCCTTGCCATTCACCATCAGAATGAAACGGTCCGGGGAGTTGACAGAAATGCTTATTTGTGGAAAATCATATGATTTTTCCAGTTATATTATAACTGCACAAATTATTGGTTTGATGTAGATCATTCAGAGTGATTGCTCTTGATCGGTGGAGATGCAGCACTTTGAGACAGTGGATTCTGCCAGCTTCTAATTGCATTTTGCCTCCACTGCTGTAATAAGCACAACTTCAGAAGAACACTGTAAACACTCAAACGCGCACTTGTGGTGACAGCTAAAATAAAAGAGAATTAATGGAATCAGTAGGGAATGTTTTAAAAATAAGTGATGCTGGGAAGGGAAGTGACATTTTTTCTGCTAGCAAAATGATGCCTGTCATTTGCAGAGAAATAATTGCTTAAGCGCCTGAATCACTCGCCCTCTCTCCCTTTCTTCCTAGTGTGGGTTGTAGGAAGCGGCAAAGGGAGGAAGCAGCCAGAGCTCAGCGCCTGCTCTGGATTAGCCTGGATTCCCCCAAATTAGTGTTTTCGAGCCCAGGCTGGCTCGATTTGTCAGATCTCGGACGCTGAGCAGGGTCAGCCCTGGGCAGTGTTTGGGTGGGAGACTCCCCAAGGAGTACCAGAGTCATCATCACCCGGAGGCAGGCAATGGCCAACCACCTCTGCATGTCTCTTGCCTTGAGAACCCTACAGGATCACCATAGGTCAGCTGAAACTTGACAGCACTTCCTGTTTTGAATGGATGCAATTTCTGGTGTGTGTTTAGGGCTTTCCCATACCTTATGCAGTATGGCGTGTACTTAAAGGCTTTCCCACACCCAGGCATTCCACGAGAAGTCCTCTCCAGCCATGCCCTGGAGCAGAAAGGCTCCATTATCATGGCACTCACTATCATGGCAGCAAAAAGGGACGTCGAGTCGTAGCTGACTTATGGAAACCCTGTAGGGCAGGGGGGTCAAACCCATTTGTCAGGAGGGCCAGATCTGACATAAATGGGACTTTGTGGGGCTGAGCCATGCGTGCCCTAACATGTAATGCTGCATAGCAGAGGACACAGGCCAACACAATTAAAGATATCAATTTTTAACTTAAAATGCAAACAAACTTAAAACCCTTGCAATATTTTCTTTAAAATGGAAAGGTGGCAGAATAACGAGATTTTGCAATGCAATTAAAATTAAAAATAAAACATCAAGAAAAAACACAAGGATCACAGCAGAAAATTTTTTGTTCGACATCTTTATCAATGATTTGGATGAAGGAATAGAGGCAATGCTTATTAAATTTGCCGATGACACTAAATTGGGAGGGGTTGCAAACACAGAAGAAGACAGAAACAGGATACAGGATGACATTGGCAGGCTGGAAAACTGGGCTAAAGCCAATAAAAAGAATTTTAACAGGGATAAATGTAAAGTTCTGCATTTAGGTAGGAAAAATCCAATGCATGGTTATAGGATGGGGGAGACTTGTCTTAGCAGTAGTATGTGCGAAAAGGATCTAGGGGTCTAAGTGCTGAACATGAATCACCAGTGTGATGTGATGGCTAAAAAAGCAAATGCCATTTTGAACTGTATCAACAGAAGTATAGTGTCCAAGATCACGTGATGTCATGGTATTGCTTTATTCTACTCTGGTAAGACCTCACCTGGAGTATTGTGTTCAGTTTTGGGCACCACATTTTAAGAAGGATATAGACAAGCTGGAACGGGTCCAGAGGAGGGCAATGAAGATGAGGGGTCTGGATACCAAGTCCTATGAAGAAAGGTTGAAGGAGCTGGGGATGTTTAGCCTGGAGAGGAGGTGGCTGAGAGGTGATATGATCCCCATCTTCAAGTGCTTGAAGGGCTGTCATCTAGAGGATGATGTGGAATTGTTTTCTGTGGCCCCAGAAGGTAGGAACAGAACTAATGGGTTGAAATTAAATCAAAGGAGTTTCTGGCTCAACAGTAGGAAGAACTTCCTGACCGTTAGAGCGGTTTCTCAATGGAACAGGCTTCCTCGGGAGGTGGTGGGCCCTCCTTCCTTGGAGGTTTTTAAACAGAGGCTAGATGGCCATCTGACAGCAATGAAGATCCTGTGAATTTAGGGGGAGGTGTTTGTGAGTTTCCTGCACTGTGCAGGGGGTTGGACTAGATGACCCTGGAGGTCCTTTCAGACTCTATGATTCTAAAACAATAAAATGCTATCAGCCTGGGAAAACATGAAATGGCAGGGCACTGCAAACTTCTCCCTCCCCCCCCCTCCCCCGGTCTACTTGGATTAGCAATGGCTCTCCAGTGTAATATCCCCCTTTGGCTGTGGGTTCCCAAAATAGTGTACTCACTAGGCACTACTTCTCATGTCCATTGAGCAGAGACAAAGCTGGCTCAAAGCATCAATGCTTGATTTGCAAGGACACAACTCCAGGAAGCTTCAGCTGGCCATAGGGATGCTGGGAAGTTAAACTGAGCTCCACTGTATTGAAACACATAGACAAATTTGCAATGAAAACATGGAGTGGATTTCCCATTCAGGTCTGCTGTGCCCAGAGGCCTGAATGAAAATCCATTCCACATTTTCTTTGCAGCTTTGCTTTCTGCTTTAGCCTCTGCAAAGAGAAGGAAGAAGGAGCTGGGAACGTTGGTAGCCTTGGAGCTTCAAAGAGTGAAGACAGAAGGGGGGAGAAGAGAGTCCCATGGGCCTATTGAAGCCCTGGCATGCCAGTTTGGCCTGTGGGCCAGATGTTTTACACCAGGGGTGGCCAACGGTAGCTCTCCGTATGTTCTTTGCCTACAACTCCCATCAGCCCAGCCATTGACCATGCTGGCTGGGGCTGATGGGAGTTGTAGGCAAAAACATCTGGAGGGCTACCGTTGGCCACCCCTGTTTTACACCCCTGCTAGAGATACTTTTGCTTTGTAGTTTTAGCTGTAGGATGTTATAGCCAGCTTGCTTATATATTGATATACCGTATTTTTCGGACCATAAGACGCACTCCCCCCCCCCCAAAAAAAGTGGGGGGGAAAGTGTGTGCATCTTATGGAGCGAAGGTACCTTCCTCGGGGGGGGGGGGCGATCCGTTGCCTCCGCCTCTGATCCCGGCGCTTCCCCCGCGCCTGCCTGCCTGGCTCCAGCTTCTTCCAGCAAGCGCTGGGATCGCTCCACGTTGCCCCCACCGCAAACCCAGCGCTTCGCGAGCGCCGGCTGCGGAGGGGGCAGCGTGCTTCCTCCGTGCCTGTCTGCCTGGCTCCAGCTCTGATGCTTACAGCAAGCGCCAGGATCGCTCCCTCCACCCTCCGCCCTCCGATCCCAGTGCTTGCTTTAAGCATCAGAGCTGGAGCCAGGCAGACAGGCACGGAGGAAGCACGCTGCCCCCTCCACAGCCGGCGCTCGCGAAGCACTGGGTTTGCGGAGGGGGCGGGTGCTTCCTCTGTGCCTGCCTGCCTGGCTCCAGCTCTGATGCTTAAAGCAAGCACTGGGATCGGAGGGCAGAGGGAGCGATCCTGGCACTTGCTGTAAGCGTCAGAGCTGGAGCCAGGCAGACAGGCATGGAGGAAGCACGCTGCCCTCTCCACAGCCGGTGCTCGCGAAGCGCTGGGTTTACGGTGGGGGCAGCGTGGAGCAATCCCAGCGCTTGCTGGAAGAAGCTGGAGCCAGGCAGGCAGGCGCGGGGGAAGCGCCGGGATCGGAGGCGGAGGCAGCGGATCGCCCCCCAGGAGGAAGGTGCGTCCTATGGTCCGGAGCGCCTTATGGTCCGAAAAATACGGTATATACTGTATACAGTATATTGTATTTTTATGTTGTAAGCCGCCTTGAGCCTGCCCTGGCGGGGAGGGCGGGATATAAATAAAAAGTATTATTATTATTGCTTATCTACTTGCCAAGGAAATGGGGCGTCTGGTACTGAAGACAGACCCTCCCTCCTCCAGCTGAACCTGGGAACAACCTTGAAGGTGTGAAGTAAGAAGAATGCTGTCTCTTGGTGGTATACAACATGTTGTGGGAAGCTGGGTGGGGGGGAGTGGAGAAGTTATAATCACCCACACAATTTTGACTATTTTATCACTGTTTGTACTAGCTAGTTTTATGCCTAGCAAGGAAGCCTTCTGACAAGTATCAGTTCTAATAAATTCTACCATTTTAGGGTAGTGGTTAAGTGTGTAGACTCTTATCTGGGAGACCCGGGTATGATTCCCCACTCCTCCACCTGCACCTGCTGGAATGGCCTTGGGTCAGCCATAGCTCTAGCAGAGGTTGTCCTTGAAAGGGCAGCTGCTGTGAGAGCTCTCTCAGCCCCACCCACCTCACAGGGTGTCTGTTGTGGGGGGAGAAGATATAAGATTGTGACTGCTCTGAGACGCTGAGATTCAGGGCGGGATATAAATCCAATATCACCATCACCATCTTCTGTTTCCTCCTCCTCCTATAATTTCGTAAGAGAGAGTCCATTTGATTGGCCCCTGGTGGAGACTGGCAACCTTGGACTTCCTTGGTGTTTTCCCATCCAAGTACTGACCATGCTTGACCTCCTTATCTTCCCAGCTGTATTTGGATCTAGTTGGTCTAGGCTACAAGGGTTGTTGCCTGCTTGACTATTCTCAGTGCATTGGTGGAATTATTATGATCAAAATTGTTAAGCAAGTAGCTAAACAAACCCTACTAAGAACGAATCAGCCAGACCTCCTCAAAGGGAAGTTTTCCCTCATCAGTTTTTGGAGTTCTTGAAAAAGAGCAGCAAGCGTGGAGTCAGCCAACCCCGGGCCTCCTAGCTGGTTCTCCAACCAATTTCTAACCAGGGCCGACACTGCTTGTCTGTCAAGATCTGACCACGATGTCAGGGCACCACTACCTTAGGTGGCTTTGGGGATTAGACAAGTTCATAGAATTTAGCTCCATTAATAGCTAATAGGCACAATGGCTAAAGGGAACCTCCTTGTTCAGAGGCACTATATCACTAAATATAAGTCGCTGGGAGCAGGGAAAGCTCTACAGAGTACCATTACCTTGAAGCTTCCTTTAGTTGAGTACATGGCCAATGGCTGTAGGGCTGGCACTACTCAGGATGCTAGGTAGGCAGCTGCTGGCACCCCTTCCCTAACACCTTGCTGCTGCCCATCTCTCTGCCCCCCTCCTCTGCCTTGCTGTCCAGCCTGGGGGCCTGCGGGTGGGCAGCGGTGGGGAAGGGGCTGAGGGGGGGCAGTGGGGCAGTGGGTGAGCCACAGCAAGGAAGGGCCACCTCCGAATGCACACTCCACCCTGATCAGCTTCCCAGGTCTGTGCTTCCAGGAAGGCTGAGCGAGGGCAGTGTGGTGGCATGTGCATTTGGAGCTTCCGATAACTATGCTCTGCTAATTCTCTAACAGTAACTCCCCTCGAATGATTTATGCACGTCTTAGACAGTTTCCTTTGCTGGAAAAAGTAGACAGCAGGCATTAAAATGCCTTTTATGTCCAGAACAAAGATCTCGGTCCATTCCTCCTAAGAGAAACGGGTCAGCTCATTATGCTTCAACTCCGGAAGTACCCAGAATGAAACTTTGTTGGTCTTAAAGAAGAAGAAGATATTGGATTTATATCCCGCCCTCCACTCCGAAGAGTCTCAGAGCGGCTCACAATCTCCTTTACCTTCCTCCCCCACAACAGACACCCTGTGAGGTGGGTGGGGCTGGAGAGGGCTCCCACAGCAGCTGCCCTTTCAAGGACAACCTCAGCTATGGCTGACCCAAGGCCATTCCAGCAGGTGCAAGTGGAGGAGTGGGGAATCAAACCCGGTTCTCCCAGATAAGAGTCCGCACACATAACCACTACACCAAACTGGCTCTGTTCTGGTAGCACATACATTCCTGGCTAAGGCTCTTCTCAGGCTAGTCTGACTTTGAGGAGGAACACATTTCTGTTGTCCTCAAGGGGTGGCAAATGTCCAATAGCCGAGCACCAGGGTTTGTGCCCCCCCCCCGACTCCAGGGTGGGAGGGGGATAGGTTTGACAGATCTGGGTTGGGAAATTCCTGGAGATTGAAGGGTGAAGCCTGAGAAGACAATGACCTCAGTGGGGTTCATTGCCACAGACTCCACCCTCCAAGGTACCCATTTTCTCCTGAGGCACTCCTCTCTGTAGTCCGGAGATGAGGTGTATTTGCAGGAGTTCTCCAGGTCCCACCTGGAGGCTGGCATCACCACCAAATGCACTTGGCGAGTGCTGTTCCTTCCACTCCCTCCTCCAGTCCAGTAACCTGGAATTGGACTGAGTGGCTTTTCTGGCTGCCAGCCTGTGTCAAGCATGGTGAAATTCCATTGGTAATTGATTGTTATAGGGTCCTTCCTAACACTGGTCTGTGAAGTATCATAGAGGACCAACCTTTGCTAGCTCTGTTATTCTTTCCCTCCCCCTTCTTGCTTTATTGCCTGAAAAGTAGAAGTAGTGAGAAATGAAACTAGCTGGAGAAGAAGTAATCAGCACCTTCCCATACATTCCTGGTAGGGAGTGCGACACATCTGGGGAAAGCAAGGACAGAGTCCTGATAACATTATGAGAATGTAGACATTTATGATAGTTTATGTGTGAGAGCTACCCCGCACCCCCACCCTTTGGAATCCTTTTGAAGTAAGCCTTAAAAGTATTGTATCAATGTATTTGCAGCATTACTCTCCAGAACCTGTTACACAGAAAGTATCGGTTTATCAATAAATGTAGTCTTTGTATCAACTTCGACTCGTCTTTGAACCCGCATGCTTGACAGCCTGCCTCTCCTTGGAGTGCCGAAGCAAACAGCAGTGTTAAGGAGGAAAAAACAATGATGCACCTTACGTTATTGGCAGTTCCAGCAGCCCGTTTGGCTTGGAAGCAGAAACTCCATGACCTTTCTCCTGATCAAATAAACCTGTCTGTAAATGGCAGCCCGGGTGGGGGAGAAGACAGTTTTACCAAACATCACTGCTGGAATAACAATTGTATTATTGCCGTGGGTTAAGAGGAGGTGATGTTAGGGGAGGGAAGGGGCAGAGGAGTACAGCTCCACAAAAGAAGTTATGGCATACAGAAAGTGCAGGAGGACAGAAAAGGCCTGAACAGACAGCCTTCGTTCTCAAACCCTCTGATGAGTTCACATCCCCAGCCAACACAGAGACGGAATGGAAAAAAATGGGGCCCAGGGGCTCCTTTAAGACCAACAAAGTTTAATTCTTGGGGAAGTTTTTGTTCTTCCTTCTGTTGCTTCAGTCCAACACAGCTGTTCATCTGAATCTGTCTTCATAGGCCACATGTTAGAGATGAGCACAGCTTTTCTTCCTCAACAGCCTGGTTCAGTTTTGTGACATTAGTCAGTTCAGTTTTCATTTCTGTTGCAGACCTGCTTCCTGGCTGATGGAGCTGAGGCACACCTTCACGACAGGCCCTCTTTCAGACAAGGTGCGATGCTCTCCTGTTGCAGAATACACAGGCTGGGCCTCATCCTGAATGGTTTCTCAGGAGACAGACCATGGGAAAGCTAACGGAGGCTGGATTTAGATGGGCAGTTCACAGCAGCGGCCTCATGGCTTTCAAAAAAGCTGGCATCGTTTGAGGTGTCTTGCTGCTAGCGGACAGCACATGCCTGACTGCTGGGAGAGGCCCGGGCTCTGCGCATCCTGGAGGAGCTCATGCAAGGTGCTTCCCCGGCATGCCCCAGCCATTCAGATGGCCTGGAAACATGCCAAGGAAGTGCCTCAGCGGTTTGCTACCAGGAAGCACCCGATGGCTTTTTGAAATGGAGTAGAGCCATTGGAAGACAAGTTGGGTGCACTTGTGGCTCAGAGCCCAGATTGTGCATATAAATGTACCTTTTCAATTTGGGGGTGGGGGTGGCTGTGTTGGGCCCAAATGCCTACCTGAATGCAGCCACAGGGAGACCGGTAACAAGAGGGCTGAGTTTGGTTTGGGTGGCCTTGTGCCCTAGGGTGGAGCAGTGTAGGGTTGCCAGCCTCCAGGTGGTGGCTGAAGATCTTCTGGGACCTCCAGGTGACAGAGCTCAGTTCCCCTGGATAAAATGGCCACTTTGGAAGGTGAGCTCCATGGCCTTCTGCCTCACAGGGGTCCCTCCTCTCCCCAAACCCTTCTCTGCCTCTCCAGGATTTCCCAAGCTGTAGCTGCACGCCCTTTGCCTTGAGGAACAGCGGTATGCAAAGGCCTTGTCAGTGCTGAGGGAGGGGCCGATTACTTTGCAACAGGGGCCATTCCATAGAACAAGAGGTGCTGGAGCTCATTAGCACAACTCATTTGCATTTGAACAAAGTAGGAGTCCAGTAGCACCTTTAAGACCAGCAAAGTTTTATTCAGAATGTAAGCTTTTGTGTGCATGCACACTTCTTGTCTGAAGGGTGTATGCACATGAAAGCTTACATTCTGAATAAAACTTTGTTGGTCTTAAAGGTGCTACTGAACTCCTACTTTGTTCTGTTGCTTCAGATTGTCTGGATCTATCTCATTTGCATTTGCCGTACACCCCCGACATCACTCGAAGGTGTGCTAAATTATATCAGATAGATGAAAGCGGGCAGCCGTGTTGGTCTGAAGCAGTAGAACAAAGCAGGAATCAAGTGTACCTTTAAGAGCAACCAATTTTTATTCAGAATGTAAGCTTTCGTGCGTTCTCTTAAGCACACTTCATCCTCGTCTGATGAAGTGTGCTTAAGAGAGCACACAAAAGCTTACTTTCTGAATAAAAATTGGTTGGTCTTAAAGGTGAACTTGATTCCTGCTTTGTTCAAAATTATATCAGCTCATCATTGACCTTAAAATGCTTCTTGAATTATAACTGTCATAATAAAACCTTACTCCCATCATACTTTTATATATATGGCCACAGGGGCATGATGATTTCCATTTGTCTGCTTGATACGTTTTGGTTATTTCTCCATTTTTTGTGGGGGGAAATATTAGAAAGTTTGTGAAATCTTAGAGCTCAGCAAAATTCTCACAGGGGGATTGAATGATGGAGCCCAGAAGCAAGGGTTTTTTTGGGGGGGGGGGTAAGAAAAAAAGAGCACAATGAAATTTAGAGGTTCCAGAGCTCTGCTCCGGTGAGCTCCTGCCGAAAATGAGGCCTGCTTTGCAAGCCAGCATAATTCCCCTCTCTTAGCCTCCTTCCCTCCTTGCCTGCTCAAAAATTCCACCTCCTCCATGCCAAGATGCCCCATGTGGCAGATTTCAAACATTCCAACTGTTCCAAAATCACCCTCTCTGCACATCCACTCGGCTGGCCTTTTTCAGATGCTGGCCAAAAGGTTGAGTGAACACCCAGGGGCCTGGCTTATCAAACGATCCCTTACCTCTTTGGGCAAGTGCTTCCAGAATTCAGCCACAGCCTGAAATGTCAGAGGCTGTGGCAGCATGCTCCTTAGTTACAAATGAATGCAGAGCAGGGCTTGTAAAAGAGCTTAACTAAATGAAGAACGAGGAGGGTCTCTGTGTTGGGGGAGGGGGAGGATTTGTACCTCCAGAGCTACAACAACACATCATAAATCAACCTAAACAGACATGGTATTTAAAAACAGGGCAGTCAATATTCTATATTGAAACATTATTTTACACCATTGAATTTGGACTTTTTCACATTCAAAGGTTTAGGGGATGCCTGTAAAACGCCTTCAGTGCAGGAGAGAAATTTGACAGCTCAGACAGGCCATAAAGGTAGGCAGCAGCAGAAACGAGATGCTGCATCAAATCGATACCAAGGCCCCTCAGGCGCGGCTGCTCAGCCATAGAAATGATAGAGTCAAGTGTAATCTTTCTGTGCCAGGAGTTCTCCCACTCCCATGCAATGCCGGGGCGGGGGGGGGGTGGTGCAATCCCCCAATGCTCGTGTCTTCTAATATGACAGTGTCAAAATGCTCATTTTGTAATTCCCCTTTCCCCAAGTTTTGCTAGTTCAAAGTTAAAGCTGGGGATAACTAAAAGCTTTGCACAAAATCTTTCCAAATTCTTCAGATCATTTTCTTGCAGAGGAAGTTCTGGATTTCTAATTTTGCTCCAGGCTGCAGGTGTCCAGATGATGGCTCCTGGGTCTCCACCAGCCCTTGGGCTTCTGGCCTTCAAGCTCTCCCCTGCCCAGAGCTCTCCAGTCCTACTCCTGGAGCTGCCAACTGCCTGCCTGGAGATAGGTGAAACCAGAGAGGTTCTGAGGCTTCACTCCTGGGTTTTCAAGGCAGGGATGGCAGAATGTCACTAATGGCCACTGCCCATGTCCCTGGGCACCTGGTCCTCCCACTTGTAATTAAAATTACTTGTTCCTCTCTCTCCTGGAGTGTCTCGGTGGCCGGCAAAGCTTTGCTGGTGCCACATCAGCCTGAGCTGTAGCAACTGGCTTCCCCTCACACTGGATCTCACTATTTCCCCTGCTGCTCCACCAGTCTCAGATGGCTCTTGCAGTGTAAAGGGAAAGCTCTCTGCTCTCCATTGCTAGAGCCTGAAGACTGGGGCATCTACAGAAAAGAAGAGGGGACTGGAGTTGCCAGGTACAACTCAGGAAAAATTTGGGAACTTCGGAGGTGGAGCCTGGACACTTTCCCATTCCCTAAAGCAAATTAATAAAAATACAGCAGTGCAGTTCCCTTGGATACAGTTTTAATTTACTCCTCCTTTTTGTTTTCAAAGGGTTTCCTAGCAGCTGCACTTCCACTAAATGAAAGTGAACACACACATACACTCACACTCACAAAGCTGCCAAAACAAACAGTTTGCAAGCACACGCTTTTGTGATCTCATTGGGGCAATGGTAAATTGCTTTACTCACAAGAGTTGCTGAATGTAAAAATCTGCTGTATTCCAACTAACTTCTTCAGACTAACACAGGAAAAGGAAAGTAAGGAAGACAGAGGTCTAGGGGGTGGAGTTTTCCTCCATTCCATAATCACATTCTAGTTATCTCTTTACTATCAATTCTTCTATACAAATTATTTCTCATTTCTTATTTATTTATTTAGACGTATAGCCTGCCCTTCCTGCAAGCAGGCTCAAAAGAGTCTGGAGATCTCCCAGAATTACAACTGATCTTGAAGTGACAGAGATCAGTTCTCCTGGAGAAAATGCTGCCTGCTGCCTGCTCCGCCCGGGGCTACCAAGAGAAGGTCTGCAGGCAGCTGTGAGTATGGATGGCGGGAGCGCCTGTGAGCAGAGTTAGGCAGATCATGAGAAGGAGGGCAGGAATGGCGGCATCAGTGCTTAGTTCTCACGGCCCCTTCTTACACACCCAGGGAAATGCTGAGCACGACTTTGCAGTCAGGAAGTAATTTTTTTTCCAGGCCAGTTTGGCCAGGAATCCTAGAGGAGGGTTTTATTTTTGGCCATCTTCTGTGTGTGGAGCAGGGGTCTGTGTGTAGGGGGGAGGTACTAGTGAATTTCCTGCATTGTGCAGGGGGTTGGACTAGATGACTTTCGAGGTCCCTTCCAACTTTGTGATTCTGACAACAAAAGAACACACCCTGGAAATACCGCTCCTCTTCAGACTCCGGAGATCAGTTCCCCTGGAGAAAATAGAGAGTGGACTCTATGGCACTGAACCCCACTAAGGTCCATCTTTAGGCTCCACTCCCAAATCTCCAGCTGTTTCCCAACCCTATTCCCCAACCTCCCTGCTAGTGGCCAGGAAGGAGCCCTTTTGCCCTAACCTGGAGCCGGCAAGCCTCTGTGGTTGGGGGGACCTGGCAATCCTAGCATGCAGGTGGTGAGTGGGAAGAAGATCCAGGGTGGGAAATATCTGGAGATTTGGGAGGGGGGGGGGAGATGGAGCCTGAGGAGGGTTATGGAGGGACAAGACTTCAGTGGGGTCGAATGCCACAGAGTCCACCTTTCCAGAGCACCCATTTGCTCTAGCTGAACTGATCTCTGTAGCCTGGAGATCTCCAGGGGGCAACTCTAGAAGAAGGGTATGAGTAGGTGGTGGGCAGAGGAGAGAAAAGGGTCCTGGACCCCCTTGAAACCTGGAACCAGCCATGTTGTGCAGGACGGGGCAAAGCAGTGTGGGACAGGGCTGGCTGCCCTGCCAACGGATGTCTCCTGAGCTCTAGGCATGTCTGGGGGGAGAAGAGGGATTCCCTCTTGCTGACTCATCACCAGGGGCTTATCAGGGCCACTTGAAACTGATAGCCAACTTTTAATTGAACCTCCAGACTGGCATTAATATTAAATGAGGTGTGATGCGGTCAGAGTCCTTTTTTTTTGGGAAAAAAAAGAGATTGAGCTTCTCCGCCATTGAGTCTGCTGGTTATTGTTCCATTTGAACACTAGTGGGAGAAGAAGAATAAAAGTTTAAACTGTCTGTAAAGGGCAGATAGCTGATATTCTGGATCTTTAGAAATGGGAGCATTTAGAGCCCCGAGAGTCATGTAGAGATAAGTGACTGCAGCCGTGGGAAGGAGCGCAGACTCCTGCTTTGTGAATTTGCCTAAGTGGTGAGTCGAAGCGTCCCTTCTGAATGCTTCCTGCAGAAAATTTCCCGACTGCTCGCTAATGTCCATAATGACCATCTTACAGAGGAAGAGAGCCTGGGGCTGCGTTCAGATGCAGAATAATAAAGGCACACAAAAAGGAGAGCTGAAATTGGTCAAAACCAATTTGCTTTAAATCTAGAGGAAAAATTTGACTTAATCCCTTCTTGCTCTTTGTGCTAAACACTCATGGTTTCACACAGCTCATTACCACAAATGCCTTTAAATGATGGATTTCCAAGTGTTAACACTGAACTTACTTTTAAACTGAGAAACTCTCCTTCTTCTTTGTCCAAGGAAACAGGACTGCAGCCTGCCAGGAATGTGGAGTGCAGCCCCTGGGCCACGGGGCGAGGCTAGCTGGAAGAATCCCTGAAAGGGGGGGCAGAGACTGGGGAGGGGGAGACACAGTAGAGCCCACCCTCCAAAGCTGCCATCTCTGTAGGCTGCAGATCAGCTGTAATTCAAGGAGAACTCCTGGCCCTTTCGTCCTTCTGAAGGAACTGGTTTGGTTTATGTTTGAATGAGAAAGATTTCCGATGGAGTCATAATAGATAAGATGGCAGCAGAGCTATGACTGGATCTGCTGTAAAGACTTTGGTGTATCACTTGATGTCTCACTTTCTCTGGAGAAACAGGTGCCCACAGTGGTGAGAGCTGCATTTTTTACCTTTGCCAGGCCTATCAGCTGATCCCCTACCTGCCTCACTCGGATCTGGCTGCATTGATGCATGCTGCAGTCACCCCCAGGCTAGACTACTCCCTGCCCTTGAAGACACTACGGAAGGTTCAGGTTATCCAGAATGCAGCTGCCAGGCTTTTGGGCAACACAATACTTAAACAACTGCACTGCTTGCCAGTTGGTTTCCAGATCAAATTAAAGGTGCTAGTCTTAACCTTTAAAGCCCTAAATGGGCTGGGACCATTATACCTGAAGGACAGCCTCTCCCACCATGGTCCCCCACATTGCCTTCATCCCTTGTCAAGAAATCTTTTGGTGGTGTCCAGCCCTCGAGTAGCTTGCCTCTCTTCCATCAGAACAAGGGCCTTCTCTCTGGTGGCCCCATCTGGGTGGAAGGCTCTATCAGAGGACTTGTCAGAACTTCCTTTATGCTGTTAGCCTAACCGACTCCATATTGAAAGCAAATACTAACCCAGGCAGCTTGTCCCAAAACACTAACCAGTTCCCTTGCTGTGTATGCCTGTGCATTTCAAACAAACTGTGATCACTAAAGGGTAACAGATTGCTCAGGGTCAACATCTGCAGATGGCCTTTTGAAGCCAGGCCGGCCCACACTTTCTCAGCGGGATTCCATCCTCCTTGCCTGATAACGACCCTGAGAAGCAGACTGTTGTCTCTACTCATGTGAGTGATTGGTTTATTGTTGTCAACAGAATCACATAAAGTGTATCGAATACTGGCTGTCTGTTATCAGTGTTATTCTGCACCTCAAGCTCTGAAGTTCTCTAATAAATGCCTATACTTGCAACTAAGTCTTGGGCCTTTCTTGAAGTTCTGCCAGTTCTGACATTATAACACTGATCCCTTTGTTTTGGGACTTATCCGAACTGGCAACCTGGCTGAATGGCAGCCAAGGCTCCAGACGACGGAGAGCCCACCACTCCAGTAGAGGACAGACACTTGGAGCCCGGAGTGACGGCGGTGAGGCGCAAGATCCGGGACCCGGCTCCCTTCTCCACGGACGTGTTCCCCTCGCGGAGCTGGAGCCCGCGAAAGTCCACCAAACTAATGGACGAGGCGGAGGAGAGATACAAGGCGCTTGCTGACGGAGCAGGGGGCGACAACTGGGAAGGAGACGAAGACGAGTACCGCGATCCTGGGACAGGGGACTCCACGCAAGCCCTCCGCAACGAACTCTCCCAGTGAGTGAGAGAGATCCACGACCAGGTCCACGAGACCCGCATCATGATGACCGCAGAGATGCAGCTGCAGCTGGGCGTGCTCCGAGACCAGATCCGCGCCCTGCAGGCAACGATCCCGGCAGGACCAGCCGGGCCCCCAGGGGGGGGCCCGCACCCCCTGGGCCGCCTGCCCCGGGGGTCCTGGTGGCGCCGATTTACGGGAGGCAACCTGGGGGCCACCCGGCGGCAGAGGAGGAGGCCCCATCGGGCCACCCGCCCCGGGGCCACAAGCCCCAGCCGTGCCGGCCGCCCTGGCACCTCCCGCGGCACCAGCGGCCCCGGCCGCGCCAGCGGTCCCAGCCGTGCCGGTGGCACCAGCAGGCCCCGGCGCACCTTCTGTGCCGGTCCCGCCCCCCCGCAACCAGCACCCCAACCGGCGCCACCCCCCCGGTGGCCCCGGGGGGGGGGGGAAGGCGGGAGACCGCACGAGCTCAAGATCACCTTCGATGGCGATGGAGACGAAGTGGAATACTTCACCATCCAGTGCAACACCTTCTTCACGCACTGGGGAGCCGGCTACCCGACGGAGGCCAGCTGCGAAGACCACATAGCATCCCGGCTGAAAGGGGCCGCGAGAAAATGGTACTTGGGGCTGTACACCGGGTGGAAGCCCGAGTTGGCCTCAGTGGCCGAGTTCCTCCAGGCGATGCTACACCAGTACGGGGACCCCCTACGGGAGGAGAAAGCCACCGAGGCTCTCCAGAGGATCGAGCAGGGGAACCGCACGATTCGCGAATACGCCACCGAGTTTATGGGCCACTGCACCGGGGTGAGAGGTTGGAGCGAGCTGATGAAATGCTCGGCGTTCAAAAACGGGCTGAACGCGAACATACTCGACAGGTGTTACCACCAAGGGAGACCCGACACTCTTGTGGGGTGGATTCAACTGGCGGGCGAAGTGGAGACGAATCTGCAGCACGTCGGGCTACGCCGGCAGCAGCAGCTGGGAAAGAGGGGAGGAAAGGCAACCCCGAAGGCAGAGGCGAAGAAACCACTAGCGACCTCCATGCCAACCGGCGGCGGGCAGAGGTGCTTCAGGTGCGGAGACCCGGGGCACCTCGCCGCCAACTGCCCCGCGAGAGCCCCGACGGCTACGCCACCCCCCAAGCAGCCCGCGAGCACACCAAAGAAGGGAGGGGGCCGCGCCAAAGAGCCCAGTCGGGGCGCCGTCGCCACGTCCATAGCGATTGACGAGGAAACTATAACCATCGGCGAGTTGAGCGAGGAATCGTGGGACCCCGAACCGGCAGAAAACGACAGCGACCTGCTTTAATGGGTGCCGCAAAGCAGGTCCAGGAAACGCCGGCACCGATGACGGTGAGAATTACCGGGGAACTTTTATTTATGGCAGTGACCCTACTAAACCCCCACCTCAAATGCTTCATGCACACCCGCGCCCTGATTGACTCTGGGTGCACGAGAGACATCATGTCCCCTCGCCTAGTAGAGGCCTTAGGGTTGACAAAATCCCCCCTGCCTCGCCCCATCCAATTCGCACAAATGGACGGATCGGTGATGAGGGGCGAGCCCTGCACCGAAGAGACCCAAGCGGTGCCCATGGGGACCGAGGACCACTGGGCAATAGAGGTGTTCGTAGTAGCCCCCTCATCCTCGTTTGATTTGGTAGTGGGGGCTGGCTGGCTAGCGAGGCACCAGCCAGACATACAATGGCAGGCCCAGATCGTTCGCTTCCCCGACTGGCGATGCGAGCACCACCATTGGAGGGAGGAGTGGGGGCCAAAAGCCCCGCCGTGAAACGAGCGGCTATGCTTGACCATAGAAGAGGTGAAATCGATCCCCAGAGAATACCGAGACCTAAAAGGGGCTTTTAGCGAGCGGGAAGTGGACGAACTCCCCCCGCACCGCCCCACCGACTGTGCGATTGAACTAATACCAGGGCAAGAGCTGCCGAAAGCGAAACTGTACTCGATGGGGTGGGCGGAGAAGGCGGAACTGAAAAAGTTCATAGACAAAAACTTGAAGCGAGGTTTCATCCGCCCTGCTACAGCCCCCCACGCAGCCCCCGTATTGTTCCGAAAGAAAAAAGATGGAAGTCTGAGACTTTGCACAGATTTTCGCGGGATTAACGGGATTTCCATGTCCAACGCCTACCCGATCCCGTTGATAAAAGACCTGTTAAGCACTGTGGCTGAGGGCAAGGTGTTCACCAAACTTGACTTGCGTGACGCGTATTTCCGCGTCCGGATCAAGGAGGGAGATGAATGGAAGACGGCGTTCAATACGCCGATGGGACAATTTGAGTACTTGGTTATGCCGTTCGGGCTGCAAGGGGCGCCCGGAGTGTTCATGAACTTTATCAATGAGGTCCTACGGGAATACTTGTATAAGGGGGTGGTGGTGTACCTGGATGACATCATTATTTATTCAAAGGACCTAGAGTCACATGTGCCCCTGGTCAGAAAGGTGTTGTCTACACTGTATCAAAACAAATTGTATGCCAAACTGTCTAAGTGTGAGTTCCACAAAACGGAACTAGATTACTTGGGATTCAGAGTGTCGGGGGAGGGATTAGCGATGGACCCCGTGAAAATACAAGCGGTACTAGATTGGGAGCCCCCCCGAACCCGACGGCAGTTACAATCATTCCTCGGGTTCGCAAATTTTTACCACGGGTTCATCAAGGGGTTCGCCCAAGTCATGTTGCCCCTCACGGAGCTCCTCAAGACCAAAGGGAAAGGGGAGGAAGCAAAAAAACCCGGAGCGCGCCTCAACTGGTCGCCCGAGTGTCAACGCACCTTCGACAAACTGAAAAGGTTATTCACCACCGAGCCGGTGCTGGCCCACCCCAATGAACTAAAGCCCTTCGTGGTGCAATGCGACGCTTCCGACGTCGCGGTGGGGGCAATATTAATGCAAAGGGACGAGGGGGGGGAGCTCCGGCCCTGTGCCTACATCTCCCACAAATTCTCAAACGAGCAGAGAAACTGGTCGGTGTGGGACAAAGAGGCTTTCGCAGTCACGTTCGCCCTTAAAACCTGGCGATCGTGGCTAGAAGGGGCCCGCGTCCCGTTCGAGATCTGGACTGACCACAAAAACCTGGAAGCATTGACCGGCCTCCGCAAATTAACCGCCAAGCAAATTAGGTGGGCCGGATTCTTTGCAAAATTCGACTTCGTGCTGAAACACATCCCCGGCACCAAGAATTTTCTCGCAGACGCGCTCTCGCGCATGCCCCAGCACGATAGTCAAAGAGAGGAGGTAATAGACTCTCTGATCCCCCCAAACCAGGTGGCGGGGGGAGTCACCACCTGATCAGGGAAAACGACCGGAGCCCCCGAACTAAAAGGGAAAGAACGTTTTGTGGCCGAGATGGAAGCGGAGGGAGGGGATCGGCCCGAGGGAATAGAAAAGGGGGAAGGGGGGCTCTGGTATCACAATGGGAAGATCTACGTGCCAAAATCCCTATGCAAAGAAGTACTGGAGAACTGCCACTCAGGCAGGCTGGCGGGGCACTTCGGTTACGTGAAAACCCTAAACTTGATCACGAGGCAATTCTGGTAGCCCCAGTTAAAAAGGGATGTGTCGGAATTCATAAGCTCATGCCCCACATGCATCATGGTGAAACGGAGGGGGGGGGGAACCACCCGGCCACCTCGTTCCCCTGCCAACGGCCACCCGGCCATGGGCGGTAGTCTCGATGGACTTCATAGTCGAGCTACCCCCCTCCCAGGGGAAAACAGTGATACTAGTGGTGGTAGACACTTTATCCAAGCAAGCCCACTTTATCCCATGCAAGCAACTCCCCACCGCTAAGAAACTGGCGCACCTCTTCTTTAATCACGTGGTACGCCTACACTCATTCCCCAATAAGGTCATTAGCGACCGCGGGCCACAGTTCGTTGCCAACTTCTGGCGGGAGTTTTGTAAAATTGCAGGAATAGAGCAAGGACTGAGCTCCGCCTACCACCCGCAAATGGACGGACAGACGGAGAGGGTGAACGGGCTTCTGGAGCAATACCTTAGATTTTATATCAACTTCCAACAATCGAACTGGGTGGAGCTACTAGCCTTTGCAGAGTATTGCTATAACAACAGCTTACACAGCTCCACAAAAACCTCGCCTTTCCAAATAGTAAATGGCTATGAAGGCAAGCCATTCCCACACCTCCCTCTACCGGCAGGAGAGCCCAAGCCAACCTCTTGCCAACAGTGGTGGGAGGGGGTACGGCGGGGGTGGGAAGTGATAAAGGAAAACCTGGAGCAGGCCAAAGAGGAGTACAAACGGCAGTTCGACAAAAAACATTCCCCCCAGTGGGAATTTAAAGTGGGGGAGAAAGTCTTTCTGTCCACCAAGAACCTCCCCCTTCCACAGACCTGCCGGAAACTGGCCTACAAATATTTGGGCCCATTCACAATTAAAAGAGTAATTAACAGCGTGACAGTGGAGCTAGAACTACCAAAACTGTTAAGTAAGATCCACCCTGTTTTTCATTGCAGCCTTCTTCGCAAAGATCCTGGGGCTACATCCTGGCACCCTCGCCCTCCCGAGCCACGTCCTACACGAGTGAAGGGCCAGAGTCACCATGAGGTCCAAGAAATCCTGGACTCCAGGGTCCACCGGGGGGTTCTGTACTACCTGATTCGCTGGAAATACTTCCCCCCGAGCTGCGACGAGTGGGTCAAGGCCAGTGATGTAGCTGCCCTGCAACTGCTAAAGAAATTTCACCTACTGTACCCACACAAGCCCAGGGTGAAAGCTTAGGGGGGGGCAGTATGTCAGAACTTGTAACTTTCCTTTATGCTGTTAGCCTAACCGACTCCATATTGAAAGCAAATACTAACCCAGGCAGCTTGTCCCAAAACACTAACCAGTTCCCTTGCTGTGTATGCCTGTGCATTTCAAACAAACTGTGATCACTGAAGGGTAACAGATTGCTCAGGGTCAACATCTGCAGATGGCCTTTTGAAGCCAGGCCGGCCCACACTTTCTCAGCGGGATTCCATCCTCCTTGCCTGATAACGACCCTGAGAAGCAGACTGTTGTCTCTACTCATGTGAGTGATCGGTTTATTGTTGTCAACAGAATCGCATAAAGTGTATCGAATACTGGCTGTCTGTTATCAGTGTTATTCTGCACCTCAAGCTCTGAAGTTCTCTAATAAATGCCTATACTTGCAACTAAGTCTTGGGCCTTTCTTGAAGTTCTGCCAGTTCTGACAGGACTGATATGCCCCATTGGATCTTGTTAGCTTCTGCAGGGCTTGCAAGATGAAACTCTACCATTAGGTTTTTACCGTATTTTTCAGTCCATTAGATGCTTCAGACCATTAGACGCAGGTGCCTGGCTGGGAGACAAGTGACGAGATCGCTCCCTGCGAAGTGCTGGGTTTGCAATGGGGGCAGAGGGAGCGCTCTTGCCCCTTGTCTCCCAGCCAGCCACGCAGGCGCGGGGGAAGCACGCCGCCCCCTCCACAGACGGTGCTCGCGAAGCGCTGGGTTTGCAGAGGGGGCGGGTGCTTCCTCCGTGCCTGTCTGCCTGGCTTCAGCTCTGACGCTTACAGCAAGCGCCAGGATCGCTCCCTCAGCCCTCTGATCCCAGCACTTGCTTTAAGCATCAGCTGAAGCCAGGCAGACAGGCATGGAGGAAGCACCCGCCCCCTCCGCAAACCCAGCGCTTCGCAAGCGCTGGCTGTGGAGGGGGCGGCGTACTTTCTCCGTGCCTGTCTGCCTGTCTGCCTGGCTTCAGCTCTGATGCTTAAAGCAAGCGCTGGGATCAGAGGGCGGGGGGAGCGATCCTGGTGCTTGCTGTAAGCGTCAGAGCTGGAGCCAGGCAGGCAGGCGCGGGGGAAGCGCCAGGATCAGAGGCGGAGGCAGTGGATCGCCCCCCCTCCCGGAGGAAGGTACGTACCTTTGCTCCATAAGACGCACACACTTTCCCCCCCACTTTTTTTTTGGGGGGGGGAGTGCGTCTTATGGTGCGAAAAATACGGTAATTAATGCATGCCTTGCAGTTCTTGTTTCCACTGGATCATTTTTCTGTTGGTTGTTGGATGCTGCCATGTTTTTAAACAAAAGTTTTATACAGCTGATTTTAAATTGTATTTTATATATTTGTTTTTCTTACTGCTTTTAATATTGTTCATTGAATTGTATTACACTTTGTTGTAAGCCACTCCAAGCCTCATTTGTTGAGGGAGTGGTGGGGCCAATGCCATGCTGGGAATTATTAGGAAGGGAATTGGAAACAAATCAGCCAGTACCATAATGCCCCTGTATAAATCGATGGTGCGGTCTCATTTGGAGTACTGTGTGCAGTTCTGGTCGCTGAACCTCAAAAAGGATATTATAGCATTGGAGAAAGTCCAGAAAAGGGCAACTAGAATGATTAAAGGGTGGAACACTTTCCTTATGAAGAAAGGTTGAAACGCTTGGGACTCTTTAGCTTGGAGAAACGTCGACTGCGGGGTGACATGATAGAGGTTTACAAGATAATGCATGGGATGGAGAAAGTAGAGAAAGAAGTACTTTTCTCCCTTTCTCACAATACAAGAATTCGTGGGCATTCGATGAAATTGCTGAGCAGCCAGGTTAAAACGAATAAAAGGAAGTACTTCTTTACCCAAAGGGTGATTAACATGTGGAAGTCACTGCCACAGGAGGTGGTGGCGGCCACAAGCATAGCCACCTTCAAGAGGGGGTTAGATAAAAATATGGAGCAGAGGTCCATCAGTGGCTATTAGCCACAGTGTGTGTGTATGTATAAAATTTTTGCCACTGTGTGACACAGAGTGTTGGACTGGATGGGCCATTGGCCTGATCCAACATGGCTTCTCTTATGTTCTTACGGTATAAATTTGATAAAATATTTTAAAAAATAAAATAAATATTCATGGGCAGGGGCATTTGCCCCACTAGAGAGAAGATATAACTAACATGTGGACCCCTATAGGTGTGTACCTATTTCAGTTTCCCAGAGGAAGAAAGGGCAGGGTGAAGTCTGGGAGATGTCTTCATCCACTTAATACTCTGGGGGACCAAAGGCTAGAATGCAACAACAGCTAAAAACAATCTAGAAAACCAGATCTTTTATATAAACAAACAAAAAAAAAATCAGAGGACATGCATACAGCTAGAATTGTTCCACATGGAAAGTATTGCTTCTAAGTCAAAAGATCCTGGCCTTTTTGAACCTTGGGAATTCTGATATACCACGGTGGGCACTGCCACAAAACGGTTGCCACAGGAGGTGGGGCTAGCAACAAATGCAGGCCACGGCGTATTTTCATTCACACAAGTGAAAACATTTTTGCTATGGAGATAACTGTGAAGGAATGACAGTGACCTTTCATCTGTGCAGGATGAAATGGGTATCATAAAATCTATTTTAATCCACTTCACCAATTCTGGTGGCTGCTGCCAAAACAATGGTTTTAAAAATCTGTGGAGCCCAACCTAGCCCTGCCCACTTTCTGAAAACACTTAGCAGGCGTCAGGAAAGGCTTAGGTGGGCACAGTTGGGGAGCCCTGTCCTAAGAGGAGCTGCCTTGGTAAGCTCTTCAGCTAGAATATTAAACTCTGTCTCTTGAGAGATCTGTTTATTTTCATGTAGGAGAGCCACATGACTGATCCTGCCCCATGACAGATCATGGAAACAACTTTACTGATAATTGTGAAGGAGCGAGAATGACCTTTTTGCTGTGCAGGATGAAAGGGGGATCAGCAAATCTATTTTAATCCGCTTTGCCAATTCTGGTGGCTGCTGCAGAAACTATATCGTTTCACACTCAGAAGTTCAACCACATCCCAAAGAGTTGAGAATGTTACTTTCTGCTCGTACAGGTCCTCCTGCAGCATGGCCCTTTCATTGGCACATGGTCCTCTCATTGGCACGCAGCCCTGCCTGGAAGCCAGGAAATGAATTCACTCTCCGGTTCCCCAGTTAGACAGGATTTGGACTTGTCCTTCAGTAGCTGCTGCCACCTCTGTTCCCTCCCTCCCTCCCTCATCAATCTATCCCCCTCTTGCTGCTGCCCAGAGGTACCACACCCTGGAACTTATAGGATCATCTGGTGAGCAGTCTGGGACTTGGGTGAAGAATGCAAGCCATGCTTCTTAACAGAAATAACTTTATTATTACAAGGCACAGATGCAGGAGAAAATGCAGTGCAGTTCTGGCACCCAGGCTAAGAAAGAGAAGGAAGATGGGGAAGGTTGCTGGCTAGGTGAAGCCCACAGTTCTTGGGCATCTGCCTCTCCCCCTTTGCAAAAGACTGGCCAGTGGGTGCATGGCATGGCTGCTCCTTCTGGTTCAAGTGCACCTGGCCCCTTGCACACCACCCACAGCAACACACCAACAGTGGCACAAGCATGAAGCACACAAAGGAGGAGCTACTTTTCAGGCCCTCTCCACCCATGCCAAGAGGACATTAACCAATCCTGGAGCCCAATGCCCATCCGAACCTGCTGGCCCAAGAGAGAGGTGTCAACATATATCTGAGAGATGGCCTGTTTTCCTTCCCAGCCAAGGGTCACTGTTCTCAGACTGTTTGGCTCCATCCTACTAGCCCATCTTCATAGGAGGAAAGAGCATCAGCCTGGCATGCAAAA
Source organism: Heteronotia binoei (assembly GCF_032191835.1). Classification (NCBI taxonomy): domain Eukaryota; kingdom Metazoa; phylum Chordata; class Lepidosauria; order Squamata; family Gekkonidae; genus Heteronotia; species Heteronotia binoei. The sequence continues at coordinate 102,445,272 of NC_083232.1, read as the reverse complement.
GGTTCCAGGTCCAACCCCCAGCATCTCCAGTTAAAAGGCTCTAGTAGGAACTCATATGAAAGACTGCTGTCTGGAGGGCTGTGGAGAAGGGTTGTGGCTCAGTGGCGGAGCATCTGCTTGGCACACAGAAGGTCCCAGATTCAATCCCCAGCATCTCCAGTTGAAAGGACTAAGTGATGTGAATTTGGACACTCGGCATCTGCCAGAGTCTTGGAGGGAGCCAAATGACAGCAACGCTTTTGCTTAGGAACAAATCATTAGATTTCCCTCATGTCCAATGAAAGCAGAGAGCCTTTCCTGAGATGCTCCCCATTTCTGCTTCTTCCTTGGCTGTGTAATGGTGTTTTTTCCCATTTTTTTTGAGCCAGAGATATACGATACGATAATGGGAGAGCTATCATTCTCATCTTCATAGGAGGATTTCTTTTGCAAGGCATGCAAAATATAGCATTTCATACAAGAGATGTCTCTCTCCCCCATTAAGAAGTCCTCCCTGATGCAAATATCACTCCAGAAAACAATTGCGCTCCAGACAGTTTGAATGACAAGGAGATTGGGGCTAGCGATCACATCAGAGTGTCTCCATTTCCCCGTCACCTTGGATTTTGTATTAACACTCCCTTGGGATATAACACCGAAGAGCCAAGAATGCCCATCATTTTGCACCCCCAAAACAAACAGGGGGTGGGCCATGGCTCAGTGGAAGAGCTTCTGCTTGGCACACAGAAGGCCCCTGGTTTAATTCCTGACATCTCCAACTAAAAGGACCAGGCAGGAGGTGATGTGAAAGTCCTCTGCTTGAGGCCTGGGAGAGCAGCTGCCAGTCAGAGTAGACAATACCGGCCTCGGTGGATTGATGGTCTGACTCAGTATAAGGCAGCTTCCTGTGTGCTCATTGTTGGTTACACAAAGCAGTGACTAAACTTCACGCAAGTAATCCTACTGCTTGTATAGGGTACAATAAGGACTCAGATCCAGGGATATCATTTTGGGAGGAGAGGAGTCTGGGCGGCCATTGCCTCCCAGGTTTCTGACCACAAATGGAGCTCTTCTGTTTCTGGCCAAAGCACTGGTCTTCCATGCTAATGAACAGTTTGATGAGCTGTGCATGTCAAAGGCACAAAACCCCTTTGCACAACAGGGTGACTGATCTGTGTAGCTTGCTTTGCTCAAATTAGTTTTTAAGCAGAAACCACAAATGATTGACTGGTTGCATTTATATGCTGCCTTTTGCTGCCAGGTGCTCTCAAGACAGCTCACAACAGTTAAAACATTAACAAACGTTAATAAGTTAAAACATTAACAAATCTCAGTTTAAACACATTACAAATGACATTAAAAAGTAACCCACATAAGCAGACCCAACTAACCAATCAACTAGCTAACTAACCAATGATGTGGATTGTCTCATTTCCCCCCAGCAGAATCCTTAAAAGTCTTGCCAAGTCTTGCCTGACTTCAACAAGAACTGGGGCCTCTGCTCAGATGTGCGACTTCAGGGTGGAGAGAGGAGCCAGTTGCTGGGCGGCCAATTACTCACTTTGCGTGGTGCATCCAGCATTGATTTCACATGCTCTGAGTCCCAGCACAGATATGGCAGTCATTGCTTCAGAGTGGTTAAGGGGAGGAGGGAAGGGATAAAATCAATACAGCCATATAGAGCAATACAAAGTTTGAGCACAACACGGGGGAAGTTTTACAGGGACTTTATTTGATAGAAACTGAATCTCAAAGCCTGAGTACAAAACAGACCAAGAGGGAACCAGAATAAGTTGGTCTGCTGCAGAAGGGACTCTGGGGCATTCTAGGTAGCATTTGCAGGTACTTTATGGACTGCCTTGTGCAAACAGATATTTGTGTGCCTGCCTGGTCTGCTTGATGCCGCTTCAGGCTGCAGAGGTGCTCTCACCCATACAAGACAGTCTCAGCAGGCAGAAACCTAGCTTGCCAGGGAACGGTGTCCTACCTGAGCCTTCCTGGAGTTTTAGCTTACATTGTGCAGGGGGTTTGTTTGGAGAAGCACTCCGTCATGCGAGTGACAGTTCCGGTCAGGATCGCCATGAAAAGCAGGCTGCAGAGAACACGTCCATCCTGCTGCTGTGACTCTCTTTCAGGTAATCTTGCTGAAATTACAATGACTCCGACCACCAGTCCATTGAAGTCAGGATCATCTACTCAGACTGGCAGCGGCTCTCCAGGGTCTCAGGCTGAGGTCTTCCCCTTCACCTACTCTCTGATCCTATTTTACTGGAGATGCTGCCAGGGGCTGAACCTGGGTTCTTCTGCATGAAAAGCAGAGGCTTCTCCGCATCTAAACCACGCCCCTCTATGCTGGGGAAGGGTCAAAGGACCCTCAAGAAATGGACAGAGGGCAGGGAGCCCTTCCTGTTGGCAGCAGAGGGCTGGTCTTGCAGTAAGAATGGAGTGGGCTGCCTAGGAAGGTGGGGAGCTCCCCCTCACTGGCAGTCTTCATAAAATCACAGAATCATAGAGTTGGAAGGGACCTCCAGGGTCATGTAGTCCAACCCCCTGCACAATGCAGGAAACTCACAAACACTTTCCTCTAAATTCACAGAATCTTCATTGCTGTCTGATGGCCATCCAGCCTCTGTTTGAAAACCTCCAAGGAAGGAGAGCCCACCACCTCCTGAGGAAGCCTGTTCCACTGAGGAACTGCTCTAATGGTCAGGAAGTTCTTCCTAATGTTGAGCCAGAAACTCTTTTGATTTCAGTTCAACCCATTGGTTCTGGTTCTACCTTCCAGGGCCACAGAAAACAACTCCACATGATCCTCTAGATGACAGCCCTTCAAGTACTTGAAGATGGTGATCATATCACCTCTCAGCCGCCTCCTCTCCAGGCTAAACATGCCCAGCTCCTTCAACCTTTCTTCTTAGGACTTGGTCTTCAGACCCCTCACCATCTTCATCCTCCTCTTCTGGACTCGTTCCAGCTTGTCTATATCCTTCTTAAAATGCTTGTCTGGGATGCTCGAGGCTGAACCTACATTGAGGTTGACTAGATGCCCTGTATGGTCCCTTTCAATGCTTATGATTCTATGAAATGTGTTTTGGAAGCCTAATCTGCCATCTGCACCTCTAGAGGGCTCCCCATTTCATGGAAAGAATGAAGAGCGCCAATCCAGTTCCTTGATCTCAGATAAGTGGAAGCGGTCTGGGTGGAAGTTCTTTGCCTGCTGTCTCCAGATGGATGGAGATTCACAGCAAGAAGGCAGCTGAAGGCTGCTGAGAGACCAGGGGAGTTTGGTTGGTCTGTTTCTTCTCTTCAGCCTCACAGTTGGTGAAGGCGAATTTCCAGACGTAATATGTAAAATATTCCCACTGGAAACTTTCAACCATGGTAAAGCAGACAGGAATCTGTTATAAATGAGAGTGCAGAGTCAATGTTTACAGGGGGAGGTCAAATAACAGGATTCTGTTGGGTAAATGTCAGGCCTGTATGAGCAGAAAGGAGCTGCAGAATTTGCATCGCTATCAAAGTGATACATGTGGGAGCTCATAAATAGACAATGCCTTTGGCAATTCCATTCTTACCTACTAAAAATAAATAAATATTTTCTCCTCATTCCATTTGTTAACCCTGTTGTAATTCAGCTGAATCCATTTATGCGCCACCTTTGCAGAACAAGACAAAGTGTGCGGCATTCTCCTCATTATTCAGACGTTAGAAAGCAGCTGGGCTAACACCAGAGCCGGCCATGTTTTCTTTTCTTTCGGGCAGCTTGGGAGGACATGCAATAGGGGCAGCTGGAGGGAAATAACTGGATGCAGGGAAGGGAGAAGTGGCCTGCTGGTTTCAAAAGAAGAGTGCATGCGGGTGGGGAGGAGAGGAGATGTTTGGATCCTGTTTGGAATGGAATGCACAGGTCTGTCCCCACCACATAGACTTCCTGTGAGGTCTGAAAGCAACCAAACTTCCACTTTGTGTTTTAAAACTTTTTTCTCTCTGGACAGAGAGCAGGCCAGGAAGTTCATCAGTGGCTTGCCAGTTCCGCCTCAGCTACCTCTTCAGAAATGTGAATAAGACCAGGTAGAGACAATGGGATGTCCGAGCTCCCCCCTTCTCCTCCCCTCTTCCTCCAAGCAGTTTTGGCAGAATGGAATGCTAGACAGTCTCCAAGAAAGAGATTTCTTGGCATCTCCAGGAAACGTTTCTTTGAAACAGAAATGTTAAAAAAGCCTTGCCACAGGAAGAAGCTCTCTTTTCTTGAGATGTGAGTCCTTTGTGAAGGCAGCCATTTTGACCATGTGCTGTCCTCAAGAGCTAGAGCAAGCTTCAAGGTAGGGATTTGTAACTACCTAAGCTAAAGGGGCCTATCTAATATATTAACATCTAATAGGGCACATATAGAAACTGGGACAGAGGATTTGCATTTTACCAATTTCTTTTAGTATCCCTTGCTCAGTCTGGTACTGTGCTAAAAGTATGCTTGCAAACATTTTCTTTTTAATAAATACTTTATAATCCTTTATAACTTTTGATGCTGGTAGCGATTCTCTGTTCTGCATAGACCTCCACTCTATCCTCTTGGAGAGAAGTGACAAGTGGAGTGACTCAAGGATCTGTCCTGGGACCTGTTTTGTTCAACGTCTTTATAAACACTTTGGATGAAGGAATAGAGGGAATGCTTATTAAATTTGCTGATGATACTAAATTGGGAGGGGTTGCAAATACAATAGGAGACAGAAACAGGATATGGGATGATCTTGACAGGCTGGAAAACTGGACTAAAACCAATAAAATGAATTTTAACAGGGATAAATGTAAAGTTCTGAATTTAGGTAGGAATAATCCCATGCATGGTTATAGGATGGGAGAGACTTGTCTTAGCAGCAGTATGTGCGAAAAGGATCAAGGGGTCTTAGTGGATCATACACTGAACATGAGTCAACAGTGTGATGCGGTGCCTAAAAAGGCAAATGCAATTTTGGGCTGTATCAACAGAATTATAGTGTCCAGATCACGTGAAGTGATGGTATCACTTTACACTGCTCAAGTAAGACCTCACCTGAAGTATTGTGTTCAGTTTTGGGCACCAAATTTTAAGAAGGATATAGACAAGCTGGAACGGGTCCAGAGGAGGGCGACGAAGATGGTGAGGGGTCTGGAGACCAAGTCCTATAAGGAAAGGTTGAAGGAGCTGGGGATGTTTAGCCTGGAGAGGAGGCAGCTGAGAGGTGATAGGATCACCATCATCAAGTACTTGAAGGGCTCTCATATAGAGGATGGTGTTGAATTGTTTTCTGTGTCCCCAGAAGGTAGGACCAGAATCAGCAGGTTGAAATTAAATCAAAAGAGTTTCCGGCTCAACATTAAGAAGAACTTCCTGACAGTTAGAGGGATTCCTCAGTGGAACAGGCTTATTTATTTATTTATTATTAGTTTAATTTATATCCCGCCCTCCCCACCAAAGGCAGGCTCAGAGCAGCTCAAAAACCAAGGGTTGATGCACACACATTAGTATGACCGATACAATAAAACAACAATAAAAACATAAAACAAAAAAACGATTTAAAACAATTGCATGTGCTACAATCATAATTTCGGGCAGCGATTTGAATTCTGGTGGTTAGCTATACTCAGAGGTCTCGGGATCGCCATAGTGCAGTGAAGTAGGCCATTGGGGGTGTTCTTATGAGCCAGTCCCATAAGTCTTATGGGCCAGCTTCCTCGGGAGGTGGTGGGCTCTCCTTCCTTGGAGGTTTTTAAACAGAGGCTAGATGCCCATCTGACAGCAATGAAGATCCTGTGAATTTGGGTAGGTATTTGCGGGTTTCCTGCATCGTGCAGGAGTTTGGACTAGAAGACCCTGGAGGTCCCTTCCAGCGCTGTGATTCTATGATTCTAGGGTGGTGTTCTGCCCTGATTCTGTCACACCTAAATTGGCACTCTTTGCTCTAAGTAAACAGAATAAGAACATAAGAGAAGCCATGTTGGATCAAGCCAACGGCCCATCCAGTCCAACACTCTGTGTCACACAGTGGCAAAAAATTTTATACATACACACACACTGTGGCTAATAGCCACTGATGGACCTCTGCTCCATATTTTTATCTAACCCTCTCTTGAAGGTGGCTATGCTTGTGGCCGCCACCACCTCCTGTGGCAGTGAATTCCACATGTTAATCACCCTTTGGGTGAAGAAGGACTTTCTTTTATCTGTTCTAACCCGACTGCTCAGCAATTTCACTGAATGTTCATGAGTTCTTGTATTGTGAGAAAGGGAGAAAAGTAGTTCTTTCTCTACTTTCTCCATCCCATGCATTATCTTGTAAACCTCTATCATGTCACCCCACAGTCGACGTTTCTCCAAGCTAAAGAGCCCCAAGCGTTTCAACCTTTCTTCATGAGCAGGAGTGATCATTGGTGTCAGACACTGCAGTGATCTGTGGGACAGTGTGATCCAGAAATGTCAGGCTTTTGCTCTGCTTAATACAAAAGAGGAATGAACATAAAGGCAGATGCATGGTCCCTGAAGGGCCAGCAAACAGGGCCCAGAGGCCAAGGCCTTGCAGTGATGTTGCCACCTAAAATTCACTTTCAGGAGTTTGCTGTGTCTGGAGGAGGTCACCATGACGGGGTCATTGCAGCCCACATCACCATGACTCTCAGCCTCCAGTGGAGCCATCCTCCTAGCTTGGTAGTCTTGAAAGTATCCCTTCAGGAGGTACTTTCCCCCTTGACTTGTCTGCTGAGAAGGCCTTGGCCACCTGCCCCACAGAATGATAGCCTTTTCAGGGATGTCCGAGGCATGTGACAGGGAATGCAGAGTTTCCACAGGGCAATCCAAAGCAAGCCCAGTGCTGCTTGGAAACTGTGCAGGGTAAGGAGCAATTGGCAGGGGCAGATCAGGTGTCTCTCAGGCGACCTTGCCTGCCATCTCTAGCTGAGGAATCCCAAGGCAAGACAGTGGAGTGGGAGTCCCCGACCTGATGACCATGCGCATCACGGTGCCTGCCAAGACCTTTCCTTGCACCCAAGTACTTTTAGAAAGGGGGCAGGACGACATAAGCAGGGCTTCTGATTGGCAGATCAAAAGGTATCCTATTGAAAAGAGTTTCTGATGGAAATGTTAAAGAGTTAGTATTGGTGTCAGATATACTCCTGTGGCAGCCGATCTGTGGTTGCGCCCACCACCCTTTGCCAGGATTCCAAAGGTGCCCTCAGTCTCAAAGAAGCAGAAGACCCTGCAGTTGAGTTTCTGCATGTGAGCAGGAAGAGTGGGGAGCCAGTGAAACAGCAGCAGCAGGCACCATCTAACTTAGGGTTGCCAATCCCCAGGTGAGGACAGGGGATCCCCCGGTTTGGAGGCCCTCCCCCTGCTTCAGGGTCATCAGAAAGTGGGGGGAGGGGAGGGAAATGTCTGCTGGGAAGTCTATTATTCCCTATGGTGACTTATTCCTATAGGAAATAATGGAGATTTGATCCATGGGCATCTGGGGCTTTTTTTGGGGGGGGGGGGGTTGAGGTAGAGGCACCAAATTCTCAGCATAGCATCTGGTGCCTCTCCCCAAAATACCCACCAGATTTCAAAAAGATTGGACCAGGCGATCTAATTCTATGAGGCCCAAAAGAAGATGCCCCTATCCATTATTTCTTATGGAAGGAAGACATTTAAAAAGGTGTGCGGTCCCTTTAAATGTGATGGCCAAGACTCCCTTTGGAGTTCAGTAATGCTTGTCATACCCTTGTTCCTGGCTCCACCCCAATGTCTCCTGACTCCACCCCCAAAGTCACCAGATATTTCTTGAATTGGACTTGGCAACCCTAATCTAACTGGTATATTGATGGCATGTGCATCTCTCTCTGTTGCGTGTAAATGGTTATCTTCCACATTTATGCAATTAATGGCAATTTAGGCCCACTTGCAAGTAAACTGTTGCCTTTTCTCTATGGATCTTCAATCACAGCTTTTGAGAAATGCAATATTTTCAAACGTTTCTGTAGCCTGTTTTCACCCACATTAGGATCTATTAATAAAAAATGAATCTGGAAAAAAAAAACCCTCTTTGGAGGCTAGCTTTTATGAGAAAATGGATTTCTTATTATTGGATACTACAGAATAGCCTTTTTTTTTTTGCAAACAAATTGATCTTTGTTCTGCAATAGACTCTGGGTATTTGGTATATCTGTAACATTAGAGGCCATTAATTGGTCTGATATTATTAAACGGTTGCAAAATAAGGTATTTCTACCACCTGTTCTTTGTCAGAACACCACTGACCTCTACATTACACTGTTTTGTTGTTTAAAATTTATGGTGTCTGTTAGTGGTTCTTTTATTTACATAGCTGTACACTGAGATCTTATAGTTTCACCAATCTCCAGGTGGTGGCTGGAGATTTCCTGGGATTACAACTGATCTCCAGATGACAGAGAACAGTTTGCCTGGAGGAAATGGCTGCTTTGGAAAGTGGACTCTCTGGCATTACACCCCATTGGAGTCCCTCCCCTCCCCAACCCCCCTTCTCAGCCTCCACCCCCAAAATCTCCAGGTATTTCCCAACCTGGAACTGGCAAGCATATATGTCAGGAAGGCTACTCTCACACTGCTCCTCATCAGCTTCCCACACTCTCCTGATCTGAATTAACCTGCCCAACCCTGCCCAGAGTTTGGCATTTCTAAAGTGGCACTAATGCCTCTGGTGGGATAGTGGGGGTGGGGGGGAGTGTCATCAGGTCACAGCTGCCGTATGGTGACCCCTCATGGGGTTTTCAAGGCAAGAGATCTTCAGAGGTGATTGGCCTCTATGGCCCCTTCCAACCCTATGATTCTATGGAGGCACCAAAAGATGCCTCTTTGTATTTGAAGTAGCTGACAAGCATGGCTGCTGTGCTGGAGTCCAAAGGTGTATAGGGAGCTAATGGAGAATTTGGGTGGGGGATGGAGGACTGTCTTTTTATCACTCAAGGGTGAAGCGGATTAATAGCAAATCAATTTTCATGTGTGGAGAGGGGCTTTGGTGTAGTGGTTAAGTGCACAGACTCTTATCTGGGAGAATCAGGTTTGATTTCCCACTCCTCCATTTGCAGCTGCTGGAATGGCCTTGGGTCAGCCATAGCTCTCACAGAGTTGTCCTTGAAAGGGCAGCTGCTGTGAGATCTCTCTCAGCCCCACCCACCTCACAGGGGGAAGAAGATATAGGACAGGGGTGGCCAACGGTAGCTCTCCAGATGTTTTTTGCCTACAATTCCCATCAGCCCCAGCCAGCATGGCCAATGACTGGAGCTGATGGGAGTTGTAGGCAAAAAACATCTGGAGAGCTACTGTTGGCCACCTCTGATATAGGGGACTGCAAGCTGCTCTGAAACTCTGATTCAGAGAGAAGGGCGGGGTATAAATCTGCGGTCTTCCTCTTCTTCATCACTCCATGCCAAGGTTCTAGGGTACTGCTGCCAGTTATTTGTGTCCCTTTGGAAACCAAGTGGGGCTGGAGGATCTCTTTCATCACCTCACAGCCTCTCGGAGTCTGTCATCGGAGCAAAGGGTTGTGTGATGGCTATTAAGTGATTCTTTGCCAAAGAGCAGTGAATAAGCTATGCTAGAGCCTTGTACAAATGGCTGGACAAAGAAATGCACAGAGGGAAATCCCTGCCCCCACCTTCCATGCATCAAGGCCCTCTACTGCTGCAAGGTGTGCATCGCATGGCTGCAGGGCATGTTCACACAAGAGGGGCTTGGAGACAGGGGGTTGGGATGGGGGTCACAGTCCTGATTCTCCTCACCACATGCTAATCTGTATGCTCTGATTATCTGCTCAGAGTTTAGAGAAAAAACCAAACCAGGAATGCTCTAACACAGCCGTCCCCAACCTTTTTGAGCCTGCAGGCACCTTTGGAATTCTGACACAGTATGTTGGGCATAGCCTCCATATTACTGCCAAAAGATGGCTGCTGCAGAAGGTGGAGCAGACAGAAATGGCTGCTGGAGCATGTCTTCAGTCACACAGTAGGATTTTTGTGCTGTTCCTGCAGCTGCCACCACCATTTTAAAACTTTTTTTTAAAAAAATCTGCACAGTCAATCAAATCTCCAGTGACCAATCAAAAGCCTTGCCAGGCAAAAGCCCCACCTGGCTCTGCCCACTTTCTAAAACTGTTGGGCAGGCACGAGGAAAGGCAGGTGCCATGGCACTCATGGGCACAATGTTTGGGACCCCTGCTCTAAAGGAACCCTGATCAGGACCTGGTTTGGGGGACAGGAAGATCATCTCCTCTTCTCTCAAAAGACTTTAGCACATTCTCAAAGCCTGGAGCATTAAGAGGCAGGGAAATTTACGGCTAACAACTGAAACAACAGGGGGATTCATTATATCCTTGTTTCAATGGCTAATTACTCCCATTGTTAAAAAGCTGCACTTTATGCCTTGACTCCCCTTTTATTGCTCACTCCCAGGGCTCCGTGCAGCCGGCTTTTTAGACATTAGTGGCCGCCACGAGGAGGAGAAAAAGGCTATGCCTGGAGTGTGGCTGCTGAACTGTAATAGCCACTTTCCAGGTCATAAAGTGAAGCAGATGAAGCCAATGAGCCATTCATTATTGCTCTGTGCATGAAACGCAGCAGAGAAAGGCTTCTCACAGTTTCTGTCTCACTGCTGAACTGGAAAAATGAGTGCTTCGTAGGATTTGCAGAGTGTTTGATTTCTGAGTCTGAAACAGGTCATTCAAAGCAGCTGATATCTTTAGTGATCCCCTCCCCTTCGAATTCAGGGCCAATTTCCTTGGCAGAACGATTCACACTGCATGAATCCCAGGCACTGATTAAGGAACAGAGGGTTTTATTTAAGAAACGACTGTACTGGATGGAGAAATATGCAAAGGTAGAGATAGCGCTCTGAGTACAGGGCTAGAGAGAAGAGTGGAGTGCTGTAGAGCCAAGAAGAAGACAAAGACCGCCTAGGAACAGCATTCTGTGTAACACAAGAGGGAGGAAAAGACATGTCAGCAGAGGATAGAAGTTAGAAGAGACCTGCAGCCTCTCTCTGATTGGTTTGCCACATGCTGCCCCCTGCAGGAGCCTCTTCTGATCTTGTGCCCCCAGGTGCTGCATATTCCAACATACTTCAAACATGGTTTGCACCCATTCTAGAGCCTTTGATATGGTGGCACCTGCTGTCGTTGTAGCTGATGCCATGTCAGCAATAACTTGTGCAGATAAGGCCATGTGTTGAGCCACTGAGAACTTTATGCCAAACATGTTCAGCAGCTGAGTGTGCCATATTTCACCATCACAGTCACATTGAGACCTCTTTGGCTCCTCGACACCATTCAGCTTGAACTGTGTACTGAATGCCTTTGCAGCCTCACTATAGCTGTGATTCCTAACCCCTGCAGAGATCTCATTCTCAACACCCCCACACCTGTGGATGTTTAAATCTAGAGACTGGGGCCATTGACAGACTAGATAGGTCTTTCTACCAACATGAAAAGCCCTAAGTTTGCAGGAAAATCTGAAATTTAAACACACACACACATACACACAAGGAAGTTAACCCCCTCCCCGTGATAGAAGCAGCACCTGTAGCTCTGAAAAACTAATACTCTTTCAGTGACCTTTGCTAGGCAACCACAACAGTATTGCCAGCCTCCTAGCCTTGGTTTCTGTCACACCTAGATGCCACCTGACTGGCCTGATTCACCCAGGCTCAGTTGATTGCTACTGTTCAACATGCCAGTAGTGGTGGACCAGGGCAAAGTGAGTTGCCCCATATGTCTTTGCAGGTTCCACACTGTGCAACTGGGCTGGTCTAGTGACTGCCACTACACAAATTGACCAGAGTTTATCAGGGAAAGGCTACCAGGAGGGAAGGAGGGAAAGCTGAAGACAGGGGGGCAGATAAAAATGGTTGGCTGGTGGATGGGAAGGAGAGAAGAAATCAGGGAAAGGGAAGAGGCTACTGGGGCTTTCAGGAAAGGGAAAGAAGAAATAGTGAGGGAGGGAAAGTGAGATGCCCTCTACAAGTCTTTGCAGGTACCCCACTTGTTTCTTATGATTTGTAGTCTTTTTGGGGACATGTGAAGTCTTCTCCAGGACTAATGTTGGATCATGTTCTGATGTCCTCTCCTCAGCTTGAAATCAGGCCCTTATCACTGCCAGATGATTGTTTGTGAGTGGGACTTTCTGTAGGAAAGGACAACTCTTAAAGGGAGGGACGGTGGCTCAGGGGTAAAGCATCTGCTAGGCATGCAGAAGGTCCCAGTTTCAATCCCTGGAATCTTCAGTTGAAAGGACCACGTAGCAAGTGGTGTGAAAGACCTCAGACTGCAACCCTGGAGAGCTGCTGCCAATATAAATAGACAATACTGACCTTGGTGGACCAGTGGCAGCTTCATGTAGGAACTCTCTCTCCCTGAAAACTGAACAGCCTTTGCTGAAGATTGGATTCATGATGCTCTCCCAGTGCACATTTCCTAGAGGAAATCTAAATCCAAGTCATCAAATGCATCAGTCAGCAGAACCTGCACAGAACAAGAGCTGGTTACCTGCGGATTCTCACAGCCAGGGAAGGACCGGGCAGGGGCATTTCTGGACCGGGGGCTTTTGTGTGTTGCATTCAGTCCTGAGGAAGATTCCCACATCTCTATCAATAGTACATCTGCATAGCACAAACAGCCAGAGAAAAGGAACCTCCATTCTCAGGGATAGGCATCAAAAATCAATTAATATTTAATTTTTAAGTGGGTTAATTGCATTCCAAAAAATAGATATCCCTAGGGAACATATACTCAGATTTTTGTTGGTTTTGCCACCAAGGATTCAAGGGAACATGTACCTCCTTATGTTGTTGTCTTGTTATTAATTTCTCTTAGAGTTCTTCCCAAGGCGCAAAGTCTTTGGCTAACCGAAACTTAATGCAGTCTTAGATCTGATAAAACCATTTGTAGACTTGGAAATGTTTATGGGTAGTAGAGAAACAGTCTCTAGCATCACCAGTTAAAGGAATCACTAGTTGATTATCAAAGTCATCGACATAATGTTTATGTTTAATTCGATTTATATCCCTCCCTCCCTGCCGAGGCGGGCTCAGGGCGGCTTACATCAAAGTCATCGTGTGCTAGGATCACAGTCATAAAAACAATAAAACCAGTTAAATATATAAGTTAAAACACATAGATTAAAACAATATGCAGCTTGGTGCTAACACATTAGATGGTCCTCATAGTTCCAAGATGGTGGTTATTCCAGAAATCTCCTACGATAGGCTGAAGGCCTGCCAGAAGAGGATGGTCTTACAGGGCTTGCAGAACTGGGCAAGGTCCCGCAAGGCCCTAACCTCTTCCGGCAGTTGATTCCACTAGGACGGGGTTGCCACTGAAAAGACCCGGTCCCTGGTGGTCACTAATCTCACCTCTCTCAGCCCAGGAATCCCTAGATGTTGGGATCCAGATCTTAGTACTCTCTAGGGAACGTGTAGGGACAGACAGTCCCTCAGGTAAATGGGTCCTCGGCTATACAGGGCTTTAAAAGTAATAACTAGCACCTTGTAACAAATCTGGTACACTATTAGTAGCCAGTGCAGTTCCTGCAGCGCTGGCTGTATGTGCTCCCACTTGAGCAGCCCCAATAGCAGCCTAGCAGCCACATTCTGCACTACCTGGAGTTTCCGAGTTTGCGACAAAGGCAGCCCCAAGTAGAGGGCATTACAGTAGTCTAATCTCGAGGTGACCGATGCATGGATCACAGTTGCCAGGTTGAGACGGTCGAGGAAGGGAACCAATTGTTTCACCCACCTCAGATGAAAAAAGGCGGATTTCGCAGTTGCTGCTATCTGGGCCTCCATTGAGAGGGAGGCTTCCAACAGCACCCCCAAGCTTCTGACCTTGGGTGCCATTGACAGTGGCGCCCCATCAAAGGCTGGTAGGGGATTTCCCTGCCGAGGCAGCTGAGACTCAGGCAAAGGACCTCTGTCTTCGTCGAGTTCAGCTTCAGTTGGCTCAGCTTAAACCACGGATTTCAACGCCTGATCCAGGTTTTCTGGGACAGTGCCAGGCTGTCCGTCCATCAGTAGATAGAGCTGGGTGTCATCAGCGTACTGATGGCAACCCAGCCCATACCTCCGGACAATCTGGGCAAGTGTGTAAATGTTAAACAACACTGGGGATAGAATCGCCCCCTAAGGCACACTGCAGTTAAGCGGGTGTCTCTGGGATGACTCTCCCCCAATTGACACCCTTTGTCCCCGACCACACAGGAAAGAGGAAAGCCACTATAAGGCTAGCCCCTGAATCGCTGCGTCGGCGAGGTGGACTAGCAACTGATAGTCGACTGTATCGAACGCCACCAATAGGTCTAACAACATCAGTACCGCCGAGCTGCCTTTATCCAGATGCTGCTGGAGGTCATCCACTAGGGCGACCAGAACTGTCTCCGTCCCATGACCAGGCCGGAAGCCGGACTGGTGGGAGTCTAGGAAGGAAGCATCCTCCAGAAAACTCTGTAACTGTAACGCTACTGCCCTCTCAATAATTTCCCCCCAAAAGGGTAAATTCGACCTTAAGACCATGGACAGCGACTGCTAGTCTGACTAGGCAAAACTGACTTTGCTAGAACTATCATGTCATTCAGTAGAAGGCAACTTCACGTACTCATGCATATTATACCCCAGTAGCTTTTCATGAATGAAGCCACTGGTGCTCATGGAGAACCACATTCACCATTTCACACACACACACTTTTAAAGAGAAACAAACCTTGGGGTCATAGTGGATAGCTCAATGAAAATGATAGTTCACACTGTTAAGTTTTGCAGCCGTGAAAAAGACAAACTCAGTGCTGGAGTTATTAGGAACTCTGTGCTGGGAGTTATTAGGAAAGTGAAGTCTAGCAGGTTCCCCCAACATAGTTGCTAACCCTGAAAAAGCCTCTGGTTAAACCACCAGAAGTCTGGATAAAATATCCAGCTTGATATTAAATTGGACCCCCTGAAACTGGCAGGAATTCCCCTGGACACCCTAAAAAGGGCATAGCCAACCTGATGGAATGCTCTGTGGAGCATGCTGATAAAAGACCTGTGGAGTTCTCTCACCTTCTGGCTACAAATAATTGACTCAAGCTTGCTGGACAATTACTGAGGTTCCTCAGCCTGCCAAACCAGAAAGAGACTGGGAGGGGGGCAGGGTTGCTGTTGGCATCATGCCACTTCCAGGGAGAATCAGGAAGTGACATCATGCCTTTCTAGCCACTGCTAGAAATTCTATGTGGTGAAGCCACAGATTTTCCAGAGATACCTAGAAAAGCATGATGTCACTTCCAGGTAACACCCAGAAGTGACACGGCACCAACTATGATTGTTCTTCATTTCTCTCCTGCCAGCTAGCAGAACAGCAGCAGGCAACAGGGGTTACCAGCTGTAGATGTGGCCACCCAGGAGCTGCGATAAAAGTTCAGAGTTTGGAGGCTGTGGAGAAGGGTGAGGATTGCTGGAGAAGATTAGCTCATCATTTTCATCTCTGGCACGAGCCTACAGCTCAGAGTGGATTATGCTTACTTGTCCTCCAGTGTTTCCTGCAGTGCCTGTTTCACAGTGTGAACCACCTGTTAACCACAAGCCCTGCTGGGCAATGGCCTGGCCCAGTTTTGGAATATGGGACTGGTTCTCCACTGGGGGAACAGTGCTCAGAAGAGCCAAGAGCCATAAGCAAGCTGCTGTGCTGAGCTACTGGGTACCACTGGACTAGATGCTAGATAGAGTCTGACATAGGAGGCCAAGCCAGGTGAGATGCTGGAACTTCTACAACTGAAGTTATCAGGCCGAAGGGTAAGGCTGCCAACTTCCAGGCAGGGCCTATAGATCTCCTAGAATTACAGCTGATTTCCAGACTATGGATACCAATTTCTGCTGGAGAAAATGGCTGCACTGCAGGATGGACTCCATGGCGTTATAAACCACTGAGGTTCCTTCCTTCCCCAAAACCCACCAGTCTAAGGCTCCACCTTCAAAATCTCCAGGAATTTCCCAACCTAGAGTTGGCAACCCAATGGGGCCCTAATTTGTAGTGTGTCAGAAAGGGGTTTTAAACTTCCCCCCTGCACCATCTTCCTGACCTGAAATCACCCTCGGCAGCCACTTGTCCTGATGGGGAAAATATGCAAGAAATAGGCGAGAGCTTTAGCCCAATGGGGCTCAAGTTTGAATCTTGAAAGGTAAATCCACAACTCACCGTTAACCGCAGGAAACTGGAGGGGGGGGGGGATTTTCCTAGCTGTGGAGAGCTCATCTCTAACTGAGAAAAAATCCATTTTGAAAGGATTTTGTTTTCCTCTTCTGGCAGAAAATGTTTTTGAGAACAGATGTTGGAAAGAACTGCAAGTGTGTTCATGCCCAGGTTACCCCAGATAATTCACCTGCTTTCCTGTTAACAAACACTCAGTCAGGAGCTGAAGGGACAAAGGGAGGAGGAATTTCACATCTGTAAAAATTGGAGAGCCCGTTTGGTGTAGTGGTTAAGTGTGCGGACTCTTATCTGGGAGAACCGAGTTTGATTCCCCACTCCTCCACTTACACCTGCTAGCATGGCCTTGGGTCAGCCATAGCTCTGGCAGAGGTTGTCCTTGAAAGGGCAGCTGCTGTGAGAACCCTCTCCAGCCCCACCCACCTCACACGGTGTCTGTTGTGGGGGAGGAAGGGAAAGGAGATTGTGAGCTGCTCTGAGACTCTTCGGAGTGGAGGGCGGGATATAAATCCAATATCTTCATCTAACTCACAGGGTGTCTGTTGTGGGGGAGGAAGGTAAAGGAGATTGTGAGCCGCTCTGAGACTCTTCGGAGTGGAGGGCGGGATATAAATCCAATATCTTCTTCTTCTAAATCATTCCCTTGTGAAAATGTAAATGTTTCACACATTTAAAGAATGTGGTAAATGACAGACAAGGTGGAAGCTGTGAAGGTGGATGGAAGGGAAGCCACACAGAAGTGGCAAGAGAATGGGCTGCACGGTCAGCTTTGCCAATCAGGAACATCTCAGTGCAGGAACACAAGCAGTTTTTCAAATAGCTGACTGTGTTGGCTTGTAACTTATTAACAGTTTCCCAACTGTATTATCAGACCGTCAAACGTCTCTACTAATTAAAAAAAATTAATTGTGTCCTTAATTAACTGATTTACATTTACTAGCTTATATATATATATATACACCAAAGGCAGTTGAAAACAAAATACGGCACAACAGCCCTATACAAAGTCAGCACCAGAATATTAAACTACCACGTGTCAGAACTTGGAGAACTTCAAATGAGACTCATTACTTTGTTTCAAAAGTATAAGACGTTTATTGAGAACTGTGTTCAGGGAAAGCACAAGTTGACTCTGATAACTAGTCCAGTTATCTATACATTCTTTATGCAGTTGTAACAGAAACAATAAAACCATTTCTCACACTCTAAGAGACAGTTGTCTGTTCCCAGGGTCCCTTATCTCCAAGGAGGAGGAAGAAACCCTGCTGTGTTGCTCTGGAAGGCTGGCTTCAAAGGACACCTGCAGATGTTTTCCAGAGGCTATCTGTCACCCTTCAGTGGTTACAGTTTGTTTGAAATGTAAAAGCATTTGGTTAGTAGGCATGACTGCAAGGACATGGGGTTAGTAGGCAGTTACAATATGGAGTCGGTTAGGCTAACATCCTCAAGCTCAGCATACATGACAGTTACAAGTTCTGACACCACGGGATACAAACACCAATGAATTTACAGAAAAGCTTACTGATAAGAAAATACAGGGACACTATCAAGAAATCTTTGTTAATTAACCCATGATATCCCATATAGTACAAGTTCAAGTTAGCCTTTATTGGCATAAAGATATCCTATAGTGAAGCTGAGCAAAACAGCTCTGAGCATGGAGTAACTAGGGCTGTACCAAAATAGATTGAGACATCACAAATTGCCAAGACAGTATGAAGAAGAGGACACTAGTGACAGCTTTCTTTTTGGCATTGGCCCCAACCTGGATGGCCCAGGCTAGCCTGATCTCATGAGATCTCAGAAGCTAAGCTGGGCCAAGCCTGGTTAGCACTGGGATGGGAGATGACCAAGGACGCCCAGGGTTCCTACACAGAGGCAGGCAATGGCAAACCACCTCTGAATGCCTCTTCTCTTGAAACCCCATGGGATTGACACTAACTTGTCTGTCACTTGTTGGCAATTCCTGCCACTACCATTGTTGGAACTGAGGACTGGAAGAACATATTCTAGCAATTAGTTTGAGATTGGTAGAACATGTTCTACTAATTGGTAGAACACATTTGAGCTCCCCCTTCCACATTTGAGGCTGAACTTCTGGCATGCTCAGACTAAACTCAGGCTAGCAGTCCACTTTAAGATGACCTAGTTGCCACTGAAAGAGTCTGGAGATTTGGTTTTAGCCATCAAGTGCCTTTGGCCAAGTCCTTCTTCTGAGCAACCAGTGTGAGAGTTTTGGGAGCAGGGACCTAAGCTTCTGGCATCCATAGAGTTTCAGGAGAATGATACAGCATCACCCTAAAATGTTGACTTCACTTCCAGTTCACATCAGAAGGGACACCCCAAAATGTTGACTTCACTTCCAGTTCATATCAGAAGGGACACTGTGACCCTGGGGGGTTGTGCTGATTCCCCTCCCTCATTTTCCCCTGCTTCCCTAGCCTGCAGGAGAAGAAGAAGTTATTGGATTTATATCCTGCCCTATACTCTGAATCTCAGAGTCTCAGAAAGGCTTACAATCTCCTTTATCTTCCTCCCCCACAACAGACACCCTGTGAGGTGGGTGGGGCTGAGAGGGCTCTCACAGCAGCTGCCCTTTCAAGGACAACCTCTGCCAGAGGCTGACCCAAGGCCATCCCAGCAGGTGCAAGTGAAGGAGTGGGGAATCAAACCTGGTTCTCCCAGATAGAAGTCCGCACACTTAACCATTACACCAAACTGGCTCGTGTGGGGTCACTGGGCCACCAGCCAGAGGATTCCCACCAAAGCAGGAGACCTGGTATGTCTAGTTGCCTCAGAGGCCCAGACCATACCCTGGATAGGCTGGCAACCCTCTTTGAATCATGAAGGAGCAGGCACAGCACAGGATCCTCCCCTCCTCTTTACACAGATATCATGGAACATGTGAAACAAGCATCCCACCTGACCAAGGGAATCCTTCTCCCGCACACCAATTGATCTGACAAGCAGCATACGTGCTTCAGGACACTTGCCTTCCCCATTATGTCGTTCAAAGAACAGGGGAAAGGCCCACACCAGGCGGTGGCCCAGAAATCTGGCCTTGGAAGCTGGCCTCAGAAGAAATCTGGCCTCAGAATCCTCAAATCTGGCATCAGAAGAAATTCCTGGAGATTTGGTGGTGATGTTCTGGAGGAAGGAGTTTGGGGATGGATTTCTCCGGAAATGACTGATATACTATCGAGTGCACATCCCAAACTGCCACATTCTCCAAAGGTCTTGATCCCCTCAGTTTGCAGATCAATTGTAATTGAGGAGAACTCACAGTCCTAAACAGGAAGCATCACTAAGGAATGAGCAGAGGGGCCTTGCTGGCTCTGGGACAGCAAATTTCACAACAAAGGAAGGAAAGGAAGGAAAGGTCCCCTATGCAAGCACCAGTCATTTCCGACTCTGGGGTGACGTTGCTTTCACAACGTTTTCACAGCAGACTTTTTATGGGGTGGTTTGCCATTGCCTTCCCCAGCCATTCACAACAAAAGCCTTGTACAAATCAGAAATAATCGAGGTGTTAATGAATAATAATGTATAACCAAGGGGGATGAAAATCTTGACTGCATGTCTTCCTTGCCATCTCTGCCTTTCCTCACCTGGGTTTCCCACCTCATCTTTTCTTATTCAAAGATTACAACCCGCAGTTGGCAAACAGCAATAGGGATTATTTCACTACAGTTCCCATTAAGGGACTCCTCTTGTATGTGGCAGTGGTGGGTTTTTTAAATGCCAAAGATAATTACGCAGGATGAAAAGAAATAGCACAAGACACATAGATCCAATTTCCTTGGGGCTATGGCCATTAAAGTTTTAATACTGAAGAAAAATCTAGGGTGCAAAGTTTCTATATTTTTTAATTCTGTGCACTTCCATGAATAAAGATCCAACTAAATGTATTCTAATTTGAAAGGATTACTACAGAATAATCTAAAAAGGAAGTAATGATATTTTTTGTCTCTCCGTGGGTAAGTCACTGGAGGAAGTGATACAGGAAATTGCAAACTTGACCCTGAACTTTCCTCATGACTTTTCCAATAAGGAATCTACTTTAAATAAATGAAGAAGAACAACACAGTGTTATTATAGTAAAGGATTCTTCCCCCATTGTCTCTACTGGGAAAACACTGCAGTCTCCCTTACCTGATTCAGATCTTCTGGTAGCAGCTCCCATCATAACATAAGGGTTTTCACTGTGTGACTGAAGGTTGGCTGTGTGGAAACAAGAAAATCTTTTAAAGCAACATGTCCACTTTAAAAGGCATCCTGTGAAGTAGAGTTTCTGTCTGAAATGTTTAAGAGTTATTATTTAGAGTCATGTATAACCTCATGGTTTGACATTCTGCAGTTTCTTCAGGCTCCTGCGGTAACCATTTTGCTGTGGGCTCCAGCTCTTATGGCAGCCATTTTGTGGCTGCGTCCACCACCCTGTCTCAGGATTCCAAAGGTGCAGGCTGGAAAAGGTTGGGGACTCTGGCCTTTACCCACATTGATTAGTGCCATGCTCTTTATGTCACATAGGGTTGCCAACTCTGGATTTGGACATACTTGGAAATTTGTAGGGGGTGGAGCCTGGATAGGACAGGGTTTGCAGAAGGGAGGAACCTCAGTGAGATATAATGCCACCATGTTCACCCTATGAAACAGCCATTTCTTCAGGGGAACCTGATCTCCGTAACCTGGAGAGCAGTTATAATTCCAGGCAATCTCCAGACACCACTTGGAGACTGGCAATGCTACTTTAAGTGGTGCTGTCCTTGAAGACAGTTCACTCTCATGCAAAATGGGGATAGGAATACTGGGCCCTGCTGAGGCTCTGAGACCTGGGAGGGCAAAGGGCTGGCTCTTGTTGGGTCAGAAGTGGTGGCTGAGGTGTGGACCCTGACTGATATGAGGACACAGATAATAGCAAAAGCTCCTAGCAGAAGTACTCCCTCAGGTGAGGGTCCCCTCACTTGGAATTTTAGTCCTTTGCCTAGAGACCTAGAGGGGGTTAAAACCATGGCACTTCAAGGTTAGAGTCAGAGACTTGGCCATTTAGTTATCTAGTTTTAAAAGTTTTATTAGTTTCAAGGAATTAGGAATAGGGAGTAGGAAGGCATAAGAAATAAAGATTACAAATCAGTCTTAATCTGCATAAAATACTTTCAAAGAATACAAGTCTACATCTGCAATACTTTCTTAAAATACATAAATTGTCACATATTGTTGTCTCTAAACTATGCATCATCAACATTTTGATATTTTATATTATAAATCTTTTTGTTAAAATATCTATTAAAATTGACATTTCCAATAAAGACAATCTTGTTATACATAATACAGGAAAAAGGAGATATAAGTTCACACCAGAGAATCTTAAGAGTCTTGAGTATCTGGCCAGGCATAAAATTTCAACCAATATTTTCTTGCTTCTTCCTTAGATTTCCCAGCCAACAGCTGGGATAAAAATCCAGCTCTGCTGTTTCCAGAATTTTTCCCACCAAGTCCATTCTTGTGGGGATCTCCTGAGATTTCCATCTCTGCGCCAAGAGAATCCTGGCTGCTGTATTGAAATGTGCCAACAAACGTCTCATTTCTTTAGAATAGTCCTCAAGAAATATATTCAATAAAAATAGTTCTGGTTTGAATTGAATCTGTGTCTTCATAATCTTCTGTAGTAGTTCGTGAGCCATTTTCCAATAGTCCTTCACCATCTCACATGTCCACCACATATGATAAAAAGAACCAACCTGTTCAGCGCATTTCCAACATTTGTTAGACATATTAGTATAAATCTTACACAATTTCTGTGGAGTCAAATACCATCTATAAAACATCTTATACAAGTTTTCTTTAAAGGTTACTGACCTAGTTAATTTAATATTGGTTAAAACAATTTTATTTGGTAACATATGGAAACAAATTATATTTCTTGCATCATTAATAACTTCTTTTATCTATCCCATATATTACTTTCTACCCACCCCTCCCCCCGTTACTTAACCCCTGCCAGTGTTATTTACTAAGGTTTAAAGGTACCCTTAACTAATAAAAACAAAAATTAATATTCTTCTTTTTTCTAAGACTTAATCATTATCAAAAATTGTCCAATGTCGTTTTATTTTCCACTCTTTTTTTTTACATATCTTCTGAACTTTTCCCACTCCATCTTAAAAATTTATAAATCATAGTCTCTTAAAATTCTTGTTAATTTGTCCATTTCACTCCATGTCATAACTTTTACAATCCAATCCCATTTCTCTGGTATTTTTTCTTGCTTCCACAACTGCGCATATAATGTCCTAGCAGCTGAAAGCAAGTACCAAATTATAGTTCTATTTTCTTTTGGAAATTTTTCCATTTGTAATCCCAACAGAAAAGTCTCTGCAACTTTCTTAAATTCATATCCCAAGATCCTAGAAATTTCTTATTGAATCATCTGCCAATACTTTTTTGCTCTTTCACAAGTCCACCACATATGGTAGAAAGAACCTTCATGTTTTTTACATTTCCAACATCTGTCTGGCATCTTATTATTCATCTTTGCCAATTTCTTAGGAGTTATATACCATCTATACATCATTTTAAAACAGTTCTCTTTAATACTATGACACGTTGAAAGCTTCATAGAGTTCTTCCACAAATATTCCCAAGTTTCCATCTGTATTTCTTTATTTACATTAATTGCCCACTTAATCATTTGAGATTTCACTACTTCATCTTCTGTAGACCATTTTAAAAGTAATTTATATAATTTTGAAATTAATTTTTCATTGTAGCCAAGCAGAACTTTTTCCATTTCTGTTTGCTTTTTTCTTATTCCTTCAGTTTTAATGTCATTCTCCACCAAGCTCTTTATTTGTTGCATTTGAAACCAATTGTATTTATTATTCAGCTCTTCAGCAGTTTTCAATTCTATTTTGCCACTTTGTATTTTTAATAGTTGATTATATGACAACCACTTTTCTTCACCCATCTTCACCCATCTCAGCTGTTATTTTTATTACTTCTGCTGGCACTATCCATAACGGTTTTCTCTCATCTCCATATTTCTTATATTTCATCCATGTATTTAGCAAGCTGTTTCTTATATAATGGTGAGAGAAAAAGCCGTCTATCTTTTTTTCCCCATAATACATATAAGCATGCCAGCCAAATTTATTTCCATGACCTTCCAACGCTAAGAGTTTTTTGTTTAACAATATTATCCATTCTTTTATCCATACTAAGCAAACTGCTTCATGATATAATTTTGATAATTGAAATCTGCCTTTCTCTTTTGCATCTGTTAAAATTTTCATTTTAATTCTTGGTTTCTTCCCCGCCCACACAAACTCTGAAATTTTTCTTTGCCATCTATTCAATTGTTTACTGTCTTTCACAATTGGAATAGTTTGAAACAAATACATTCATTTTAATTGTGGCTATTCTACCCAACAGTGACAAATTAAGTTTATTCCACTTTAACAGATCTTCATCCATTTTACGCCATAGCTTTTCATAATTATTTTTGAACAAATACTGGAATAGTTTGAAATAAAATAATCTTGGGAGGATATTCATCTTTATTGAGGCTATTCTTTCCATTAAGGATAAATACAAATCATGCCATTTTTCCAAATCTTTTTTAATTTCTTTAAGTAGGTTATCATAATTGTCCATTTTAAACAATTTTTAAGCACCTTTAACTTATTGTAGTTTTTAAAAATTTTATGCAACTGTTTTTAAATGTATTTATTAACCGTATTTTACAATTGCTTTGCATAATAATCATGGTATATACCATGTCCTGTCAGCCGCCCTGAGCCTGCTTCGGCAGGGAGGGCGGGATATAAATAAAATTTATTATTATTATTATTATTATTATTATTATTATTATTATTATTATTATTATTATTATTATTATTATTATTATTATTAATTAAACTGCTGCACTTATTTGAGATAAGTACACCTAGATATTTGATTCTATTCTCATACAAGAACCCTGGTTTTTGTTGAAGAGACTGGATTTGTTCCATCGTCATATTTTTTGTCAAAAATTTTGTTTTGTGGTAATTGATCTTCAGTCCTGCCCAGTAACCAAATTGAGTGATCTTGATTATAAGACAGTCTATTGAGTCTATTGGTTGCTCTAATATAAAAACTAGATCATCTGCGAAAGCTCTCAGTTTGTATTGTTCACCTTTTATCTCCGCTCCCTTGATACTTGTGTCTTCTCTTATCTGATTATTCAATATCTCTAGAGATAGAATAAAAAGTAGTTGTGACAGTGGACAGCCTTGTATTGTACCCTTTTGAATATGAATTGCTTCTGTTAATTCACCATTCACTGTCACCCTTGCTCTTTGAAAAGAGTATATTGCTTCTACTGCTCTCAAAAAAATTTCACCACATTCCATACCTTTCAGTTGCTGTAACAAAATTGCCAACGAACATTATCGAAGGCCTTCTCAGCATCTAAGCAGATTAATACCAGTTGTTTCTCTGGGTGAGTCTCATAATATTCCAAGATATTACAAACTGTTCTGACATTATCTTTCAAGTATCTTCTAGGAAGAAATCCAGCCTGGTCTTGATGTATTGTAGATTGTAGAACTTTCTTCAGACATTGCGCCTGTATTGCAGCAAAGATTTTATAATCCACATTTAAAAGAGAAATTGGACGATAATTTTTTATAGCTTTCAAATCCGCACGTTCTTTTGGGATTAAGAATATTGTAGCTTCTTGCCAAGAAGCTGGTATTTGGCTTTCATCTTCAATTTTTTCAAGGAGACGCTTAAATGGTAACAGTAAAGACTCCTCATAAGCTTTGTAGAATTCTGCAGGCAGTCCATCTGGGCCCGGGGCTTTGCCACTCTTCTGAGATGCCATTTCGTCTCCAAGTTCTCTTATTGTTATTGGTTCATGTAAAATTTTTTGCTGTTCTTCTATGAATTTGTTAAGATTATTTTGGTTAATGTAATCTTCTAAATCTGTCTTGTGAACTTGTTTATCTTCATATATTTTTTTATAGAATTGTTCCACAATTTGACATATCTCCTGTTTTTGAGCTTTCTCTTTATTATTCTCATCTTTCAAGACCGATATTATTCTTTTGGCGTTCTCTTTTCTCATCCTATAGGCCAACCACCTTCCAGGTTTATTGGCATGCTCAAAAAAAATTTGTCTGGCATATCTCAATTTTATCTTTATCTCCTCCATGAGTAACAAGTTCAATTGGTGTTGTATTTCATTCACCTTATTTTGGAACTCCTGTCTTGTCAGTTGTTTTTTTAAATTCTTTTCAGCTTCTCCAGCTTGTGACATTAGTTTTTGAAAATTTTCAGTTCTTTCTTTCTTTTTCTTGACACTATATCTAATTGCAAGGCCCCTAAAGTATGCTTTAGCAGTATCCCAAACTACTTGCATTTTTACATCTTGTGTTATTTTCTGTTTGAAAAAGAATTCCATTTCAACCTTGGATTTTTTGAGAAAATCTTTATTTTTCAGAATTGAGGTATTTAACCTCCATGATCTTCTCATTCATGTACTTTTGAACTTTATCATTACAAGACTATGGTCTGAGATAACTCTTGTTTGAATTTCTGTCTCAACTAAATCTTTGACCAAATTTGTAGAAAGCCAGCACATATTAATTCTTGACCACGTTTGGTGGCTAGGAGAGTAATAGGTGAAGTCTTTAGAATTTGGGTATCTCATTTAGTTATCTAATACCATTTGCAAAGATACATATAAGAGCAATAAAAGTGCACTAGATCATTTTCAGTAAAACAATAATTAGTCCATAATCTATACAACAATAAAAATTGACAAATGCCCTTCAAAATAGCCTCACAGGATTTCCTGAATGTGGGCAAGAAGTCCCAGAGAAATTCTGAGAATGGCCCTGCCTCAGACCAGGTCTTCCTGCAGGAAGAAGTCAGTGCGCATCCTCAAGGTATGTGGGTCCCAGGTCATGAAGGCTCGTGTGGACGTCCCACCCCAACCCCGTTTGGGCGGCGAGCTTATTTTAGCTCGCCCGCGGAGCCTGATGGACCCGGAACGGTTCCTGACGGCCCTGCGGGATCCCTGGCCCCCTGGCGATTCCCTTGATGACCTGGTGGAGTCTTGGAATAATAGGCTCACCGGGGCCATCGATGAGATCGCGCCTAGGCGTCCTCTGCGCCCTCGTTTAAGGCCGACACCCTGGTATAACCAGGGGTTGCGGCAGTTGAAACGAGGACGCAGACGACTAGAGAGGCAATGGCGGCGTACCCGAGATGAAGCGACTCGAACATCTTATAGAGAGGTTATGAAGTCCTATGAGGTGGCAGTCAAGGCCGCAAAGAAAACTTACTTTGCGGCAGAGATTGCGTCCGCAACTTCGCGCCCGGCACAACTGTTCAATACAATTCGGACTCTTACAACGCTGCCACAGGGCAGACCAAATTTTAATGAATTGGAAATTGGCTGTGAGGCTTTTGCGAATTTTTTTGCGGATAAAATCGCATCGCTCCGTTCCGACTTCCCTGCCACATTAGATACAGTTAGCGAACCCGAGGCTCCGTGCCTGTCTTCGGATTGGGTCCTGGACGGCTTCGGCGCGCTCAGCCTGGAAGAAGTTGACAGGATCCTCCTATCTGCATGCCCAACAACTTGTAAATTGGACCCATGCCCCTCCTGGCTTATTAAGACCTGCCAGAGGGAGCTAAGATATCCTATACGGGATATCATAAATAGATCCCTATTGGAGGGACATTTTCCATCGGCGCTCAAAGAGGCGGTGGTCCGTCCCCTCCTGAAGAAAACAACGTTAGATCCGACCGAATTGGCACACTACCGGCCGGTATCGAATTTGCCCTTTTTGGGCAAACTTATAGAGAGGGCAGCGGCGTTGCAGCTACAGAGCTTCCTGGAGGACGCTTCTGTCCTTGACCCCTACCAGTCTGGTTTTCGCCCGGGCCACGGGACGGAGGCGGTGCTGGTCGCCCTGGTGGATGACCTTCGGCGACATCTGGATCAAGGCGGCTCGGCGGTGCTGATGTGGTTGGACCTATCGGCAGCGTTCGATATGGTCGACCATCGGCTCCTGGCGTGCCGCCTTGCCGACGCAGGGATTCAGGGGTTGGCCTTGCAATGGCTTTCCTCTTTCCTTGATGGTCGGGGACAAAGGGTGGCGATTGGGGAGGAACTGTCCCGGAGGCACACGCTTGAGTGTGGGGTGCCTCAAGGGGCAGTGCTTTCCCCGATGTTATTTAACATCTATATGCGCCCCCTTGCCCAGATGGCCCGAGGGTATGGGCTGGGTTGCCATCAATATGCTGATGACACCCAGCTCTATCTGCTTATGGACGGCCGGCCCGCCTGCGCCCCAGAAAATCTGGACCGGGCGTTACAGGCAGTGGCTAGGTGGCTTAGGCTGAGTGGGCTGAAGCTGAACCCGGCGAAGACAGAGGTCCTTTGCTTAGGTCGCTGCGGCCCGGGAAGGGAACTCCCCCTGCCAGTTTTTGACGGCGCTCCATTAACAGCGTCGGGCAGGGTTAAGAGCCTGGGGGTGCTGTTGGAGCCTTCATTGACGATGGAGGCTCAGATAGCGGCCACTGCCAAGTCCGCTTTTTTTCATCTTAGGCGGGCGAGGCAGTTGGCCCCCTTCCTGGAACGTGACGAC
The DNA here is from genome assembly GCF_032191835.1 of Heteronotia binoei. Classification (NCBI taxonomy): domain Eukaryota; kingdom Metazoa; phylum Chordata; class Lepidosauria; order Squamata; family Gekkonidae; genus Heteronotia; species Heteronotia binoei. The sequence goes on along the minus strand of NC_083232.1, from coordinate 102,417,437 downwards.
CTGGCAACAGTGATCCATGCTACGGTCACCTCGAGGCTGGACTACTGTAATGCCCTCTACATGGGGCTACCCCTGTGCCGAACCCGGAAACTGCAGTTGGTGCAGAACGCTGCTGCCCGGCTGTTATTAGGGCTCCCAAGATGGGAGCACATTCGACCGGGGCTCCAGGGTCTGCACTGGCTGCCAGTAATATTCCGAGTCCGGTACAAGGTGTTGGTTATGACCTTTAAAGCCCTATATGGCCTAGGACCTGCCTACCTTAGGGACCGTCTCTTCCCACATGTTCCCCAGAGAGTACTACGTTCAGGTTCACAAAACCTGTTGGTAGTCCCCGGGCCAAAGGAGGCCCGCCTAAAATCCACCAGGGACCGGGCCTATTCAATAACGGCACCTTATTGGTGGAAGCAGCTGCCGGAGGAGGTGCGGGCCCTGCGGGATCTAGGGCAATTCCGCAGGGCCTGTAAGACAGTCCTCTTCCGGCAGGCCTATGATATTAACTGACAATGTAAAATATCCTGGATGAAAAATGTATCTATAGGCCGCCGGTTTTTATTCTATCTTTTTTACTAAATTATGATTTAATGGTATTTTAATTGTTTAAACTGAAATTGTTTTAATTATTGTGTTGTAAGCCGCCCTGAGACACCTAGGTGAGAAGGGCGGGGTATAAATCTTAATATAAATAAATAAATAAATGAAGGACTTCAAAGCTCAAAACCCACACTTAATCTGAGCTCAGAACAAACTGGCACCAGCAGGATGATTCTCAGATCAGTGGAAGATGACAAAAACCATTTATTCTTTTCAAGTTAATTGGAGTTTGCCTGTTATCTGTATGGGCTGAGCAAACCTAAATGTTGCAATTGATGTGTCGTTGGCCAGAAGAAAGACATTAAAGCTCTGTTGTCCCATCTGCGGAGGCTGACTGTTTGCATTCCTGGCAACCAGCAGGAGGGCTCAACAGGAGAGATATGGCAACCAGCAGGGGGGAAACTTATGAAGGCCCAGAAGATGTGGTGATGTCACTTCTGGTGTGCACAGGAAGGAAGGTCATCAAGCCACTATGTCTTACCAACAACCTGGTATTTGAGCAAAATCTCTACTGTAAAAATGGTTTCTACCATAGAGTTTTTGCCCATATACCAGATCATCACCCAGACTGCCTGTGTGATGATGTCACTTCCTGTGCACACCAGTATTGACATTAGCATATTGCCAGAAATGTTGCCTGAGCCTTTTTCTTTCTCCATGTAAGTCCCCCATTGGCCAACTCATTGGCAGCAGAGAACCCCCACCTCCACTGGGGGAGCTGGCAACCCTACCGAACCTTCACACTACCAAACAGCCCTGTGAATCAACTCTGAATCTGATCCTCCTCGTTCTTTACGATCAACCAGTGGGGCCTGTTTTGGGGCCTGGGGCCCACAGGGTTGCCAATTCCAGGCTAGGAATTTCATGGAAATTTGCAGGAGCGGATCTACATGTTTTTTGCGGGCGGGGGGTAAAATTAAAAAATGATGCCCCCTTATGGGCTATTCTAACATATGGCCCCATAGAATACAATGGACTCCATACCCAATTTGACGCCCTCCCCTCAGTCAGCGCCCAGGGCAAGCACCCCCCTCTGCACCCCCCTAGATTTGGAAATTTGGGGTCAGAGGCTGGGAAGGGGAGGGCTTTCTCCTCTATAGCCCCGAGCCTATGGAACCAACTTCCAGAGGAAATGCGGGCCCTGCGGGACCTTGAACAGTTCCGCAGGGCCTGCAAGACCTTCCTCTTCCGACTGGCCTTCGCTGATGAAAACGGAAATTGCTAAGGAAACCGCCATCATAAACATAAACAGCAAACATAGCATTAGCACTTATTAATTTTAATTTAATCAACTTTTAAAGCCTACGTAGAATTTTAATTAAAATGTTTACAATGTTTAAATGTATTTTTATCTATTTCTGTATAACTAAACCTAAATTGTGTTGTTAGCCGCCCTGAGCCTGCTCCGGCGGGGAGGGCGGGATACAAATAAAATTTTGTTGTTGTTGTTGTTGTTGTTGTTTCAGCAAGGTATAATGCTATGGAGTCTGCCCTTCAGAGCAGCCATTTTCTCTGGGGAAACTGATCTCTGTAATCCAGCAATCAGTGGTAATTCCAGGGGCTGGCAACCCTAGCAGGACGTGCTCCATAATAGCTGCAGAGCTGTGGAGTCATCATCCAAGACAGGAGGGCCTGTGAGGACACCCACAGTCCAAGCGTTCAGGCACCAAGGGAAAACCTTGTCTTTAACCTGGCTCCTTCAGAAGGGTTTTGATTTAATTTGTGCTGCTGCCTCATGTCTTTTATTGTGATTGTTGTCTTGTTGAGTTGTTTAATTTAAACGAGTTTATAGTGTCACTAGGGAATACATCGTAGCCAGAAATTATTTCCTAAATAACGGATGTAATGTCCTGTGCAAACAGCTAGAAGGCAAATGGTCTACAATTTATCTTCCTTCCTGCTTTTATAAAGCTGGGCAAATCCTGGGCTTGCTCTGCTTCCAGAGTTTTGCTTGGTAGTTTTCTTAACGGATGAGCATTCAAGTCAAGACTTGGGGATCAGAAGTGGGGGGAGGTGGGGAGTTCCAGCTAATCTTGGGAGAGGGGATGCCCTCATCTCTGAGTTTAGAGAGGCTGTGATTAGGAGTGGCCACAAACCAGGAAAATGGAGGTTCATCCCTGTTCAGGGTTCATGGGGTCCCACGAAACTGCAGACTTTCAACTAGCCTTCCCATTTAACTAACTGGTTTGTTGTATGGTAGAATGACCCCTCCACCATGGGCTAGAGACACCAAATTCCCAGTGGGTCTCTAGATGACTCGCCTCTACATCCCCTCCAAGTTTGGTGAGGGTTGTATTTAGGGGAGCTGGGTTACAGCCCCGAAAGCAGATGCCCCCAGGAAAGTGCTCTCTAGAGAAATCATGGCTGCAGATTTAGGAGTATGTTAAACAGACCCCCTGCAAGCTAGAGACATCAGACTCACAGCACACCTCCCAGGGCTTCCCCTATAACTGCCCTCCAAGTCTGGTGATGATTTGCTTGGGGAGGGTGTGAGTACTGCTCACCTCCTCATTGTAGACATTATTGCTGCAGATGGGCATTTTTCTCCCTGGGCTCAGGAGGCAATTGCCCATCCCTCCCCCCAGTGACAGGGTTTCAAGGGGTGGCCTGCCATTCTCCTCCTTGGGTCAGTAGGTGGTCACCCATTTGTCAAAGTGGATTCTGGGGATGGCCAACCTTTCCTCTCAGGCCTGGGAGGTGCCCCCCCCCGTCTTTCCCTGGGACCAGGGTTTAGGGGGTGACACATTCCCCATTGGGCCAGAGAGGCAGTCATCTGGTTGTGAAAATGGGGAGGGCTACCTCATAGCGCAATGGGTGCTGTGCTATGAGGTAGATCTTGGTTCGTGAGGCGCCCTGGCTCCAGCCTGGAGGAATCAGCTCCTGCTGGATATTCAGGCCCTGTGGGACCTTTCACCATTCCTCAAGGCCTGTAAAACAGGGCTGTTCCACCAGGCCTTTGGGTGATGCAGAAGCCATCCACCTCAGTTGACTTCCCTGCTCCAATTCCCAATTTACTGAAGTATTCACTGACTCCACCTATGTGGCCTTAATAGGTTTCTTTTTGGTAATTGCGGCTACCTCTGAAATTTTACTGTCTTCATTGCCAGAGGAGGGCAACAAAGATGGTGAGGGGTCTGGAGGCCAAGTCCTCTGAGGAAAGGCTGAAGAAGCTGGGGATGTTTAGCCTGGAGAGGAGACGACTGAGAGGTACTTCAAGTACTTGAAGGGTTGTCATATAGAGGACGGTGTGGAGTTGTTTTCTGTTGCCCCAGAAGGTCAGACCAGAACCAACGGGCTGAAATTAAACCAGAAGAGTTTTCAGTTAAACATCAGGAAGAACTTCCTGACCGTTAGAGTGGTTCCTCAGTGGAACAGGCTTCCATGTGAGGTGCTGGGCTCTCCTTCCTTGGAGGTTTTTAAGCAGAGGCTAGATGGCCCTCTGACAGCAATACTGATCCTGTGAATTAGGCAGATTGTGAAAAGGAGGTCATGAAGGGGGCATGGGAGGAGGTATTTGTGAAGTTCCTGTACATAAGAACATAATAGAAGCCATGTTGGATCAGGCCAATGGCCCATCCAGTCCAACACTCTGTGTCACACAGTAGCCCCACAGAGGTTCATGTGGGGCTAGAAGTCCTTCCACTTTGCCCCCCCACCCAACCACCAAGAATACAGAGCATCACTGCCCCAGACAGTTCCAATAATATGCTGTGGCTAATAGCCACTGATGGACCTCCACTCCATATTTTTATCCAAACCCCTCTTGAAGCTGGCTATGCTTGTAGCTGCCACCACCTCCAGTGGCAGTGAATTCCACATGTTAATCACCCTTTGGGTGAAGAAATACTTCCTTTTCTCCATTCTGTTTTCTGCAAAGGATTGGAATAGATGACCCTGGAGGTCCCTTCCAACTCTATGATTCTAATGTTTTTAATTTTATTGTAATTTATTGTAATGAGCAGGGCTGCCAAGCCCTTGGGCCAGGTGGGGGTTCTCCTGCCCTGTAGGTTCCCAACCTGTCGGCCCACATTGGGCCAGTGGGGGGAACCTCCCCCGACATCGCCAGAATGATGACATCACCCACAAGTGACATTATCACACTGATGATGTCATGTGCTGACCGTTGTAGGCATTTCCAGGAGAACTCTACGGTTTCCCTGGATGCTCTAGCAATTTGGGAGGGAAAACTCTATGGTACAATAAGTACGAAGGCTGGCCACTCTAGGCATGCATTCTAGATGCTGCGCGCCTGCTGCTCTAAGGCGTTTCTGGGAAAACTCTATAGTTTTCTTGCATGCTCTAGCACAGGGGTGTCGAACATGCAGTTCCGGGGGTGAATCAGGCCCCCGGAGGGCTCCTATCAGGCCCCTGAGCAACTGGCTGTCATTGGCTTCCTTCTCCCTCTCTCTTGCTTCCTTCTGCATTACAACTTGCTTTGCAAGGCTTGCTCAATTGCACAGGAGCTACAGAGCAAAACCTCTATTTCCTCCATTGGCTGAGGCTCCTCCCTTGGAGAGGAAGGGAGGGAGGAATAACTTGCTTTGCCAGGCTCTCTCAATTGCACAGCAGAGCTACTGAGTCAAGCCTCTCTTCCTTCCATTGGCTGAGGCTCTCCCCCCCACACCAGTCCCCTGGAGAAGGAAGCAAAGAGCCAGAGCTTCCTTTGCCCAGTTCCCTGGATCCCATGGGAGAAATACAAAGAAAGCATCTTTAAAACTAATGAGTGCTAACACTTTAAGCATGTTTTAAGTTAATATATATATATATATATATATATTATAAAGAACACAGACAAATTCAAATATATATATATATATGAATTTGTCTGTGTTCTTTATAAAATTTATATCTCTGCTACCTACCGTATTTTTCCCACCATAAGAAGCACTCCCCCCCCAAAAAAAAAGTGGGGGGAAAAGTGTGTGCGTCTTATGGAGCGAAGGTATGTACCTTCCTCCGGGGGGGGGGGCGATCCGCTGCCTCCGCCTCTGATCCCGGCGCTTCCCCTGCGCCTGCCTGCCTGGCTCCAGCTCTGACGCTTACAGCAAGCGCCAGGATCGCTCCCTCCACCCTCCGATCCCGGCGCTTGCTTTAAGCATCAGAGCTGAAGCCAGGCAGGCAGGCACGGAGAAAGCACGCCGCCCCCTCCACAGCCGGTGCTCGCGAAGCGCTGGGTTTGTGGAGGGGACAGGTGCTTCCTCCGTGCCTGTCTGCCTGGCTTCAGCTGATGCTTAAAGCAAGCGCTGGGATCGGAGGGCAGAGGGAGCGATCCTGGCGCTTGCTGTAAGCATCAGCTGAAGCCAGGCAGACAGGCACGGAGGAAGCACCCGCCCCCTCCGCAAACCCAGCGCTTCACGAGCGCCGGCTGTGGAGGGGGCGGGGTGCTTCCCCTGCGCCTGCGTGCCTGGCTGGGAGACAAGCGGTGAGATCGCTCCCTCCGCCCCCATCGCAAACTCAGCACTTCGCAGGGAGCGATCTTGCCGCTTGTCTCCCAGCCAGGCACGCAGGCGCGGGGGAAGCACGCTGGCACCTGCGTGCCTGGCTGGGAGACAAGCGGCGAGATCGCTCCCTGCGAAGTGCTGGTTTTGCGGTGGGGGCGGAGGGAGCGAACTTGCCGCTTGTCTCCCAGCCAGGCACCTGCGTCTAATGGTCTGGAGCGTCTAATGGACTGAAAAATATGGTAATCTTAAATAGGTACACACATGGCCCAGCCTGGCATGGCCCGGCCCAGCAAGGTCTCAATTCTGCCAGTTCTGGCCCTCATAATAAATAAGTTCGACATAATTTGCTCCAGTGTAGCGGGAGAGCTATACGTTACCAATTTCAGTTGGATCAATCACAGAGGCAGCGTGAGGCAAAGTCAGGAAACACAGCTTCTTTATTTAACGTGCACGGGCCCTGTACACAGGCTACAGACTCTCAGGAGAGACTGAGAGGAGGAAAAACTCTATGGTACAGTTTGGTATGGTACAGGAGGCCGCGGGGACTTTGCAACCCTAGTAATGAGTCTTTGACTCTGTTTTCTTGTAATCTGTCCTGAGCCCGCTTTTAAAAAATTATGCTATGAGGAAGATTAGGCAGGAGGATGGAAGTGCTGATTCTTGGGGGAGAACAACTTGTGAGGAGGAGGAGGTGTTCACAAATCCCAGTGAGGGGGAGTAGGGATCCTCTGCTGAGGAACCAGCAGCTAAGACTCCGTGCTTGGCTGTAGCAGAAGGACAGATGGTGTCTCGGAGACCCATGGAGAGCCCACCAGACATCCACGGAGACCCAAAACCATAAAAGATGTGTGAGGATGTCAGGGGAGGCTGGAAGTGCTAGTTCTTGCTAGAGGAGGCAGACATGGAGAAAAGCTGGAAGCAACAGTTCTTGGTGGCACAGAAATCATGAGGAGGCAGACATGGATGAGCGGAGGCTGGAGAAGAGCAGAAGAGGAGACCTATGTCCATGCAGGACCAGTCAGGCCAGGGGGCAGCCTTGCATGACCTGCACTCCAGGGGATTGGAGTCAGTGGGCTCAGCAGGCTCACCTAATATTTTACAGAAATACAGGTGCATTTTACTAAAAATATTGTTTTTTTAGTATTGCAGTCTGTGTATTAATTTTATTATACCCCTTGTATGGTGAGTATGGTGAGTAAATTCTGTAATTATCATGGCCTGTCTGCTGGTGGAACAATAGAGCCAGTTTGGTGTAGTGGTTAAGTGCACGGACTCCTATCTGCAGACGTCATTTTGGGCAGTAGTTCACAGGAGCGGGGCTCTGCAAACTCTACATTTTATTGTGCTCTTTCTTTCTTAAACCTCCCTCCCCTCAAAAAATACTTGCTTCTGGGCTCCATTGTTGAAACCTCCTGTGAGAATTTTGCTGAACTCTAAGATTTGACAAACTTTCTAATATTTCCCCCCACAAAAAATGGAAAAATAACCAAAATGTATAAAGCAGACAGATGGAAATCTTCATCATGCCCCTGTGGCCACATAGGAGAAAGTAATTTAAAACTTATGATAGGAGTAAGGTTTCATTATAACAATTGTAAATCAAGAAGCATTTTAAGGTAGATGCTGAGCTAATATAATATAGTACACCTTCCGGCGATGTCATGGGTGTGTGGCATATGCAAATGTATTTTGTAAATGAGTTGTGCTAATGAGCTCTGGCACCTCTTTTTCTACAAAATGACCCCTGCTTATCTGGAAGAACTGGGTTTGATTCCCCACTCCTCCTCCACATTGTAAGCCGAAATGCCCTCAAAACGAGGTTGGGGAATTAGTTAGGTGGACACCCGGCTTAATAGGAATCTTTTTACCAAATGTATACCAGGCTCAACCATCCAGATAGTAAATGCTCAATAAAAGGACTCTAATTTAATAAAATCAATTGTAATTTATTTGGAATAATAGTTCTTCCACACAAGATAAAAATACAAAACAATCACACATTCACACAGGTCTAGGAAATATAGATAGATCGATATATGGATAAACAAACAGGGTAATATTTACCATCGTAGTCTTCCAGGAAGGTTTCCAATGGCGACATAAGAGGACAGGGGAAATGGACCCAAAACTGTGGCCAGAATTGGGGATGGATCTAGACAGCGGACCTGGGATACTGTTAGATGCACACATGAGTGGAGTTGGGTCAGAGGTTAAATAGGCTCCCTCAGACCCTTCAGGGGCTGGGAGGTCTTGGGGAGGAGCAGGGGGAAGGCTCTGTGATGACCAAGGAGGCTGGACATTAGCAGAGCCAATGGTGAGTTCTTTGGTGACATCCAATTGGGTGTCAGCTTTAACCAATGAACTTCACCTTAGTCCTGTGAACCTGGAAATTTCCAAGTTGCAACATGGCCTGAGGCGGCTCCAAGGAGTTAGACTGGGGTAAGAATGGGAATGGCTGGATACTTAAGGTTAAATGGGATTATCTGGGAAGGTGACAATAGGGAATCAGATATTGGCCTAGGTATCCCCGGTGTAGACAAAAGAGTTGACAATGACAGGAGATGTTCTTCTTCTTATCCCATCATCTTATGGGCAGGAAACACTGTTTAAGGTTCTGCTAAACAATCAGGACTAACAGTTGGGCTATTAATCCATTCATGAGGCAAATGGGTTGCTTGCAGGCAAAGGGTGACACAGGGTGGGTGATCTTCCCACTAAGAAGGAATGGAGTCCAGCCTGGCAGGGTATGCTTGGATCAGGAAAGCAAGATGGATTCTGGTGGTGTTAAGCCTTTGGTTCATGGAAGCAGGCTGGAAACATGGTGGCCTGGCTTCTTCCACTGCAGTGGCCAAGACTGGGCACACAAGGAGCAGCTGGAGCATGTCTGTAGTTCTGGCTAACACCCTTCAGAGATGTAGAATGCTGCTGCAAAGCTGAGGCTTATAGTATCCACATAAGCCTTAGAAACTGTAAGCAAAGTCCACTTCTTAGAGCAGATGTGTGAGAGTCAAAACTCCAGGCACCCTGACAACCATACTGGCGATCACGATGTCCATATGTATGAAAAGTAGGGGGCTTTTCCTCACAACATGCACCTGCTGATGTGGCCTTGAGTCAGTCACAAATTCTCACAGAGCTGTTCCTCTCAAGAACAGTTTCTGTCAGAGCTCTCTCAGCGCCACCTATCTCACAGCATGTCTATTGTAGGGGGCTGGGGGAGAGATTGTAAGCTGTTCTTACACTCCTTCAGGTAGCGAAGGGTGGGGCATAAATCCAATCAGTTCTTCTTCTTCAGTGTCCAGATGCATGATGTCCTTTGGGTTGATGTTCCTTTCTGTGTTGTGCAATGCCCATGTCTTTCTAGAATGGCTTCACCTTGAAAAAGATAGTCTACTTAAACAGTTTCTTGCGAAGCTTTCTGTAAAATATTCAGTGAGTGGTTGTATAATTCCATTTGCATCACATGGAAGCATGTTAAAATATATAATAATTATTCATGTTTTTTATTAGTAAGAATGCCAAACCCAACCTAAGACTCCACAGAGAGGAAAAGGCTTAGAAAGAGGCGCTTTAATAGTTCCCTGTGGAGCTCTTTCTAAAATATTGGGTGAGTATAAGCATGTAAAAATTACGTAATGATTTATAATGGCTATGTGCTCCCTCAGTATGAAAGATTAAAACAATTATTGAAAAAGCAGATACTGAAACAGGAGGACATCTGCATTACCTATCGGGTAGCTGGATCCTTTAGGTCATTGACTATAGCTGTGGCACATAGAGGTTTCTGAGATAATTCTTTGTTATTGAGAATTCATTCTCAAGAAGATTGTGTACTATCAAACAGAATGTTTAATAATCATTGTCTATAAGTTTATAAGAACACCCTATAGGTATAGGGCTGTCAGGACGGACCTATTCCACAGGGACGGGGCTTATGGGACAAGCATTGGATTTCTTCCCTCCACAATAAGCACTTTGTCACCCACAGGGAGATGTTGACAACTAGGTGGGAGTGTGGTTCCTCAGCCAAGTAATCCACTGGCTGAATCCCTGTGCCTGGCTGTAGCAGAGGGACAGGAGGTGGGTCAGAGCTCCAAGATCACCAGACACTGTCCCAGCCAGTGAATGGTGTTGAAAACTTCCACTGAGGGGGACTGTGAGAAACCCCATGCCTGGCTGTAGCAGAGGGACAAGTGCCTCAGAAAGCCCTGAAGCACTGACACTGTTCACAGTACTCCTTCCCTCTCTGCCTAACTGCCGGCTGTCAAGTAAAAAGAGGTGTTTGTGAGCTGGCGGTATATATCCATTCTGCTCCCATAGAGCAGAATGGGAGCTCTCTTACTGGCAGCAAGAACTGCCTATCAGGCTTTGGAGGGCCAGTATTGGTGTTTCCAGGGCAACAGAAGTCCATCCCCCTCATTGCCTTGACAATTAATTCACTGGCTCACAAACTGGCACCACAAACCTCATGGACTTCCATAAAAAATTGGCAGTCCACAAGCAGTTTGTGGGAGATGTAATCTCATGAACAAAGGCCTCATGAACCACGAACCAGCCAAATTCATGATGAAATTAGGTTTGTGGCGAGTTTGTGGCTTTGAGCCCATAGCAAGCTGTGACCCTCTATCTTTCCCATCTTTTCTCACAATGGTTGACTATGGTCAATACCGCCAGCTTCGAGTCCAGTAGCCCCTTAGAGACCAAGATGATTGTCATGAAAATTAAGCCTCTGAAAGCTCATTTCCTGCCCCCCCCCAAAGTCTTGGTGTTGGTGCTTAAAGTGCTATTGGCCTCAAATCTAGTTGTTCTACGGCAAACGGTTGTGGCTCCCCTCTGAAACATAATTAATATTGTCTTCCTTTTCCAGCTGTAAATCTTTTCTGGCATTCATTGCTCCTTCCGCTGTAGTTACTAATTCACCCGCTTTTGTCTCAACTAATTGAGGAATTCTCCTTATTAATACCACCCATCAATTTCTCTTTCAGCTTGTCTTCCAGCATGTTCAAAATGAATCATACTCCACTGGCTTCTCCCTGATTCCTGCTCCACTCGCTGTAGCTCATCATCCTTTAATGAGACTGAAGGGCTGCCAGAGCTGGTGGGAGCAGGGCACGTCGAGGTTTCTTCCCTTTCCCCTCCTTCCCAGGGATCCAACTTCTGCCTCCAGCTCTCAGGGGCAACAGACAACATCTCGAGAGCACCATTTTAGGTGTAAATTGCAACATGTTGTTCCCTTTTGAGACCTCTTTGTATGTAACACCATAGTGGCACCACTCTGGAGTGTCCTGAGGCAATTTGTGTTCTGCTGCCTTCCTTATTTGCGCTGCCACCAAAGACTCTCTCGCCACAGAACAGGATGGCTTAGTTGTATGCAGCAGATTGACAGAATGGTCAGTGTGTGGGGGTGGCTCTGAGGTGAAAGGAGATCCTGTACTCTAAACAAAAAAGCTGTTCTCTTAAACAGAGTTTATTTAGAAGTGTAAGTGCATAACAGTTTCTGTATGGTTCATAATCGTGATGAGTTTAGAGAGGTACAGGTGCTGATCCTCCAGAGGAAAACTCTTTCAGTTGAATGAGGGCAGCCAGTAACAAGCCCTGCCTTACTGTGGCCCCGCTGACTTGCTGAAGAGTTCGGTAGGTGCCAAAGGAAGTAATGGCAGGCACCATGTTGGGGAATCCTGCTGGCCCCAAGCCATATAACACTGGCATGATTAATGCCGGCACCCTGAATTAGAGATGAGCATGAACTGATCCATGAGTCACAATTCATGTGCAAATTAGGCTGATCTGTGGCTCATTCTGAATCGGTTTGACCCTTGGAGATTTGTTTGGTTCATTTTTGTGGTTTGTTTTTCCAGACAGCCTGGCACTGATCCAGTCAATTCCTAGGCAATGCTGGGGTTGAACTTCTGGGAGCCCTAAAAAAACCTATAGCATTTGTCCATAGCTTGCTTGGCAGCTCTGGGAGCCAATCACAGAGCTCTCATGTTGCAGAATGAAGAAAGAAGAGTTAGTTGTCATGAAAACTGAAGCTGAGCTTTCCTGGGGGAGGCTGTTTTGGGGGGCTGCAACTCGGGCATTCCAAATCCAATCTTCACCAAACTTGGAGGGCGAGTGGAGGAGAGACTGCTGAAGACTCCTGGTGAGTTTTACACCTCCTGAACTAAACAAACCAATGAACCATGAACTGGTTTGGGCAACCATACAGACCTTGAACCAACACAAACCACCATTTTCCTGGTTCATGCCCATCCCTACCCTGAATTGGACCCAGAGCCAATTGGGAGCCAATGTAGGTAGCACAAGATTGGAATGATATGGCCTCTGGCCCCCACTGTAGTCAGTATTCTGGCTGCAGGATTCCTGACACCTTTCAAGGGCAGCCCCACATACAGTCCATTGCAGCTGATGAATGTAGATGTTACCGGGGCAAGTACCACAGTGGCAAGATGTCCTCTCCCCGCCAGGAAGGCTGCAGCTGGCTCACTGAAAAGGGCTCCTGGTCACACTCACCACCTGCTTATTCAATAGGAGGCTCCCAAGTGATGAACTGGCTCTTGCAGGGGGACAGCAATCCCATCCAGAACAGGAGATACCTCAGTTCCCAGGTCAATTCTTCTGCCCACAAGTAGCACCTCCCTCTTGTCAATTTATGGGCTTTTATATACCCCAAACTGCCTCCAGGCACCAATTCCACCAGCATCAGTTTCCATAGCCTCCCTGGGATCTCCTTGAAGTGCAAGACGGAGCTGGATGTCATCCACATACTGACTATCCACCCTAAATTTCGGAGTGACCTCACCCAGTGGTTGTATGTATATGCTGAAAAACATGAGGGACAAGCTGGAAGCTTGTGGGACCCCACAGATCAGAGGCCATAGGATGGAATAGCAGCCCCTCCTCCCCAGCACCACCCTCTGAAAGCTACCTTTCAGGTAGGACCCAAACCACTGCAGAACAGTGCCTCCCGGTCCCAACCCCAAAAGGCCATTCAGAATGGTACCAAAAGCCACCAAGAAGTCCAGGAGAATCAACTGGGGCACATGTCCCTTGTCCATCTTCCCATGCAGGCAATCCACTAGGCCATTTCAGTCCTATGCCCAGTCCTACTGGAATGGATCCCACAATCCACTTCATTCAGGAACCCTGAAGTTGCCCAACCACCGCTCCATCCATCATCCTGCTCCAGAAAGGCACATAGCTTTTCCCTCTGCAGCTTAAACTTTTCTTGAGATATATACTTCTTCAGTATTTTAACTCTACCACCAGATTCGGATAGAGCTGAGGACAGAAGCATGACAGTGGTTGTTTGTTAGGGAGCAAAAAGCTTTCTGCTCATGCTTAGAGGCTTTTGTTTTTTCACAGTGAGATGGCTTGCATTTCAAGATAAAACATTTAACAGGCTGATTGAAACAGGGCATTTGTTTTTCTGTTTCTGTCCTCCCTTTTCATGCCCCTGCCTACTCCTGATGCAAATTTGGCAAGCAGAGACTAAATATTATGTGAATGTTTTCTGCCACATGAGGACATTAAAGACACCAGAAACCACTACAGAGCATACAACTGAAACTAACTGCTTCTGGCTGAGGGTTGCCATCTCTGGGTTGGGAAATTCCTGGTGATTTGTGGGGTGGAGCCTGGGGAGAGCAGGGTTTAGGGAGGGGAGGCGTCTCAGCAGATCACAATGCCACAGAGTCCACCCTCCCAAGCAGCCATTTTCTCCAGGGGAATGGATCTCTGTCATCTGCAGACCTATTTTAATTCTTGTTGATCTCCAGCCACCACCTGTAGGTTGGCAGACATATATCTAATACAATGGTTCATTTAGAGCAACACCGGAACATCCAAGGCAGACTATTTGACTTGATGGGAAAATATCACAAATACTTCACAAAGGCCCTTTTCTTGGCTTCTGCCCACCCAAGATTGGAGCTGTCCTGGCCTGGGACTGGAGCACATCTCCCTCTTTGCATGTCAGCAGCTTCCCAAGTGAGACTTCTCTCCCCAGGTTCACACAAGGACTTCTGGGAGGAGGAGGAGGAGGAGGAGGAGGACAAGAAGAAGACAAACCAAGAAAAGGGCAGAGCTGAAGAGAATGACCTGATATATAATGTTCTGAAAATGGGTGAAAAGATTGTTATTTCATCAACATTATCATTTGTTGTACAATTCTATTTCAAACTGGATATCATATGAGGCAGTCTGTGGTTTAGCTTAATACCAAATATTATTAATTTTTATGTAATATTAACTGCTGCTTAGTAAGGTACTAACTACAACTTATCTCAATTATGGCTAATATATTACAAAGTATATATATTTCTTTTTTGATGTTCTGTTCCTATTTAAATGAAAAATAATAAAAGAGAACCAGCTTTGGGAGGAAGGGGTTAACTGGTTACCTGTAAGTGAAATCCTCCCTTTTCCCAAATTCTATTTGTTTAACCTGCTTCATTTTTCTATTACCCAGTTGACTCCCTTTGGTTAATAAAGATTTCCAATAAGTGGGAGAAGAGACAGTGCTTCCCTTCCCCCAGCTTGGTGTTGTTTCTATTGCCTGAGAAGTACTTCATGTTTAAAGTTTTATTTGTTCACCTTGGGCCAATCTGACGCTGACAAATGGTTCACATATCAGGAAATACCCTGAGTGGGAGAGGTTAGGCTATCACACTTTGTAGACACAGTGTCCTACAGAGGTGACTGTAATGATGGTAATACATCATGAGGCGATGCTGCTGCAGAAAAACGCAGGCGCTCCAAATGCCACGAGCAAAGATTATTTATTTCTGCTGTTTTGATAGGAGCTGCAGGAGGCATTTTTCCCTAATGGGCCTAATGGGCTCTCTGAAGGCGTTGCTTCTTGTCATATTTCTTACCCCAGCTAAAAATAAAAGCTGGGGTTCATGTGGCGAGATAAATAGATTTCTCGTGCAGTCAATAAACTATTTTGAAACGCTGATTTTCCTCCTGAAAGGACTGAAGGGGATGCTGAAATACTGTTGGTGGCTAGCTGGCCGTGTTCTCACAGAGCCTAGGGTTGCCAACTCCAGGTTAGGAAATCCCTGGAGATTTGGGGAGGGGAGGCTCTTGAAAGCAGGGTTTGGGGAGGGGAGGGACCTCAGCTGCCACTTTCTCAAGCGGAATTGATCTCTGTATTAATGGGCATTAATGAGCAGTTTTAATGGGTATTTATTTATTTATTTGGCTTATATCCTGCCCTCCTCACCGAAGCAGGCTCAGGGCAGCTTATATTTTCATAAAAACTTCACAGAAAAACCAGTAATCGATATAAACCGTATACATAACATATAAAATATAAGAATATATAAAAACATAAAACCGTATCAGGTGCTATATTGATCTTAAAATGGTGTGTTTAATGATGGCGGATAAGGGGACTGCCTCTGCCCATATGAGCCCCCCCCCCCGGGCTTTGAGATCGTCTGCACAACATCTTCTTGTGATCCTAAGGTGCCTCCACGAGGGCCAGGGCCTTTTCAATCCGGGCCCCTTCCCTAAGTTTCGCAGGGCCTGTAAGATGGAACTCTTCTGCCAGGCTTTTAATTTCCCAGGGGTCCTCTGAAACCTTCCCTAGTCCTATACTATCCTTGTGCTTGAGTTGGTCAAGGTCTGAGTGGTATCAATGACCTGAAGCTGCTCTAAGTGGTGTTAACCGGCTGAAATTGTACCAGCTGCTGAACTGTGGCTTCTGGCCGTATTATTGTTGGAGTTATGATCCTCTGCTTTTATGTATTATGTTTATGAGATATTTTAA
This sequence comes from Heteronotia binoei, assembly GCF_032191835.1. Lineage (NCBI taxonomy): Eukaryota > Metazoa > Chordata > Lepidosauria > Squamata > Gekkonidae > Heteronotia > Heteronotia binoei. The sequence continues at coordinate 102,401,630 of NC_083232.1, read as the reverse complement.
ATTTGTTGTGTTTAATTGGATATGTTTTATTTATTGTTACTGCAATGTTTTAATGTTGTAAGCCGCCCTGAGCCTGCCTTGTGGGATAGGGCGGGGTATAAATATAAAATTAAATTAAATTAAATTGCTGCCAGTTCGTTCCATGTCAGATTTTGTTGTTCAGCTGTTACTACTAGGTGTTCTATCAGGAAACAGATCTTAAGGTCACAATCGTGCATTTGTGGTGGGCCAGATAGTTCAATGTCTGTCGTCGTCAATCTTAATTAGCAAATTAGCTTAATAAGTTACAGACAGAACAAGGGCTGAGAAGAACAGCTCTTGCTTCTGCACTGATGATCTTCAGGTACTTGAAGGGCTGTCGTATGGGGGATGGTGTGGAATTGTTTTCTGTTGCCCCAGAAGGGCAGATCAGAACCAACAGGTTGAAATTAAATCAGAAGAGTTTTCAACAAAACATAAGGAAGAACCTCCTGACAGAGCGGTTTCTCAGTGGAACAGGCTTCCTCGGGAGGTGGTGGGCTCTCCTTGGGATGGCTTTTAAACAGAGGTTAGATGGCCATCTGACAACAATGCTAATTCTGTGAACCTAGGCAGATAATGAGAAGGTGGCTGTCAGGTCTACATTTATCTTCAGTAAATCTTTCAGGTTGAAATTAAATCAGAAGAGTTTTCAACAAAACTTAAGGAAGAACTTCCTGAGAGCGGTTTCTCAGTGGAACAGGCTTCCTCGAAAGGTGATGGGTTCTCCTTCCTTGGAGGTCTTTAGCAGAGGCTAGATGGCCATCTGACAGCAATGCTGATTCCATGAACTTAGGCAGATCATGAGAGGGAGGGCAGGAAGGGTTGCATCAGGTCTCGTGGCCCTTTCTTACATGCCCAGGGAAATGCTGGTTGCCACTTTGGGGTCAGTCAGCAATTTTTCTCCAGGCTAGTTTGGCCAGGGATTCTGGGTTGGGTTGTTGTTGTTTTTTGCCATCTTCTGGGATTGGAGCAGGTGTCACTGGGTGTGTGTGTGTTGTGGGGGGGGGGAAGGTACTTGTGAGTTTCCTGCATTGTGCAGGGGGTTGGACTAGATGATCCTGGAGGTTCCTTCCAACTCTGTGATTCTATGGTGCTAAGTCCCACCTGGAGGCTGGCAAGTCTAGGAGACCTGTGTCTGGGCTGTACCAGTTCAGATTGCATGGAGGGGTAACAAAACAAAGTCCCTCCTAATGTCTAGTTTCCTTTTCCTTTTTTACATCTAGTTTTCTATGCTGTGGGAAGGTTTGGTGTGAATGAGCCCCCATTTGCCAATCTGAAGCACCGAAGCCCAGTCACAAATTTACTGCCTCACTGGCCATTTTCTTGTTTCTTTATGCTTTGTCACTGGCAGGGGTTGTTTTGCAGAAAAATAGGTGGTGGAGCTCATTAGCATAACTCATTAGCATATGCTGCCCCCCACCAGCCAAAAGCAACCTGATGCAAGAAAGGAGAGCCTCGGATGAGCGAGGCCTGCTTGGACTGGCTAGAGACTCAGCTAGCCCAAGCAGACCTCGCTCATCTGGGGTTCTCCTTGGCTGCCGCCCCCTCCCCCAGTCAAAAGGCCAGCAAGCCACCCACCAGCCAAAATCACATCGGAAGTGGAGAAAGGGTGTCAGGGCTTCTCCAGGGGTTAATGAGGGCTGCTGGGGGTGTAGCAAAGCCCCTGGCAGCTGGCTGGCTGCCCACTCTCCTAATCCAGGAATTGTTATGCAGCTGCACTTACAATTCAATGGACAAGATTTGAGGGTGGGGAGACGGAGGGGGAACCCTCAGAAAGGTTTAGGAGCTGTGCTCCTGTGAGCTCCTGCTGAATTCAAGGCCTGGTCAATACACAGTCAGGGTGAATCAGAAACTCTTATTTTGTAAACCAGCCATTTCAATTTAGTTTAGCGGTGCCCTGACCCGGACAGTCTAGGCTGGCTTGATCTCATCAGAAGCTAAGCAGGGCGTGGAGAGAGGCCACCCAGGAGGCTCAGGGTTGCTGCACAAAGGCCGGCAGTGGAAAACCACCTCTGAACATCTCTTGCCTTGAAAACCCTACAGGATTGCTCTACGTAGACTGCAGCTTGACCATTCTTTGCAAACACACAGAGAGAGAGACTGGTGGTCCCCATGGTTTTGCAAGGGCACACCAGTGCTGTGGGAGAAATATCCTTTTATTTTGTTTGGCGGTGAGGAAGTGAATTTCCAGGTGGCTGTCAGCCACACGGCTGGGCAGTATGGCTCCCAAGAGGCAATACCATAAAATTAATGTGTGTGGTTACAGCAGCAGCGCAATAGCAGGAGCTGTTTCTCTGAACCTTTGTTCTGAGGGCTTGTAAACAGCAAGCCCATTCCAAATCACACTGAAGAGAGTTTGCCCATCTCTAGTAGAAACAAGGCAGCACGGTATAGTCAGAAATCATCAGATCTCAGAAGCTTAGCAGGGTCCGTACTTGGGAGAGAAGGGAGACCACCAAAATAGACTCCGCAGAGGCAGGGCCTGGCAAATCACCTCTGTTTTTCACTTGCCTTGAAAGCCCCTTGCTGGGGTCGCCATAAGACCTCCATGACTTGACAGCACTCTCTGGTTTGTGGTTCACAAACAGCAGCCAAGCCACAAATCTCCACAAACTGTTAAGGCAGTGTGTGGAGGTTTGTGGAGAGCAAAAGGCGGGGGTCTAAACATCACCCAAACATCCCCGCAAAAGCCACCAAAAGATCAGAAACAGCTGGGCTGGGGGGGGGGCAGCCTCCTCCTGTGGTTCAACTGTTTGGGGCTCATAGTTTGTCCCCACCCATAGTTAGCTGTGAGCTAGAAAGTTCCCTCATTCTAGAGCAGGTGGGTTAATTCCTTCCACAAAAGGAAAAGCACCCTCCACATGCTCAGGGCAATTGCAGCTTTATATTCAGTTGTGGAAGAGGAAAGAGAGGAGAAGAGGTGGGAGGATTTTACCCTTCTTTTGTTGTTCCCCTCCTGCCTGCCACCCTGGAGCAAGAGCTCAGGTGAATACAGAACTCAGTTGAACATAGAAGTCATATTGTCGTGTGAATATAGAACTCTGTGTGTGGATGTGTGAGTGTAAAGTCCCCTCAAGCCACAGCTGTCTTATGTTGACCTCAGGAAGGGGCTTTCAAGGCAAGTGAGGAGCAAAGGTGGTTTGCCACGGCCTTCCTCTGCAGGGTCTTCCTCAGTGGTGTCCCATCCAAGTACCAACCACGCTTAATTTCCAGGATCGGATGAGAGTGGGCTGTCACAGGCCACTCTCTGTCCTCTGTTGAATTAGGCACATTTTGAAAACTGGAGAGAGGGACCCTGTCTGTCCTCCTGCTTCTGCTTTTCCTTCTTGCACCTGGCAGCTCCTTCGGAAGGCCTGCATCCCTCCGGAGCTGAGGCTGGCTGGAGACAGTCTGCCAGATTTGTGGAGGAAGGTGGCATAATTGCCTGCTGCCTGCAGCACACTCCAACCTCATTTGGTCCCATTTTGTTCAAACAGCGGATCCTTTTTCTCTAGATGGAAATACCTGGCTAAGCAATTATATTTGATTTCCTGAACTGTGTTAAATACTCAGACCATTAACACGGATTCTTTTCTTTTTACAAAGCAACACAGGATTTCCCCTCCCTTTTCATGTCCAAACCACCTCCCTCTGGGGAGCAGGACATCGACTGCAGCTGCTGGCTGCTTAGTAAATCAGGCTTGAATTTGTTTGCATTATCCTGGACAGGCAGTGAAGGAGAGAAACCTCTGGTAATGTCGCATGCTTTAGGACTGTTAAATCACAGAGTCATAGAGTTGGAAGGTGCCATAGAGGACATCTAGTCCAACCCCTGCTCAATACAGGATCAACCCAAAGCATTCCTGACAAGTGTCCATCCACCTGCTGCTTGACGACTGTCAGGGGTGGGGGCTCACCACCACCCTAGGCAGCCCATTCCACTGCTGAACTACTCTTATTGTTTTAAAAAAATCCACCTAATGTGCAGCTGATATCTTCCTGCCTGCTACTGAAACCACTCTTGCAAGTCCACTCCTCTTTGGCCAGCAGGAACAGCTCCCTGCCCTCCTCCAAGCGACAGCCTTTCAAATACTTTGAGGAATCCTGCCCCCCCCCCTCCTCTTCTCCAGACTGAACTTGATTTCTCAAGTTGACCTCCCTGTCCTTTGAACCTCGGGTGGCCTGCTTTGGGGGGCTATAATGCAGACACCCCAAATCTAGACTTCACCAAACCTGGAGGGTGGATGGAGGATAGAGAACCTGCTGATGACTCCTGGTGAGTTTGGCATGTCTAACTTGCAAGGGGCTTTTCTACACCTCCCAAATAAAAAGAACCAAATGAATCACAAAACGGTTTGGGAAATTAAACCAACCATGAACCAACACAGCCCACTGGTTTGGACAATCAAATGAACCACGAACCAACCAAACCACCATTTTTCAGGTTAGTGCTAATCTCTATTTCTATGCAGTCTTCTGCATAGATCTTTAAACAATTATAATGGTGGGTACATGAGAGAGGGTCTTTTCAGTGGTGGCCTCATGATTATGAAACAACCTCCCCAGAAAGGTGCACCAGACCCCCTCACTTTTGATCTTTAGGATGCAAATAAATAGTGATTTAGGACTGCATATATTTCAGTTTACTAGTAGTACTGGGTTATGATTTTAAATTTGGGGTTTTTTACATTTTACATTTAATGTGTTTTATCTGTTGTAAGCTGGCTTGAATTTTGTAAGGAACAAAAGGCAGCAATGAAATATTTTAAATGAATAAATAAGCTCTTCTGGTGCCAACTCTGGGATGCAGCAAATCAGGAAAGTCATGAAACGCAGCAGAGGGTGGACGGAGAGCATCAAGAGACATGGGAGGAGGGGGAAGTGGTCCTCTCTTTGCCTTCTTGTACCTGAGCTGGACACTGGGGCAAAGGCCACCAAGGGAACTAGCATGGAATTTGGGGCAGCGTAAGGCAGCGTTAGTGCACGGTTTGGTTATGCTGAGACAAAACCAGTTGAATGGACAGCAGGGCACCAGGAAGACTATCCTGAACAACTTATTTCTACAAACGAAAGGGAATGGATGCCTCTTCAGACACAGGGGGGAGACTGAAGAGGGCCGAAGGGGCTATGTGGTGGCTGCCGCTGGAAGATAATGGACTCCCAATAACAGGTTTTTTAAAAAATGACTCCCTTGTGTGTTCAAGCTACTTTCAAACAGTTGTTTGTAACTTCAACAATTGTTTAATGTGTTAAAATAGCTAAAAGCAGCTGAAACGTGCTTTTTAAAAAGTTAAGTGTTCCAATAATGTTCAGTTAATATTGTCGTATCATATGCATAAAGTCCATTTGTTCAAGTGCTGATTGTAAAAGCTTATTCGTTATAGAGAATGTTTCCATTCAATACAAATCCTTGTTCCTAAAAAATTATTTCCCTAAACCTGCATAATCCTCAACATGGAGGGAGCAGGCGGACTTCAGAGAAGTGCTTTAAAATGTTTCTTTACCTCATTTGTCCCCTGCTTCCCTCCCCAGCTGGGGACCCAAAGCAGCTCACACCGTTCTCCTCTCCTCCATTCTGCCATCACAACAACCCTGGGAGGGAGGCAAGGCAGAGCGTATGACTGGCCCAAGGTTGCCCAGCAAGCCTCCACGGCTTGGATTGGAACGTGGGTCTCCCAGTGCTCTTAAGCCCCGCCCCCACTGGCTCGCTCCCAGAATGGCAGGGCAATGTTTTAGACTGCAGGTTTGAAGGTGGACCCCATGAAAGTAGGTGGGGGGGCATTAGAGAAGAGGGAAATGAGGGAAACCACCAAAGGCTGTTAGAAACATGGAAGCAGGATGAAGAAAGGAGAACACAGAAGACAAGATGGCTGACACACAACAAAGGACCCCAGTCATCCAAGGGAAAATTTCTCACAACCAGAAATGTTCCATAATGGCAAGAATTATGAGTGTACAAAGGACTTTCAATCCAGAAAAGAGAAAAATGTGGGAGAAAAAGCAGTGGGAGAGATCTAATTCAAGAAATATCTGGGGGCTTTGGGGGTGGAGCCAGGAGACATTGGGGTGGAGCCAGGAGCAAGGGTGTGACAAACATAACTGAACTTCAGGGGAGTTCTGGCCATCACAGTTAAAGGGATAGCACATCTTTTTAAATGCCTTCCTTCCATTGGAAATAATGAAGGATAGGGGCACCTTCTTTTGGGGCTCATAGAATTAGACCCCATGGTCCAATCTTTTTGAAACTTGGGGGGTATTTGGGTGAGAGTTACTGGATGCTATGCTGCAAATTTGGTGCTTCTACCTTAAAAAGCAGGCCCCCCCAGAGCCCCAGATACCCGTGGAGCAATTCTCCATTATTTCCTATGAGAATAAGTCTTCATGGGGAATAATAGAGTTCCCTCCCTTCCTCCGCTTTCTCTCTCTCACTCACACACATGCTTAACTGTCTCTGGTGCCTCCACAAGGAGGTCTGGAAAGTACAGGGGCTACGCTGCTCTCTTTTACACACACACTCACTTATCTGAAATGAAAGCAAAACAAACGGAGGGGCTGCACTCTCACGAGGTCTGCTGTTGCTGACCCTTCCCCATGAAGTACTTCCTCCTCCAATTTAAAGGAACACACACATTTTAAAACCGGACCTGTTTGCAGGTTCTGCCAGAGCTCTAGAGGTACATGGTGGCTGTGGGGGCAGGGCTTCCCCTCTGGCCAGCTGGCTGGGGGCAGGGGGAAGCCTGTAAAACCAGGGGATCCCCCACTGGGAACTGGGGATTGGGAAGCCTAGAGAGATCCCACATTTGCAGGAACCTGAAGGCTTGAGGGGGGTATATTTAAATAATTAGCTAACCTGTAAAGGTTTTTTAAAAGACAAAAATATTACAAGCAAAACAATCACCAATGAAGGACAACGGGTCTGTTTTAATAGCAGAAAAACAAAAGCAAAAGCAGTATCAAAGGGAACTGGAAAGATCAGGAAATCAACACCTAAGAAACCCAACAGACACTTCTGGCAGGACAGCAGTGGAATCTGGAATTGCAAAGAGATATGCAGACTCCGAGGAAAAAGAAACAGGATTTAAAGAAACAAAGCTAGAAAAAAGAGCTAGGAAAAAAAAAAACCTAGAAAAAAGGGGACTGGCAAGGAAGCCGCAAGCTGTGACCTAGACGAGAAGGAGCCTGTTTACAGGGGGAGGCAGAAAAGGACATAGAATGAAAAAGAGGTTAAAGACCAGCGGCCTTAAAAGACGTCAGGGCATCAGAAGTGCTCGCCTGGGACCCGCCCAACAGCCAGAAGTGGGACAAACTCTGGGGAATGAAACTGAGAAGGTGGAGTCAGCCATAGAAGGACACTCATGCAAAATCTTGAGCAAGCCAAGCCTGCAAGAGCAAAGCCAGCTCAGGAACGTAAACCCCGTCTCTGCTTCCAGGGGATCAGTTGCTAGGAGACCTTGACTGCAGGTGTACGGGAGGCTAGGCAGGGTCCTGGCACACCTCTAATTGCAGCTGTTTAAATGGTTGTGTATCATCACCCTATACAAGAACAAAGGGGAAAAGTCAGACTGCTCCAACTACCGGGGGATAACCCTGCTCTCCATCGCAGGCAAAATCCTTGCCAGAACACTCCTGAACAGACTGGTGCCCACCATTGCAGAAGAACTCCTCCCAGAGAGCCAGTGCGGCTTCAGAGCTAACAGGAGCACCACCGACATGGTATTTGTTCTCAGGCAGCTCCAAGAGAAATGCAGGGAACAGAACAAGGGTCTATATGTGACTTTTGTCGACCTTACCAAAGCTTTCGATACCGTTAGCAGGAAAGGCCTGTGGCAAATCTTGGAACGTTTAGGATGTTCCCCAAGGTTCCTCAGCATGATCATCCAGCTATACGAAGACCAGCGAGGCCAAGTCAGACACTGCAACGACCTCTCGGAGCCCTTCCCAATAGGCACAGGTGTAAAGCAAGGCTGCGTTCTCGCGCCAACTCTCTTTACGATCTTCTTTAGCATGATGCTTCAAAGAGCCGCAGTAGATCTAGATGAGGACGATGGTGTCTACATCCGCTATCGCACCGATGGCAGCCTGTTCAACCTGAGGCGACTAAAGGCACACTCCAAGACAATGGAAAAACTCATCCGAGAGCTACTGTTTGCTGATGATGCTGCACTCGTCTCCCACTCGGTATCAGCTCTGCAGCATATGACGTCCTGCTTTGCAGAGGCTGCCAAGCTATTCGGCCTAGAAGTTAGTCTGAAGAAGACAGAAGTTCTCCACCAGCCTGCACCCCAGGAAGATTATCACCCTCCCTGCATCACTGTGGGTGAATCAGTTCTGAAGACAGTCCAGCAGTTCAGCTACCTGGGGTGCATCATCTCCTCAGATGCCAAGATCGACAAGGAGATTGACAACAGGCTGGCAAAGGCAAACCGTGCATTTGGCCGACTGCACAAAAGAGTGTGGAGCAACAAGCATTTGAAAAAAGGCACAAAGATCAATGTTTACAAAGCGGTTGTGATGACAACCCTCATCTATGGCTCCGAATCGTGGGTTTTATACCGTCATCACCTGCGACTCCTTGAGCGCTTTCATCAGCGCTGCCTTCGCACCATCCTCAACATCCACTGGAGTGACTTTGTGACCAACACTGAAGTCCTCAAGCGGGCAGAAGTTACCAGCATCGAGGCACTGCTGTTGAAGACGCAGCTGCGCTGGGCAGGGCATATTTCTAGGATGGAAAACCACCGCCTTCCCAAGATTGCCCTGTATGGCGAACTCTCCACCAGTCATCGAAATAGAGGGGCACCGAAGAAGAGGTACAAGGACTCCTTGAAGAAATCCCTTAGCACCTGTCACATCAACCATCACCAGTGGTCTGACCTAGCCTCAGATCGCAAAGCATGGAGGCACACCATCCACCAGGCTGTCTCTTCCTTTGAGAACGCACGCATAGCTGGTCTTGAGGACAAAAGGAGATTGAGGAAGAATCGCACTGCTACAGGACCAACCCTAAATCAGACTTTTCCCTGCAGCCGCTGTGGCCGGACCTGCCTGTCCCACATTGGTCTTGTCAGCCACCAGCGAGCCTGCAGCAAACGTGGACTATTGCACCCTTCTTAAATCTTCGTTCGCGAAGCCAAGCCGAGAGAGAGAGAGAAATGGTTGTGGGAAGTGCAGAGAGCACACTCTGGGGTGGTTTCCCCATGCACTTGGTCAGTGGTCAGGCATCCACATTCCTGCAGCACCTCAGCCACGGAGTGCACCGCCTGGCCAGCAACTTTTAAAAAATGGTGGAAACAGAACTGATGGTTCAGATGTCCCATCCAGCTTCAGTTCGTGACAGGGGAGTCCAGACATCCAGAAAAGTGGCGTGGAAACACGGGCATCCATGAAGACTGGACTTTCCCCAGTGCCAGATCATGCTGCTTCCAAAGTGGGGCAAAACATATCCAGGACCCACTGCTGAATCTCCAGGAATTTCCCAACCAGCATTTGCAACCCCAGAGGAACTTCTCTTGCTTTAGGCACAGATTATTTCCCAGGCAACACCAAGCAGGAAGGAACGGAGGGATGTTGTTCAAGAAGGGCAGCCAGAGGCTGGCATGTCAGCAAGGGGAAGGGCTGCTGGTTCCAAGTTTGGGAATACCTGGAGGTCTGGAGGATGAGGAGGGTAGAGCTTGGGGTGGGGAGGGCTCTGAGTGGAGTAGAAAGCCATGAAGTCTACCCTCCAAAGGTAGGTGGGGCTGAGAGAGCTCTCCCAAAAGCTGCCTTTCAAGGACAACTCTGCGAGAGCTATGACTAACCCAAGGTCATTCCAGCAGCTGCAAGTGGAGGAGTGGGGAATCAAACCCAGTTCTCCCAGGTAAGAGTCCGTGCACTTAACCACTACACCAAACTGGGGAGATCCCTGTAGCCTGGAGATCAGTTGTAATCCCAGGAGATCTCCAACTATAACCTGGAAGTTCAATCAAAAAGGCAAGGAAACCTCCGTGCAATAAAAATCTCAATTACACGTATTACATAAGTATGAATGTCTTATAATAACCTTAAAGTCACAAATGCATAAGGACATTAAACCATTTACAAAACAGAATCTATTTTTAGAAACAATTTTTAGTAACAGGTAACCCAAAATGCACAAACACTATTTAAAGGGAACCAGTCCCATTCTCAGCGAGTATCCTCTGTTCCAACTTGATTGTGGAAAACCACATTGGTATCAGAAGTTGTTTTACAGCCTAATGTACTCCCAAGAATCCAAAGAGTCCAAACTCTGCAAGAAGTCCAGGCTCAGCTAACCAGAAATCCTGGTCTCAGCCCTTGTTTCACTGGTGCTTTTTCAAAGTTTAAGAAATACTAGTCTTTCACAATACTGGGGATAGAAGGGATAAAGGGAAGGGAAGAGAAGGAGCAGAGGCCTCGGATGAGAGCAGGCTGTAGACCTTCCAAGTGCCTTTGGGAAGAAAGGTGATCCAGGCCCCAGAGGCCAGGAGAGAGAGCAGCAAGCGGATGAATGCCAGATAGTCCAGGCAGGGAGATGTGTGGAGCAAAGTGAACGCAAGTGCAGAACTGAAAGAGGGAGAGGAATTGAGGGCTGGACAGGAACTAGTTGCCAACTCTGGGCTGGGAAATCCCTGGCCAGAAAGCGGGGAGGGGTCATAGGGCATGGAAACAGAAAAGGAAAGGGAGGCTTGAGATGCGAGCAAGGGTGGCAACTGCAGGATCTCCTGGGGGGAAAGAGAGGCCAAGAAGGAGGAGGGCTGGACAGAGAAAGGATCCATAGTCAAGATGGACCCAGCAAGGAAGCTACTGGTGTAAGACTGCTTTCTCTGCTCACCCTTGAATTGCAGCAAGGGACACAACCAGGGAGGGAGGGGGTGAATCAAAGAATGGATGAGATGGAGGCTGCTAACGGACAGGCAGCTCAGGGCGGCATTGAGCCGACCCGGAAGTGAGCCTGCCAGAAGAGGAGTGTTTGGGAGTGTCCTGATGGCCCACAGAAGAGGGATGGGAGCATCCAGAGCCCTCACACACCTTGTCTGCCAGACACTTCCCGGCTGCCCAGATGGCCAGGGAGGCACCTCGGAGGCAACCCAGTGAAAAGGCACCACTTTGGAAGTGCTGCCATTTTAAGCCAGCTCCTGGTACGTTGGGGACAGCTTAGGGGCTGGAGAGGGACAGCACTGCAGGCAGATGTGCGTGTGCAGATGCATTTCTGGGGGGGGGGCGCTCGCCTGCCATCCCTGGAGCAGATTAAACTGCCTGTCTGTAAGCAGCCAGGCAGTCACTAAGCAAAGGGAATGTGGAAATCGCTGGCTCAGAGAAGCAACAGAAAGGCAAAGGACTTGCGCCAAAGCAGTGATGGGAGGCAGAGAGTGATCACAAGGGGCAGCGGGAGGCCCCGGTCCAGACAAAAGCCCTCTGCTGAAGAGGAGGAAGTATCAGAGGCTTATTACAGAACAATGGAAGAAGAGGCAGAGGAAGAAAGGAAACATGAAGTAAGGGGAGGTGCAAAGGAAAGGAGAGTGGAATCTGCAGTTTAGACCCTGATGGATCATTTTGGATTGCAACCAAGTCAGGTGTCAGGAGTCAGCATCCCACCAGGCCTGAAAGAAGCAGATGACATCTTCAGATTGGAAGAGACTCCTGTACTACCTGGGACATTTGGAGAGTAGTTCTCAGACCCAAGGAAGTCGTACTGAAAAGCTTTGATATTGGGCCTTTCTTTAGGGGAGAAGCAAGAGTTATAGAATTGTAGAATAATAGAGTTGGAAGGGACCTCCAGGGTCATCTAGTCCACCCCCCTGCACAATGCAGGAAACTCACAAACACCTCGCCCTAAATTCACAGGATCTTCTCAGCATCAATCCTCAAACATACTGGAGACATCCCTAAGCATGACATGGCTCACTGGACACCCCAAAATTGTTCAGTCTTGATGAAAAAGGGAATCAGTACAACATACCCTGAACCAGACAGCCCAGGCTAACTTGATCTCGCCAGATCTCAGAAGCTAAGCCGGGCTGACCCTGATTTGGTACATGGATGAGAGACTGTAGGAATTCAAGTTATTTACATTTCAGCCATTATAGGGTAAACAGATGTTGTTTATAGGATATGATGTATTGCATCTTATATCCAATTAAGAACTGTCTCTTCTAAGCCCGGGAAAACAGCCTGAGATGTAAACATGGTATTGGTCAGTTAGCACTTTGTGTGTGGAATTGCTTTGATCTCATATGCAAGGTGAATTGCACTTCTTCTTACTTCAAAAATCTCTGGGAAGAAGAAGCCAGTAGACAAAGGCTGATTCCGCACTCACTTTTCGCCAGGGCAGGCTTCCGTTTCTGGGCGGAGCAAACTGGTGATTTTGCACCAGTTGCTCCACGCCGGCATTTTGCGCCGGGCAAACCCGCGATTTGCCCCACTGCAGTGTAAACCTGTTTTTTTAGGTTTACACTGCAGCGGGGCAAATCGCGGGTTTGTCCCGCGCAAGATGCCGGCGCGGAGCAACTGGTGCAAAATTGCCAGTTTGCTCTGCCCAGAAACAGAAGCCTGCCCCGGAGAAAGGTGAGTGCGGAATCAGCCAAAGAGTTGTAAAATAACCCACTGCATGCTCCCTGTTATGAGGGTTACATGCACTTAAAGATGAACTGAACAGTAAGGTTATATTCCCAAGTCCAATTTAAGGGGACATGGCAAGACCTGGTGAGACAAAGAGGTTGCATGTGGTCTGTGTAGAAACGAAGGCCATTCCAATAGGTGGTGCACAGAGAGTTGGAGTGATGTGAACGAGGCTCACCAGAGAACAACAAAGAAAGGTGTAGGAGCCAAGAGGAAGAGGAGGAAGAGAGAAGATGGTGGCATGAAGTCACAGAAAGAGGAGCCTTGGAGACCTTGGAAGAAGTTAAACACAGGTTCCTGGTATTGGAAGAAGTTTCAAACGACGTTAAGAAGAGAGGACAAGTAGAAGCAGAGGTCGACAACAAATCAGCAAATAAGACAGAGGTGACTAGAAACCAGAGATAATCAGACTTATATTAGGTGTTGAAAAAGAGGAAAAAGAAATAATTGACTGACAGAGAAGAGAAAGAAAGGGTGCAAAGGAAGAAAAAGATACAGAGAAGAAGGGAGGAGGAGGCTTGAGTTGGTGCAGAAGGTCACAGCCTGGCTATTTCAGGGAGCTAAACAGAGCGTGCTCATGACTCCCATTCTGCAGTCCTTGGCTGCCCATCAGTTACCAGGTTCAATTTAAGGTACACGGTGTCTTTATTTAGAAGAGAGATGTGACTGTGTAGATCCTGCCCTCTGGGACCAGAATTTCCTGTCTTCCAAGAGTTAGCAATTACAGGGAAGAGTTCGGAGAGCATCAGGAACACCTGTGAGCCACGGCAGCTGAGTGGCCTCCCCCTGTTCACAGGCAGGGTTTTCGGAGTGCCACAAGGGGGGGGGGGAGTGGCTTCTATGGGCCTTGGACATTCCACACACTGGCATCAGGCTGGCTGGAAGCTGAGGGCTGATAACAGCATAAATAATAATGGGTTGTGTATGATAAATTAAACACGTTTAATACAACACAAATCGTAAAACATTCCATCCAAATCAAACGGGTTTGAGCCATTACACATTGTTAAAATACACACCACAAAGTAAAATGTATTCAAAACGCAAAACAAAGCATTTCTGACCTGAGCTTTAAAAAGCACACAAGAAGTAGGGCCCGTTCATTAACTAGATCCACCTAGTCCATCTTTAGCTGCATCCAGCAGAACTCTTCTTCCAATCCTGCTCATCACACCTCAAGGCAACACTCGGAAATTTTTTTTTACCTTTTCAGTTTAATTTATATACAAATGGAAGATGTGAGAACACAGTCAAAGAAAGAAACTCAATATTATATTAAGCCAACTGCATATATTACTTCTAATGCATATGTATTTACACATTTATATACAATGTGAAATTGCTTTTCTAACATTTTCTTTAGGTTTCATTCTGACATGTTGTAAAAGGTTGCCAATTTCTAGTAAATTGTTCATGAATTGAGACTTTCCCTTACCACATTTTCATGTATGTAGTGAATTTTTTTCTGTTAGCATGACCAGGGGTGGAATTCTAGCAGGAGCTCCTTTGCATATTAGGCCACACACCCCTGGTGTAGCCAATCCTCCTGGAGCTTACAGGGCTCTTTTTTGTAAGCTCTTGATCAGCTACATCAGGGGTGTGTGGCCTAATATGCAAAGGATCTCTTGCTAGAATTCCACCCCTGAGCATGGCCAACAAAATTTTACAAATCCAAATTTTGGAATTCTGAATGCTGTCTTTTTTGCCAAGATTGAGCTCCTTTGATAGTAGACCTAAATTAGCTACTTGGGGGTTAACATGGTATTCCGATTTTTTTTTGGGGGGGGGGCTGTTTGCCACTAGAGGTGCAAAAAGGACCCTGTCACTCTAAAACACCTCTACCGTATCTTGGAGGATGAAGGCACAATCCTGCCTACTACTCTATATACGCTGGTTTCTCTTCAGATCGCCTACTACTCTATACTACCTATACCAGGGGTCATTTCATAGAAAAAGAGGTGCCAGAGCTCATTAGCACAACTCATTTGCATTTGCCGCACACCCCTGACATCACCGGAAGGTGTGCTCAATTATATCAGCTCAGCATCTACCTTAAAATGCTTCTTGAATTATAACTGTCATAATAAAACCTTACTCCAATCCAATCTAAGCTGAGGACTCTTGTGAACAAAAATTCTACTTTGTGAGCTATTGGAATTAAAGTTGTGAGCTGCTGCATAAATTAGTTTGCTCCAGGGTCATTTTTCTTGAGCTAGGACAAAAACATGTGAGCCAGAGGCTAAAAAACTGTGAGGTGGCTCACATTAACTCAGCTTAGAGGAAACTTTTAAAATTACTTTCTCCTCTGTGGCCACAGTGGCGTGATGATGATTTCCATCTGTCTGTTTTATATGTTTTGGTTATTTTCCCATTTTATGTCGGGGAAAATATTTGAAAGTTTGTCAAATCTTAGAGTTCAGCAAAATTCTTCCAAGGGGTTTGAACAATGAGCCCAGAAGCAAGTTTTTTTTTTTGGTGGGGGGGATGTTGTGTCTTGCAATTCGATCCCTGAATTCACAACAGGGCGTGTGCAGAGGTGACCAGTGGGAGACCGCAGGTCACGGGATGTAAGGACGTAAATACCCTCCGCCTATGAAGATCTGTGGCGGGAAGTTTAACTGGCCAGGATTGGACATGGCCAGGCAAGAGGGTTGTTCCGGGAGATGTATATAATCGGGGACTTGGCCCCGCCATGTCCTCTTTGTGATGTACTCGCCAATAAAGCATGTTGCCTTCTAAAGTCTCATAACTCAGTACATTACAGGGGAGGTAAGAAAGAAAAAGCACAATAAAATGTAGAGGTTCCAGAGCTCCACTCCTGTGAGCGCCTGCCCAAAATGAGGCCTGATCTATGCCTGACTTCAATCCCATTTTTCCTTACGCCTGCAGCACTTTGAAAAAGGCTTTAACCAATCCTGAATTTCAGATTATGGGTTTATGAGAGGAAAAGCTTACATTTTACAATTTAATGCTGGGGGTTGTCAGGTCCACTGGTGGGAGAGGGGGAGAAGATTGGGAAACTCGTGGAGATTTGGGGGTGGAGCCTGGGGAGGGGAGGGGCTTCAGCATGGAGCCCACCCTCCAAAGCATTCATTTTATCCAAGAGAACTGATCTCTGTAGTCTGGAGACGAACTATAATTCTGGTCCTAACTGGAGGCTGGCCTTCCTTCAAACTGATTCTCATATCAGTCACCGCAACGAATATCTTATGCTGGAGACAAGATGTTTTGAAATTGGGAAATGCAGCTTTGTTGTAGTGAATTGGAAGAAGCCACTTGCAGTAGACCAAGTCTGCCAGGCACTCAGGGGCAAAAAGTGGGTAGAGGTTTCCTGAAATCCCTCCATTGGAGATATGTTGCCCAAGCCACCTTTTCAGGGGCAAGCAAAGACCATCTGCTATTCTGTGTGGCAGGGCGCCATCTGCTGGCGGCACCTTTCTGCAAGAAGGAACTAGAGCTTATTGAGAACTGCATCTTATTTTGAAACATTCAAAGGAGTAAGTTTTTCCAACCCCTTCTGGTCGTTTTGAGGTCGAATGGGGAAGAGCAGTCCAAAATTAACCCACGACTGGCTTAATATTTTATTTCCCTCCCCACAAGGAACTGTATGTAGTTCTTCATGTAGGTGGAGAAAAGATTCTTCGTGTGTGATGGATGACTCTTCTGAGGAAAGCGTTAAAAGTCAGCCTGACAGTACGAGTTTGTCATGTGGATCGTCTGCTGTGAATTTCCAGAGGGGGGGAAAATGTTTTGACAGCCCCTGAGCAAGGTGGTCTGGCATCCTTCTTGGGGAAAGCAATCGGAGAACTTTTTTTGTTCCCTTTGGGACACGGGAGATGTGAGTAGATCCTCTGGATGATTTCCCAGCAGCAAATGAAAGGCAGCCCCAGACGCTTGACACTCGCCCTCCTCCGCTGACTCCTCAACTAAGGTTTTTATGAGACCTCAGATCTTCAGCCCCAGAATTACTTTACCTCTTTAAAAAAAAAAAGGTAAAGGTAGTCCCCTGTGCAAGCACCAGTCATTTCTGACTCCTGGTTGACATCGCATCACAACGTTTTCACGGCAGACTTTTTACGTGGTGGTTTGCCATTGCCTTCCCCAGTCATCTACACTTTCCCCCCAGCAAGCTGGGTACTCATTTTACCGACCTCGGAAGGAGGGAAGGCTGTCAACCTCGGCTGGCTATCTGAAAACCCAACTTCCACCGGGGATCGAACGCAGGTCATGAGCAGAGCTTAGGACTGCAGTACTGCAGCTTTAACACTCTGCACCACGAGGCTCTTTACTTTACCTCTCACTGTCTTCCAAATGGCCGGTTTGGCTCTTTTCTGGCTTCAACAGGTAAGAAAGTGGAGTGCTGAGTATTATGATCCAGCAACAGGGGAGCTGCAAGAATCCTGTGACGCTGCGACATGGCCAGGTAACTTGGAAGCATACTATTAAAAAGGCAATAACGAAGACTAGGTTTTTATATTCCACTTTTCTCCACCGTAAGGAATCTCAAAGCAGCTTATAATCACCTTCCCTCCTCCCCCACACAGCAGTCGCCTTGTGAGGCAGGTGGGATCGAGAGAATTTGGAGAGAACTGTGACTGACCCAAGGTTACCCAGCTGGCTTCATGTGCAGGAGGAGTGGGGAATCAAACCCGGTTCTCCAGTTTAGAGTCTGCCCCTCTTAACCACTACACCAAGGGTGGCCACAGAGAATGGAGATCTGCTTGGCTGGGCCATCCTGGTGCATCTTGCAGAGGAGAGGGGGAGGCAGCTGTCACCCTCCCCCCAGTCCCACCATGATTGTCACTTGCCAAGCCAGTTGCTACTGCTGGTGCTCGCCCTCTCGTCTTCCTTCCTGCCTTCCTCACTCACCACTCTGGATCTCGTTGCCCTTCTTGCTGGAGGCTGCGTTTGGGTTGCTCTGTCTGTCCAGCAGGGAAGGGCAGGAATCCCAAGTCGGTGTCCTGCTCGGTTTTGGCTGTATGGCCAACTGTTTCCCTGCCCCACAGGCTCACTTTCCCCCCTTAGCTTTTTGGTCTCTTTCCCTGCTCTTGCTCTCCAGGTGACCTCTGCAGTGGAGGAGAAAAGCTTGCAAGCCTGCCTATTCCCACCTCTTCCCCCACTTCACACATGGTGGAAATAGTTGCCTACCTCTGGGTCAATGCTCAGAGGCTGACTAAGCACACTTACTTAAGAGGAAGCCTGCATTAAGTTCCTCCATGACCTTCGGGAGCCACACAATATGTATGAAAAGGCCACATGTGGCTTCTGAGCCACACCATCCCGGCTTCCCCTTCCTCCTGCATCCTTCCCAATGTATGAGATCCTGACATCAAGACAGAAGAGAATAACCCAGTGATCTCTGTGTTGTATGCAAGTGTGTGTGTGTGTGTGTGTATTTTCTTACTTGTCCTGGGAATTTAGATTCTTTTGAGTGGAATAAGGCTGTCTGTATCTTCCTTGGTGCTGAGGGAATATACTTGGTAAGGTGGGGTTTGGAATGAGATGTGATGCTTTGACAGGTGCTGCAGGGCTCCAATCAGAATCCAGGGAAGCCATTCACAAATTCCTTACTCTCTGAACCTGGAGTGCTGGAAGGAGCATGGAAATACAGCTCTCCTCCCACTCAATAGATGGGAATTCTCCTGTTCCTGGGAAGAGGCCATTCCAGAGAGCCAGTCCCTCATATGCACACCCCAATTAAACATTGAGTAAAAAAGGATTGGTACATGCACCAAATAATGCAAATGGGGGAAAAAAATTACAGAGCTGCTGCTTTCCGTTCCAGCGATGGCCATTTTGTTTTCCTGCTCTACCAATTAGCAAAAGCTACAGTCCTTTTAGGTATCAGCTGTGATTATCTGTGTGCCTTGCAGGGCTGTCAGTTGCTGTCATTTCCTGTGGAAAGTGACAGTCCTGAGATTAAACTATTATTTCTTCATAGAGATGAGAAGTCACATTTACTTATAACTGGTATACAAGCACAGAAGGGCCAGGCAGTTGTATTGCCATTCCAAATTATTGCTGGATATATTAACTACAAATTAATATTAATGACTTGACCAGAGGACTGATTTTAGACTTCCTTTCTGAGAAGGCAGTAGGAGGACAGGAGATGTAACATTGCTGAAGGAGGAGGATATAAAATGTGCATCACATATTTCCCAAAAAAATCCCCAAAAACAAAACCGAAAAGCCCAAAGAAGCAGGAGTTCTGCAGGACTTATTTGTTTTCAAGGTGTCACAAGAAGACTCCCGTTTATTGTTGCTGCAACAGACTCATCAAAATCGATGTGTCCTTTTTTGAACTCTGGGGTTCCAGGTCCAGCCTGGCAACCAACACCAGACCACTTCTGGGCTTTGCCAGACGTGAGGTCAGTCCTCTCTAGGAACCGCTGAAATTCCTAGAGATTCCTAGAGAGGTGTGATGCCACTGGCCCAACATCCAGTTTTTTAAAAAGAAACCTTCTCATGCCACTCCAACAGCAACAGGAAGCGAGGAGCAGGGGAGAACAGGTGAGGTGCCAGAAGATTGGAAGCAGGCAAATGTTGTCCTCATTTTCAAAGGGGACAAAGGAAGATCCAGGTGACTACCAACCCATTAACTTGACATCTATACCTGGAAAAGTTTTAGAACAAATAATTAGTCAGTCAGTCTTTGAGCATTTAGAAACGGTGGCTGTGATTACTAACAGGCAACATGGGTTTCCCAAGGACAAGTCATGTCAGACTAACCTGATCTCTTTTTTCTTTTTGAGAAAGTGACTAACTTGCTGGTTCAAGTGGAATCACAGATGATCTTGACAGGCTGGAAAAATGGGCTTAAACAAATAAAATGAATTTTAACAGGGCTAAAATGTAAAGTTCTGCATTTAAGGCAGGAAAAATTCAATGCATAATTGCAGGATGGGAGAGACGTCTCTTGGCAGAAGTATGTGCGAAAAGGATCTAGGGGTCTTAGCAGACCATACACTGAACATGAGTCAGCAGTGTGATGCAGCAGCTAAAAAGGCCAATAGGATTTTGGGCTGTATCGACAGAAGTATAGTGTCCAGATCATTTGAAGTGATGGTATGGCTTTATTCTGCGGTTCGACCCCACCTAGAGTAATGTGTTCAGTTTTGGGCACCACATTTTAAGGATACAGACAAGCTGGAATGTGTCCAGAGGAGGGCAACAATGTTTAGCCTGGAGAGGAGGCGGCTGAGAGGTGATATGATCACCATCTTCAAGTCCTTGAAGGGCTGTCATATAGAGGATGGTGTGGAATTGTTTTCTGTGGTTCAGGAAGGTAGGACCAGAACCAATGGGTTGAAATTAAATCAAAAGAGTTTCCTGCTGACATTAGGAAGAACTTCCTGACCATTACAGCAACTCCTCAGTGGAACAGGCTTCCTCAGGAGGTGGTGGGCTCTCCTTCCTTGGAGGATTTTAAACAGAGGCTAGATGGCCATCTGACAGCAATGAAGATCCTGTGAATTTAGGGGGAGGTATTTGTGAGTTTCCTGCATTGTGCAGGGGGTTGGACTAGATGACCCTGAAGGTCCCTTCCAACTCTATGATTCTATGATTCTAACAAAGATGGTGAGGGGTCTGGAGACCAAGTCCTATGAGGAAAGGTTGGAGGAGCTGGGTATGTTTAGCCTGGAGAGAAGACAACTTGATCACCATCTTCAAGTACTTGAAGGGCTGTCATCTAGAAGATGGTGCAGAGTTGTTTTCTGTTATCCCAGGTCAGACCAGAGCCACCCTGAGCCCATTTTGGGAAAGTGCAGAATATAAATTGCCTAAATAAATAAATAAACCAATGAGCTGAAATTAAATCAGAAGAGTTTCCAGCTCAACATTAGGAAGAGCTTCCTGACTGTTAGAGCGGTTCCTCAGTGGAACAGGCTTCCTCAGGAGGTGGTGGGCACTTCTTCTCTGGAGGTTCTTAAGCAGAGGCTAGATGGCCAGCTGACAGCAATACTGATTCTGAGACAGATCATGAGAAAGAGGGCAGGATGGGTTGTATCAGTGCTTAGTTCTCGTGTCCCCTTCTTACCTGCCAAAGGAAAGCTGTTTGCCACTTTCAGGCAGCAATTTTCCTCCAGGCCAGTTTGGCCAGAGATCCTGGAAGGATTTTTTTTAAAGCATCTTCTGGGCATGAAGCAGGGTGTATGTGGGGAGGTATTTATCAGTTTCCTGCATTGTGCAGGGGGGGGGGAGGGGGGTCATGGTGGGGAAAGAATGCTGGAGAGTTTGGAGGCAGCAAGTCCCACAGAGGTGGCACATGGCCAAGGGGCTGCTTTGCATTTTTGTCTTTTGTACAGCTCTGGGGACTGCAGGTGCTTTATTGCTGCAAAAGTATGCATTTACCAGCAAGCAAGTAACACTGAGGGTTATTTCCAAGTAATCACAGGGAGGATTCCATGGCAATTCTCCCAGACATCTCTGCAAGAGAGTTAAGCATATGCTGGTTCCCCTTCAAGACAATTGGGATTTTAAAATGCTTTACTTTGGATGGATTGTGCTCCTTTTATACTGTATAAAATATATAATTTGCTAGAATGTTTTTGTATAATTCAATGCAGATCTATTCCTTTCTAAGTATTGCATTGATTTCAATGAGTTTACACTGAAAGTAGCTATGTAGGATTTAACTTTATATTATGTTAAACGTTATATTATGTTAGAAATGTTAGATTTTTAAAAAAATGTCAATATTTCTAATCACAAAGCTACAAAAGATTTGTTAGACTTTATGCTGCCACGGGACTTGCTGACCTAGTTCTCACAGATAGGGTAATCCTGGATCTGGACTCTGACACTCTGATATTCTGCTGTTTTGTATTCAAAATGCACCTACATATACAAAAGAAATGGAGGGAAGCACAGAGGTTCAATGCAGACAACAGAACATCCTGCTTCGGCAGGCAAGGCATTGGGCCTCCTGATAGTAGGGTTGCCAAGTCCAATTCAAGAAAAATCTGGGGACTTTGGGGGTGGAGCCAGGAGACATTGGGGGCAGAGCCAGGAGCCAGGGTGTGACAAGCATAATTGAACTCCAAGGGAGTTCTGGCCATCACATTTAAAGGGACAGCACACCTTTTTAAATGTCTTCCTTCCATAGGAAATAATGAAGGATAGGGGCACCTTCTTTTGGGGCTCATAGAATGGGACCCCCTGGTCCAATCGTTTTGAAACTTGGAGGGTACTTTGAGGAGAGGCACTAGATACTATACTGAAAATTTGGTGCCTCTACCTAAAAAAACAGCTCCTCCAGAGCCCCCGAAACCTCCAGATTAATTCCCCATTATACCCTATGAGAATCGATCTCCACATAGGGAATAATGAAGTGCTCAGCAGACGTTTTCCTACCTCTCCCCCCTCCCCCCCGTTTCTGGCGATTGAAGCGAGTGATTGACCTCTCTACTCACGAGTTGCTGCCAACTTCTTCAAAGTAACACAGACACCCCATCCCAAGAGGAAGCATTTCAATCGGAGACTGAAGCCTCCGGAGCTGGAAACGCACATGGCGCTCTGGGGGCGGGGCTTCCTCCCACCAGCCAGCTGACTGGGGGCGGGAAGTAGCCTGGGAAAGTGGAAGAACCCCCGCTGGGACCTGGGGATTGGTAAGTCTACCTGATAGAAATGGGTTCTGTGCCAGCCCAACATCTCAGGTCAGTGGGGCTGGGAAAGGCCTCGCAAATCAGGAGACCTGTGAGAAACCACATCCTATTGCCTGAGGAGTGTCCCCAGCGGAAAGGCTGCATGGGAGATTGGTCTGGACACACCTATAAGCAGTAGAGAAATGCAGTTGGAAGAACAAATGTTCAGGGTTGCCAACCTCCAGCCAGGGCAAGGAGAAGTCCCAGAATTGTAACTGATTTCCTGATGACAGTAGCAGCTTCTGAGGGAGAACTTTACAGCATCATATCTCTGCTGAAGCCCTTTCCCTCTCTAGACTCCGCAGAACTCCCAACGCTCCAGGAATTTCACAGCCCAGAGCTGGCAACCCTATGAACAACAAATGTGATGCATGCCACATTTTTAAAATTCTGCATGGGTAGCTCTCCCCCCCCCCCACTGATTTCTAAGATCTGACTTTGGAAAATAAGTGAAAATTGAATCATTTAATGTTGTCCTTGGGTGGTGCTGTATTCCTACCATGGTAAGGCCTTTGTTAAATCCTCCCAATTCCTGTGACTGCTAAAAGAACCCTCTCAAATGTCACTTGTCCATTTTAATTGCTTCAATCACATCCGAAGGAATGATGTTTGCACAAAAAGGCAGAGCGCAGGTGCCCCTAATGAGTGTCTTCTTCCTTTCCTTTAGCGGCGGGAGCTGGGGTGAAGAAGAGGACCTCCTATCAAAAAGAACAGCATGCAGTCATCTGCCCACAACGCCCCCCCCCTTCCCATTCTCTTGATAATTCCAGTTACTCAGTTTGCACCCAAATGGATGTGATGACAGCTTTTAATTATCCTTTTCCGTCAAAAATACATGAAATAGTTAACAGAATATTAGAATAGCATTGAAATTGTTGCTTGCCTTTTTCATCTTCATGTCCTACCATTTCAATTATTATCCCCTTGGAAATTAAATGAATAACAACTCTAGGTTTTCAGTGTTAGAAATCAAAAATCACTCTTCCTCTCTGCATGAGGGTAGGGACAGGGCTGCATAGTTGCCTGTCTCCAGGTGGGGCCTGGAGATCTCCTGGAATCACCGCTGGTCTCCAGCTGACAGAGGTCAGTTCCTTTGGAGGAAATGGCTGCTTTGGAGGCTGGACGCCATAGTGCCACATCCCTGCTGAGCATCCTCCCTTCCCCAAACTCCACCCTCTGCAGGCTGCACCCCCAGTCTCCAGGAGTGTGGGACACCAGGTGGGAACTGGACCTCATGTACAGGCTGATCATTGGGAGGTGGGCAAGGGCAGGGTATGAAGACCCCCATGCCCATCTCCTCAGCTTGCACTTGCAGGGCACTCAGCACCCAGCTTCGCTCCAATTGCTCACAGTGCATTCACTTCAGGGCAGGTAGGAATCCCCCTTCCCCCCACTTATCTAATTAAACTGACTTTTAAACCACCCTCCCCTGTGGGACCAGGGCTTGGGCAAGGTACAACATAACATGCCTTCACTGACCCTATCTGGGCTGACTCTGCAGTCAGGGCCAGTCAGGTTTCCTCCGGGTGGCACCAGGCCTGCCCCCAGCAGACTGGTTGGTGCACCAAGGCTGGCTGCCCAAAGCTGAGCAGAAGTCGGCTGGGAGGTCATTGGGTGCTGGAGGGAGGAAGCATTACTCTCAAAGCTTTGCTAGAGACTGAGGCAAGGGTGCCCTTTAAAGTTCTAAGATTAACAAGACAACGTTTTCTGTAGGGGCACCTGCACTGTGGAATTCTTGCCTGGAGTAATTCACTGGTCTATTTCCATTGTGTCATTGTTTCTCCTGTGTTTTTTTTTAAAGGATGTTTATAAAAATCATAGAATCACAGAGCTGGAAGGGACCTCCAGGGTCATCTAGTCCAACCCCCTGCACAATGCACGAAACTCACAAATACCTTCCCCTAAATTCACAGGATCCTCATTGCTGTCAGATGGCCATCTAGTTTCTGTTTAAAAACCTCCAAGGAAGGAGAGCCCAGTGAATTACGCTGGGCAAGAATTCCACAGTGCAGGTGCCCCTACAGAAAACTTTGTCTTGTTAATCTTAGAGCTTTAAAGGGCACCCTTGACTCAGTCTCGTCTGTGGGTTTTTTTCCTTTGTGCTTTTTTCCTAGAACCGATCAATCCCCTTCTTTGGTCCAAATGGGAAACTTTGCCTAACTACCCACTCATCCTTGCCAACCTCTCCAGTACTCTGAATTAAACTGCATTCAGTCAGAGCTGAATTCACACTCTGTCAGCATTCAACTCTTCTCTGCTGGGGCTGAAATCAAATTGAATTTCTCCTCAGCATTCAGCTCTCAAGTTATTATCTGCTCAGCTGATGCTAACCAATCAGATTCCATGGAGCAGCCTGTCACTCAAGGCTATTTCTGTGAAGAATTAACCCTTCTCAGCCCTATATCTGTTTATAAAACATTACAAAACTTTTAAAAGTGCAGTCTGTCACTACAGTTCAGGCTTGAGTTGATATAGAATTTTTGTTTTGTCTTCTTGGTGGTCCATAGCACCAGTAATACTCCCCTTCCAACACTCCCCTTTTGTCTTCTTGATTGGTTCTAATATGTGTTTTGCATTAATTGTTTTATGTATTGTCATATAGTTTTATTGTAAGTTGCTTTGAGAGATGACCAAAAAGAGTCCTATGACTCCTTCTATGATGGAAGGGTCATAGGCCCCTTCCAAATACCTTTGTAATCTGTTTTAGCAGTGGTTACAAACAGATTTTTTGTGTCATTTTAGACACAATTGTTTTAACAACTGGCTGCTAACAGATTTTATTTACCTTTTCATACAAAGCTGGCTATGTTTGGTTGGGAAAGCAGGGCTGAACCATTTTTGAAGTCAACTGCTTTCTTCCATTTTCACATCTTCTTAGTGTTTCTGAATCACTGTAGTGTGCTGTCTGAATATCTACAGTGCTTCCAATAGTGCCACTCCCCGCCCCCACACTTTTTCGCCATGCAGTCTTTCTCGCAGTACTGTGAGTCTTATGGTTTATAGCACCATATTGTTAATGTTAATTTTAATAATCTGTAATTGTTTTAACCATGATTTTATAAATATAACTGATGTGTAATGTATTTTATGTTGTGAGCCGCCCTGAGCCTGCCTCGGCGGGGAGGGCGGGATAGAAATAAAAAATTATTATTATTATTATTATTATTAGGAAGAGTGCTGTATTTCCTTGCTATGTTCTTGCTTGTATTTCAGTTGAGACCCTTGTAGAGAGCTCCCTGCTCCTTTATAAGATGATTCTGGACAATATGGGATGCTAAACAACCATTGGGAAAGTGGGCCTCCATGGTCTCTTCTTTTGAAAGCTGCGAGAAAGACTGCATGGCAAAAAGGGGTGATGGGGTGGGGGTGGGGGAAGCAGCACTGTTTGAAATGGCCAGAACTCTTCAGAGACTTCAGATCTAATGCAGTGAAATTTGCTGTATGGAACCCCCATCCCTCTATCACATGCTCAGAATTAGGCCAACCAAGGATAACATCCAGTTGAGAACGCCGCTGTGAAAGGGGCTAGAATATTTGTCATGGGAAAGGAAGGTTTTAAATTGTGACTGTGGAAAAATTGCTAGATAAATGTGACCCTTTTATTCAGTGTTAGTTTCATGAAATATTCTGAGGTGTTTTGCCAGAGAAGAAATTTCAGCATCCGCTGAATTGTATTTTAACAAAATGTCAGTGGTATCCTAGGCATGTGAGGACTGACTCTCCTTGACAAAAGCTGGAATTCCACAGTTCTGCCTAAGAATGGCAAACCTCCCCCCCCCCCACCCACCATTCCACTGAATTCTGAGGTGAAATTCTGGCAGCCTAAGACAAGAATTGGAAAAAAATAAATTATGACTAACATTTACCCACATTTTACACTCAAAATTTTTTAAATTGTGGAATTTTGAATTTAAGGTGTTAGTGCCTTTAGGCTTGTTTGTCTCTCTTGCCCTTTGAATTTTGGTGGGCATAAAACATGACAGAACGCAATTCCTGTGGCTGTTTGTGTGCAGACTTGACATTGATCGAGAAATTTCTGACTTACAGAAAGAGCCTCAGGCACAGAATCAGAACTAGAAGATAATAAACTAGAGAAGTGTTTACAGCTCCTTCTGAAGTGATAGGATCGGGACAGGAATGGATGCTCAGCATCTTAGAAAATTGAGTCATTTATTTAAGGTGAAATTTTCAAAAGTACTTAAGTGGCTTAATGGCTCGTGTCTTATGACTTCCAGTGGAAAATGTTCTACTAAATCACTCCAGGCACTGGATACCTGAATCCGTGTATCTATTGGACCAAGGGGTGTCTGAGACAAATATTTGTTTCTAATGAAAGCTCCTTAGAGACAGCCTGGAGAAGGAACCGAGTAAAAGCATCTGCCATTGATAAACCAATATTTCACATGTGGAGGGAGCAGAAATCATGCAATGTAACCAAGGTGACACTGGGATAGCCGAGTATTTGAGTGAGAAATTGGAGCATGGAGACCCTGAGGGTGAAATATGGTTGCAGCAAGCTTTTGCTGAATAATTTAGAATAATGAATAAAAATCCAGCCCAACAAACCAAATGTTTGCACACGGGACTGTGTCAAACAAATACGATGGGCTGGCAAAGAGAATATCTGACAACACAGATCAAATCTTTTTGAAACATGTAGTGCTCCAGTGTTTTATTCACATCACAAAGGAAATAGAATTTTCATTCAGAAGTTGACAAACAAGTGATTGCTAATGACCAGAGTCCATGTGACTATTTTATAGAGAGCCAATTTGGTGCAGTGGTTAAGTGCGTGGCTCTTATCTGGGAGAACCGAGTTTGATTTCCCACTCCTCCACTTGTACCTGCTGGAATGGCCTTGGATCAGCCATAGCTCTCACACAGTTGTCCTTGAAAGGGCAGCTTCTTGGAGAGCTCTCTCAGCCCCACCCACCTCACAGGGTGTCTGTTGTGTGGGGAGGAAGGTAGAGGAGATTGTGACCACTCTGAGATTCAGAGCATAGGGTAGGATATAAATTCAATATCTTCTTGATGTGACACTTGGATTTCTGATTTGTGTTTTGGGCCCTGGGAACCTCCCCCGCCCTCCATCTCCCGGTTCCACCATAAAGCTAAAAAGAACCATGCAAATACGAGTTGCTCTGCATTGAGGCTTCTTCCTCTGATGCCCCGGCCAAAAAGAGGAGGTAGTGGACTCTCTGATCTCCCCCTCTCAAGTAGCTGCCATGGTAACCACACGGTCCAAATCAAGGCAGTGTCTGCAGACGGAGAAGTGGGGGGGGGGGGGAACGGCTGGCCACCGAGACCGAAAAGGAAGGGGAAGACCGGCCGGGTGAAGTGCAAAAGGGAGAGGATGGGTTCTGGTATAAAGATTGCAAACTCTACGTTCCTAAGAGCTTCCGCACAGAGGTCCTGCAATTTTGCCATTCCAACAAGTTGGCCAGGCACTTTGGGTATGTGAAGACACTGCACCTAATTAATGGCAGTTCTGGTGGCCCTCTATGAAAAAGGACGTTTCTGAGTTCATGGCTTCTTGCCCTATTTGCTTAATGGCTAAGAGAAGAGGGGGAAAGCCCCCTGGGTTGTTGAAGCCTCTAGAAACAGCCACATGTCCTTGGTCTGTAGTGTCAATGGATTTCATAGTCGAACTACCAGTCTTGCAGGGGAAGACCGTAATTCTGGTAGTAGTGGACACCTTTTCCAAACAGGCGCACTTAATTCCTTGTGCACAATTGCCATCCGCTAAGAGGCTAGCTTATTTGTTTTTCCACCATATTGTGAAACTCCACTCATTCCCCGATAAGATCATTAGTGACAGAGGACCACAGTTCATTGCCAACTTCTGGCGGGAGTTTTGCAAACTGATGGGTATAGAACAGGGATTGAGCTCAGCGTACCATACACAGACGGACGGACAAACGGAACGGTTTTAGAACAGTATTTACGGTGTTATGTGAACCACCAACAGTCTAATTGGGTGGACCTCTTGCCGTTTGCTGAATATGGTTACAACAACAGTGTGCATAGCTCAACCAAAGCTTCCCCGTTTCAGATTGTAAATGGATACGAGGGCAAGCCTGTCCCATTGTTGCCAGGGGGAGAGCGGGCCCGGGACCCCACCTCTTCCGAGCAATGGTGGGGTAAATTGGAGGACAGCTGGAAGGGGATTACAAAGGTATTTGGAAGGGGCCTATGACCCTTCCATTATAGAAGGAGTCATAGGACTCTTTTTGGTCATCTCTCAAAGCAGCTTACAATAAAACTATATGACAATATCATAAAACAATTAATGCAAAACACATATTTTCTTGCTTTTGTGCAAGTCCACCACATGTGATAGAAAGAACCTTTCGCCTCTTTACATTTCCAGCAAGCCCAAAAGGGAGGATTTTGAATTCCCCTCTTTGTCAGCAGAGCAATTGGTGTGGATGAGAGGCTGATGTTGCTTGCTCAATTGCACATAAGTTGATTAACTTGCAGGTGTTGTTGTTTTCTATGTCTCAGGCACATTCTCAGGAGGATTTTTAAAAAATTATTTTTACTAAAACTCTTCTGGTTTCCCTGAGAATTTTGTGAATGTTTCACATGAGCAAAACATTCAAGTGGGTCTTCACATTTCATATCCAGAGAAATTAAGCAACAACTCTACAAAAATGGTCCAACCCAAAGATTTGAACCAAAAATCACATTAAATCAAGCAGGGGAATGTGTGGAATCCATAGGACTCTTCCCTATTGAAACAGAAACAGCTTGATTAGAAGACTTTTGCTAGTGTACTTCTGAGATGTCATTTATTATCCCGCACAGTTTGGCATGGTGCAGGATATTGTAACTATAAATCAGCTGCAGCAAATTATTTAATGATGCATTAGCTGTAGATTTTAACATATATTACAGTTCTTTAGCCAGCACCGAATGTGTTTTTCAATAGCTTAATATATCCCCAAAGTCTTAGCACAAGCTCATTCATCCATCATTGGTCCACACAGAGCTTTTGCGTCTGCTCTTTTTATTTTATTAAAACCCTCAATCTACATGTGTGGCACTAAATAAAAGTTCCCAGGAGTGTTTTTTCAGCACTGTACTCCCAACCTGCAGCCGGGCTGCTGGGCTGGGCTCCTCCAACTCTCTCCCCACTTCTGATTACAGAAAGAAGAAAGTTCACAAGGATTCAGTGGGCAGGGTTCATGCAGCACATTTCAATCTGAGATGCTTGGGCCAGTGGCCCATTCAAACTGGGACTGCCTCGGTGTGGACTGACTACGGTTGCCGAGCCTGAAGTGTGAAATTCCTGGAGGTTTAGGGGCAGGAACTGGGTAGGACAAGGTTTGGGAAGGGGAGGGACCTCAGCCATTTTCTCCAAAGGAGCTGTTCTCTGTTGCCTGGAGATCAGTTGTAATTCTGGGAGATCTCTAGGCCCTATATGGAAGTTGGCATCCGCAGGCCTGATGGTAACTCTAGGGGATCTCAAGCAGGGTATTTTTTGCAGCCATTACAAGGCAGGAATCTTTGAAATGAGTTATGTGACCCCCGAGCATTACAATGCTATCCTATTGTTATTACCATCGTTTAAGGTGGGCCTACAACTGGTTATTGATACGCTGTGCCCTGTCTGCTGGTGGGGTGTTTTATTTATTGTTTTACTGTTAATTTTAATTTGGTGTTTTAACTTTGATATGTAGGTTTTTATTGTTATTTTTATATGTTGTGATACGCCTTGAGCCCGTTTATGGGAAAAGGCAGAATATAAGCCTACTAAATAAATAAAATTCACCCTGATGGGGCCTTCTGTACAAAAAGCTGAAGCTCTCCCTACTGAGCCCCATATGGGCTGTCTTGCAGGGCATTAGAGCTCATCTATGACAACCCATTGTGTGGAAAGGTGGCATATACATGTTTTAAATAAATATGCCATCCAGCTTTATGTAATAAGATGATATGCTTTAGCGATGCAGTTGAGGGGCATGCAGGCACATTTTGCACCAGCTGGACTTTCTGGATCAGCTGCAAGGGTGAGCTCACATAAAGCGAGTTACAGTACTCTAGTCGTCTCAGCTCTTGTGTCATCCTCCCTAGCTCTGCGGTATACCATGGGGCTGCTTTGGCATGAGAACCAAGAGGGTGCTGGAGGGTGATATCATCAATGATTTCAGAGGCGGCCAGGAGTGCCAGTCTTCCACCACCTCATCCAACAAATTGCCAGGGGCCATTGGATCCTACAGAGCATGAAACCACTCAGGGTTCATTTGACTCCATGGGTGAGCATAAATGCACTCACTGACTAAACAGGGAGGGTTCAGTGTGCCTAGCTGGACCTTCAGGGTGAAGTGGTCTGACCAGGGGACTGCATCTACAGCTATCAGATCCACATTTATCAGCATCCCCAAAATCAGGTCCAGCGTGTGGTCTGCTTGATGCATGGGAGCCAATATAAATTGGGAGAGTCCCAAGACCTCCATGGACAATACCAGGTTATTGGCTTCAGAAGACGCTGTATCATCAACATGGACATTGAAATCCCTCAGGACTATTAGCCTGGGTTGCTGTCTGGGTTCTGCCCCAGAGAACTGGAGGCCATGGCTGGATAGTTGTAGCAGAGCTGGTTGAAACTAGAAGGCCAGATAGCCAAATTCTCTTCAGGCCAACATATTCAATGCTGGGGATCTTTTGGTGCAGGAAGCGCCCTGAAGGAAAAAGAATCTCAGATGACGAATGTCACACGTACCTCACCCAGTTGTCTAAGACTGATGAAGGACCGGAAAATTGGGTGGGGCAAGTTGGTTAAGTGTGGCCATTTCACCCTCCCACACCCGGCTCCTCTGGTCAACCCGGTTGCTCAGCCAGGGCCCCCCTCGGCAGCCCAGCGGGGGGTTCTTGGCGAGGTGACACCCCCGCCTCTTGCGCAGCAACCTCTCATAGCTGGCGGCCAAGCCCCTGCATCTAACACCAAGGTTAGTAAATACAGCTCCTACAAGAGCTATGAAACTAAGGAGGAACTCTTCACTGCCATATTTAATTCCATTCCTTCTTCCAGGGGCTCCCTTGGCTCTTGCACTCTTTCCCCCCACTCTAGATCTCCAGGTGACCCCTGTGGAGGAGGAGGAGGAGGAGAGCTTGCAAGTTTGCGTATTTCCACCTCCTTCCCCATTTCACACATGGAATCACCTTCCTATGGGACAGCATGCTTACTTGAGAGTAAGAACATAAGAGAAGCCACGTTGGATCAGGCCAATGGCCCATCCAGCCCAAGAATCTGTATCACACAGTGGCAGCAAAAAACCCAAAAACAAGTGCCATCAGGAGGTCCACTAGTGGGTCTAGAAGCCCTCCCACTGTGCCCCCTTCAAACACCAAGAATACAGAGCATCACTGCCCCAGACAGAGCGTTCCAATAGGCTGTGGCTAATAGCCACTGATGGACCTCTGCTCCATATGTTTATCCAATCCCCTCTCGAAGCTGTCTATGCTTGTAGCTGCCACCACCTCCTGTGGCCGTGAATTCCATGTATTAATCACCCTGTGGGTGAAGAAGTACTTCTTTTTATCAGTTCTGACCCGACTGCTCAGCAATTTCATTGAATGCCTGCATTAAGTTCCTCCTCAACCTTTGGAAATTACATAATATGTATGAAAGTGATACCACCAGTGGATGCTGGAAATGACATTGCATCACTGGCACGACTCTGATGTTTGGCCAAAAACTCTACGGTAAAAATGGCTTCTTCTGCCGTAATTCTTTTGCCCACATACCAGAGCATCCCTTCTACTTCTAGTGGCACAATGTCATAATTTCCAGTGCATGCCTGAAGTGATGCTGTCATGTTGCTGAGATGTTGGGCTGTGCCAACCACTGAACGAATGTCTCCCTTCCCCTGCCGGTTGCCAGAGGGTATCTGGCAACATGGCTACCCACCTGCATGTAGTTTACTCAGGCCAGTCCTGCACTGGTTCAGCCCACTTCCCAAGCTGATTTTCGACACTAGAATCAGAGAATCATAAACTCATAGAGTTGGTTTCTGTGGTTCCATGATTCAAGTGTAGAATATCAGTTTGGGGACAGGGCTGGACCATTATTACTGCTGTTGTTGTTGAATTGCCTCATCCCGGCCAATG
The DNA here is from genome assembly GCF_032191835.1 of Heteronotia binoei. Taxonomy (NCBI): domain Eukaryota; kingdom Metazoa; phylum Chordata; class Lepidosauria; order Squamata; family Gekkonidae; genus Heteronotia; species Heteronotia binoei. The sequence goes on along the minus strand of NC_083232.1, from coordinate 102,369,252 downwards.
CTGAGCTCTAGGCGATGTGCAACAAAAATACACAGAAAATCAGTAAAAGCAATGAATTAAAAGCAATTGCAACCCAATGGACATTCTTTATAATGTGCTGTAATTCTGCTTTCTAGGCATTGGGAGCAGTCCCCCACTTAAGTGGAGGCGGAACATCTCTGTTTTACAGGCTCTGCGTAATTGTAAAAGATCCCGCAGGGCCCTCATGTCTTCCGACAGAGAGTTCAACTAGGTTGGGGCCAGCCGGACCTCTTTGGGGCTGGGGATCACCAGTAGATTTCGACCAGTAGAGCATAATGCTCTTCCAGGGACATAGTGGAGGAGGTGGCCTCATAGTTACATTGGTCCCAGATCACTCAAGGCCTTAAAGGTCATAACCAAAACCTTGACTCTAACTCTGTACTCAACTGGAAGTCAGTATAGCTGGCACAGCACAGGTAGAATGTGTGCTGTCTGTGGCGTTCCTGTCAGGACTCAAGCAGCTGCGTTCTGGACTCATTGGAGCTTCCAGGTTAAAGTTAAGGGCAGGCTAGCATAGAATGAGTTACAGTAATCTAGCCTGGAGGTGACTGTCACGTGGATTCCTGTGGCTAGGCCCGAATGAGTCAGGAGGGGAGCTAGTTGCCTGACTTGGCCCAGGTGAAAGAATGCCATTTTAGCAATATGTGTGACTTGGGCCTCCATTGGAAGAGAGGCCTCCAAGGTCACTCCCAAGCTCTTGACTGTTGGTACCGGTGTTAAAGATGCCCTGTCAAGAGAAGGCAATCTATGCTCCAGCTCCAACCCCGGTCCCCCCAGCCACAGAACCTCTGTCTTTGAGGGGTTCCATTTCAGTCTATTCTGTTTCAGCCAGCCCACTACGGCCTCCAAACCCACAGCCAAATATGATGGGATTGAGGCTGATCGGTTACCCAACAGTAAATGCAGGTGAGTATTATCTTCATGTTGATGACACCCTAGCCCAAAACTCCATACCAGCTGGGCAAGGTGGTGCAGATAGATGTTGAACAACATCAGGGAGAGGAGTGCCCCTCGAGGAACCCCACAGACCTGAGGGTGTCATGAGGACACATCGTCTCCTTGCGCCACCCTTTCTCCCTGTCCGTGGAGAAAATAGACGAGCCACTGTAAGGCCAACCCACGTATTCCCACGTTGGCAAGGCAGTGAGTGAACAGATCATAGTCGACTGTTGAATGCTGCTGTAAGATCTAATAATAACAGCAGTGCTGATCCAGCTGCATTCAGAGGTTGTCTGTTAGAGCAATCAGAATAGTCTTAGTCCTGTGGTCAGGGTGGAAAATGACTGGAACGGGTCTAGCGCCAATGTGTCCTCCAGGAAGCCCTAAAGGTCTAGAGCAGAATTAGCCTTAGTTTGTGCAGAATTCCATCTCTGTTGATGCTGTACTCTTCATATATAGAACATACTTTTGCGATATGGCCCACATACTGCCCTTTAACGAGGAAGCTGAATTTACTATCCCACCAATTGATGGGGTGTTTTGGTCACACAGGAAGAAAGTATTATTTGAATTGCTTTCTTTTTTGCCACATTATGCAGACGAAGCAGGGCCAGGAGACCTTGCAGAGATATTTCCACCACCTCTTTTCTGTAAGTAAAAAAACCTGATATCATTGGTGATGCGTTTTAACACCCCTTGTTGTCAAGTGCCGAAGCAAAAAGGCCGCAATGAATATGCATGGAGTCCATGTCCTTGTGCAGCAGAGCAAATCGCAGGCCAGCACTTTGCATTCCAATTGTGATTTATGACCGCGGCCATCAGCCTGTTCAAGTTCAGGCACTGAAAAGAGGAGCCAGGACAGCCTTGTCAAGCCCCACTGTTTTGAAGAGCGTTGCCTGTCTTGGTGTTTCTGTGCATTCCCTGAAATGTTTACAGAAAGCTTTGCGGGGGTCTCCAAAGCATTCCGGCTCCTTCCAACACCAAACTGCTCCTCTCTCCTGTTGGACGCTCCATCCCAGTCGCTTGATGCTTAAATGACCTTAGCTTCATTTGTATGCGGAACGTATCGGAGCGGGACCTCCCTTCGCTGCCTGGGTGCCAGTGAGCAGGTGGGGAAATGACCAGCAGGAAATGAATTGTTAAGACCGCTACAGAGAAAAGATTGATGCAATTAATTTTTCATTACGTACAGTGTCTGTGGATTGTAATCAGTTTGGATTGTTCCTCCTCTGAGGCACAAGGAAAATGCAAATAGGGTTAGAATGAAAGGAAGCCGTTCTCTTTTATGATGCACGACCCTTCTCTGGGCCGTGAAAAACAGCTTCCAATCAACAGGAGTGGTGACAAATATGGTTTTAATATATGCAGGAGAGGATCTGATGTGAGCAGTGTGTGTACAAGCGACTGTGGCCTTCCTGGCCACAGAGCAAATGCTTTAATTAGCAAGCAAGCTGGAGCAATCAAGAGTGCAGAGGGACAGCTCCTGAGCTGAATGAAAGAATAACAGACGAGGGAGGTCTGGGCCCGGGGAGGAAAAAGTAACCCACTCAAACACTCTGCATCTGGGTTTGTTTTCCTTTGAATCTCATGGGCTTTGTGGAATTCCATGGGCATCAATCAGGTGTGTGATTGCTTAAGTAAAGATGCACCATGCCAAAGCCCTTCTGAGGATTTCAATACCTCCGTGACAATCATGAGAGAGTTTCAGAACATTTTGGTACCATACAATACATCATATGAAAGTAAGAACATAAGAAGAGCCCTGCTGGATCAGACCATCTAGTCCAGCCTCCTGTCTCACACTGTGGCCAGCCGGTTCCGCATGAAGTTCAACAACAGGGCACAGAAGCTGAGGCCTCCCCGAGATGTTGCCTCCAGGCACTGCGATTCAGAGGCTGACCGCCTCTGAATTTGGAGCTTCCGTTTAGCCGCCATGGCCAGTAGCCACTGATAGACCTATGCTTCATTCAGTTTTCTATGCTGGCCCAGATCAATATGGCTGGCTGTGGTGTGACTCTTTTATCATGGACTGATCATTAGCTGGTGAAGTTTAGACTTATACAGAACCTTAGAATGGCTTGTGGACCTATTAGGGTGTTCTACATCCAGAGACAGATGGACTCCTGATGCTTTCGAGATTTCCAGCTGACTTAGCTGATGTTCCTTCCTGTGCCCTGGTCAGTGAATGAAATGAGGAAACAATTTGGATGGCTGGTACAGTTACCACCTCCCATCCAGTCCGTTATGTCTTGGTTTAATGATGACCTTAGATGACCTTAGAATCATGAAGCAGACATCCAGAATGCAAACAGAGAAAATAGGGCAACAAACGCAACTATACCTAGTCTAGATCATATAATTGCATCTGTTCTGTGGTGATTATGGTGGCAAAGTATGCTTACCTCTCTGCCACTGTTCCATCTGCAAAAAAGCTATCCATGGGACTATTGTGGGTGGTGAGAGGACTCTTAGGTATGAATACTGAGGAAACCTGAGATAGACAACATTCCACTGTGACTGTTTTGGTAAGCATCTTGCAGACAGGATTGCTTGCACCCATGATGAATCTGTTGATATGTCTTTTAACAGCTCCCCCCCCCCCCCGCTTTGATTTCAGTTGCTATTGTGTAGGATGTAGACAAGTTTCTTGGAGGAATGTCTTCTCAGAGACTGCCTCCTCTGTATTGACTTGCAGCATCTACCAGGAAGAGATTGTCCAGCTGAGTCAGTGGGGTAGCGGATGCTTCCTTGACCTGGGAAAGAAACGGCCACCCTGGCTGCCAGGAGAGAGAAAGGAGGCACTGATTTTGCTGTGCCTTTCAGGAGCTCTTAAGACCACTGGCCATGGAATCCATGAGGGCCGATTAATTGGACCTCAATCCAGAGGGACTTTGGCTTGACACTAAGGGCAGTTTAGGCTTGAGGAATCCTTTGGTTTCAGAACAGTTTATCACAGACACTTTTATTTAAAGGCAAGGTACACAGTTAATTTCAGATTTAAATTTAAATTCAGATTTAAAGGCAAGGTACACAGTTAATTTCAGATTTAGATTTCAAAACGAAGATGGAATATTTCTAGTTTCTGATTTATTTATACAGCCTTCATACAGTTAATCTTTTTACATAATAATATGGATCAGCAGGTTTAAAAAAACAAAACACATCCCGTTTCCTACAATTGCCTGTAAATTCATAGCTCCTTTCTGCTGTAGAGTCAGAAGGCCATTTCAAACCAGTTCATGTCTGTGAGATGCTAAAATATAGAGCAGGGGTGGCCAACAGTAGCTCTCCAGATGTTTTTTGCCTACGACTCCCATCAGCCCCAGCCATTGGCCATTGGCTACCCTTGGCCACCCCTGATATAGAGCATGAAACACACACCTGAATGTCGTGGCTGACCTGACTTGATATATTGATCTGTTGGCACAGCTACATGCAGGATCCGGCTACACAGTTCTCACTTACTATAACCAGTTAAAAGCAAGAATTCAGAGATGGTCTAGCAGAGGGGTCTCCAACCTTTTTTGAGCCTGTGGGCAGCTTTAGAATTCTGACACAGTGTGGTCATAAGCACACACATAAAATGGCTGCCGCAGGAGTCAGAGGGTGCGATCACACAAGGTATCTGGCGTGGCAGTTTCCCAGCTTCAAAAAAGCCGGAATTCTTTGATGCATGCCTGGACATTCACACAGCCCCCGCCCTGCTGCTGGGTGAGGAGGCACCGGCTTCACATATGCACGAGGAACGTTCAGACTGCTTGAGCGCATTTGGGGTGCCTGCAGCCCACACCCAGCCATTCAGAAAACACACCCTACATACAGTTTAGAGATTTGCTACCGGGAAGTATCCAGTAGCTGTTTAATCCAGTCCAGGACGAGTGGGGCTTGAGAGGCAGATGTGTGCATGTGGCTAGGTCAGGCCAAAACCCTCATGTGATCGCACCCAGAGTTAGCCATAAAATGGCTGCTGCAGCTCACCTTCAGTCACATGGTGAAGACTCTTGTGCTGTGGTGGCAGCTGCTGCCAAACCAATGTTTTAAAAAATCTGCACAGCCCATAAAATCTCTACCAGTCAATCAGAAGCCCTGCTGAGCAAAAGCCCCACCCTTAGCCCTCCTCCTAAAAGCCCCTCTGCGAGCCCCAGGGAAAGCATCGGCAGGCACTACGGTGCCCACAGACACCATGTTGGGGACCCCTGGCCTAGGATCTCATTTGTCTTCCGAAGGGCTCAGGGCATCATCCAAATGGGTGTTGAACTCATTTGTTATGAGGGCCAGATCTGACATAAATAAGACCTTGCTGGGCTGGGCCATGTTGGGTTGGGCTGGGCCATGTCAGGCCAGGCCATGTTGGTCAGGCCATGTGTGTACCTATTTAAGATAAGGCAGCAGAGATATAAACTTTATAAAGAACCTAAAGGTGCTTTCTTTGTATTTCATTCATGGGATTCAGAGAACTGGGCAAAGGAAGCTGTGGCTCTTTCCTTCCTTCACCAGGGGATGGGAGGGGAGCCTCAGTCAATAGAAGGAAGAGATGCTTGGCTCAGTAACTCTGCTGTGTGATTGAGAGAGCCTGAACAACAAGCTCTATCTTCCCCCCTTCCTTCCCAAGGGAGGAGCCTCAGCCAATGGAGAAAATAGAGGTTTTGCTCTGTAGCTCCTGTGTGATTGAGCAAGCCTTGCAAAGCAAGCTGTGATGCAGAAGGAAGCAAGAGAGAGGGAGAAGGAAGCAGATGACAGCCAGTTTCTCTGGGCCTGATAGGAGCCCTCCGGGGGCCTGATTCGACCCCTGGGCCACAAGTTTGACACTCCTGATCTAAACTGTGATTATCACATGTTATACCAACTCTGTGAGGTCTGTTAGAATACGAAGCAGTGATGGGCTCAATATAACCAAGTGAGTTCCCAGGTCCCCTCAGCCTAAACTGAGGGGTTGGTCCCAGGTCCCCCTTTAACCACTGAAATACATTAGCTCACTAAATGGTGACAAATGATATATTTGATGAGGATTAGGAACTAAATCAGACCACACTCTGCTCTGTGGTTTCTGAAAAATTCTTACATGTATGAAACAAAATACCAACACAATTTAAACACCAACACAACAAAATACCAAGACAATACCACAATAAAATACCAACACAACATGCATGAAACAAAATACCAACACAATTTAAACACAAACACAACAAAATACCAAAACAATTTTAAAAAAAACTGAACAAGTCAAGGGTTTATTGTAAGAGTAGATAGAAAGTGTTGTCCAAGGTGGAAGGATCCCCCCCCCAATATATGTAATTCCCAAAGTTTCCCCAACTGTGGACACTTAAATCAAGGAATTGAATCCATGAACAAAGAAGAAAAATCTTTCCACAAACCTGAGAAAAGATAAAATGTTATGTATTATTCTTAGTTCTGGAGCGAAGCATGCTTTCTGCCCTCCAAGATACTAACGCCTTTGCTCTGATTGGCCGTTCTTTGAAATATGCAAATAATAGGATCCTGGAGAGACCAATAGGGTGGTTTCCCGCCAACTTTAGGGGTGTAGTTTGATGTTGCCTGAGTGCATATATTCACTGTTTGTCTGTGTGTTCCTCAGTCTGCTTCAAAACAGAATAGAGTTGTATCTTGCCCACGGCTGAACTCACTATCTAACATAAAAGTTTGCAGAAAAATTTGAAATCTTTTTTTAAAAGCATAACAGAAGCAGCACTTGTACTTTCAAGGAGATCTCAGTGGCGATTGTGGAGCAATTGTGGATTCTGTCAGCAAAAGGTGGAGGGAAGGGCTCTCTCCTCCCAGGGCTCTTATTGCCTCCCCTGCTCCTGCCTTGGATGGAGGACTCATTGCGGCCAGTCCCAGCAGCAGCCACTGGGCGACTTGCTCCCTGGTGAGGCAGTGGCTACCAGTCAACGCTCCTAGGTCCAGCAACAGCCTCCTTGGCTAGGCCCAGCAGTGGCCATCACACAACTTACCTGGATAACAAAATGCCACATGACTTTTGTAACTTGATAAGATTTTCTCTAGGAAGAAGCTGCTGGGGGAGGGGAGGAGGGCAAGCTGAAAGAGGGGGGGGGGTAGGCAAGCAGGGAAGGAGAAAATGGGAAAGGCTGTGGGGGCTGTCAGCGAAGGGAAAGTAGAAATAGTAGTGGAGTAGAAGGGCTTGAATTCAGCAGGCGCTCACAGGAGTGCAGCTCCTCAACCTCCAGCCGGGGTCCGCATGCAGGGGGGAGTTCTCTCCCTGCTGCACACAGATTCTGGGGCATATGCAAATGAGCTATGCTACTGAGCTCCTGCACCTTTTTTTCTACAAAACGATCCCTGAATGGAGGGGAAAGTGAGGTACTCCCCCCCCCCAAAAAAAAACCCCTTGCAGGTCTTCCACTTTTATGTCCCTGTTTTAATGTAACTGGGCTTATGGCTTGTGCCACATTCCTTTTGACATGGTCTCTTGATCAGACCAGACTTCAAAAGGGGGGGGGGGGAGATTCTGAATTAAGGAGCTATAGAGAGCCAAGACGTTTCAGGACTGGGAAAATGACAAAATGGAACTTTGAAGGGCAAAATGAGGTCAGCAAAGAGGGAAAATCTTCAGATGAGGTGAAAGGTATACTCTAAAAACATTAAAATCACACCATAAAGAAAAAAGGCTGTTGTAATCTGACAGACTGAGGGTTTCGCAGGGCAGAGGTGAGACCATTACACTGCACAGCCCTAGATGGACTTAAATTGCTGAACAGCCTCCCTTCCCGCTTTCTCAATCATTAATGATTTTGTTTGGTTTGGTGTTGCCCTTTTTCTCCTGTGGGCACTCAGCTCTTCCCTCTTCACGATATCCTGTCAGTGGTGTAGGACGCCCTGTTCTGAACACAGTCTTTGCCATTACCTTCGGCTGCTCACCTAGATACAAAATCGGATCAAAATACTGTCCAGCATTATTAGTCAGCCAGGAATGGTCAAGTAAGACTAACTGTAAAATTACCAGTAGTCCTTCACCCTTCAGTGGATTCACTGTGAAATTATTTCTATTGAATTTAAATTCTGCAGTGATTTCTCAGATCCCGGATCATACCTCCAGATGAGACATTGGAAAGAAGTTCCCTTTCTAAAACGAATGCTCAAATAAATAAAATGAAAGCTCAGCTCCTGTTTAGTGCTGCTTCCATCAACACTGCCCATGTCTCCGTTCACAGCTTCAAGCTCACCGTTTCCCACAGCAGCGGAATAAAAGTTGCAAATTTATTGTGGAACATCTGAGCTTTAGTTACATTAACAAATCAAATTAATGAAGCTAGCAGATAAAGGACTTGTGCTTCATTGTGGTCCTTTTCATTTGTTCAGTCAAATCTTTTCCTTTTAAATTACATCAGCATTTTCATTAACCATAATCTCAAATTATCTCATTACTTCTCTGTCCAGTATCAACTCATATATCTATCCATGCTGAATCTGAGCATGTCCCTGTTGGAGCAAGAATCTACATAAACCCAGTCTGACAGCTACAGTATGACAGCTGGTGATCTAGCTGCCAGGCTAGGTCACAGTGACCTGATCAGCAGACCGGCTTGAGCCGGCAGAAGCCAAGTGATGCAATCTGCTGAGTCAGCACGGCCAGGATTGGCTGCTTGGACTATATATGATCTGTGTGTGCATCACACAGGTCTCTCCCTGTGAGATGGTGGTTAGGCGAAGCACTTTGTCCGTGGAGGTGATATTGTATAGACTGCACAAGAGAGCACTTGTTGTGTATATATGTTAATACACCTTTTGGCACTAGTTGCACGTGTCTGCCTGATTTTCTTTCCTGAAGCCCTGTGTCGGGCAAGTCATCTCCCTCACTCTGCTACTCCCGCTCCGACAGGGTTATGGGCCCAGGGCGGTTCCGCTGCGCGGAGGAGAGAGTTGAGAGTTGAGCTGACTGTGAGTTTGGAAAGAGCCGGAGGCGAGGAACGCCGGTGAAGGACCCAGAAGCACCACCGTTCTCTGTTTGAGAGCCAGAGGGACGTCGGCAGCCAGCTGTGAGGAGGAGTCGGCACGATGGCTCAGCAACAGCTTGGAGTAGCCGTTGAGAAGCTCACCTCAGCCAACTACGCGGTGTGGAGCCTGAGAATGCAACACTACCTCAAGCGTGAAGGGCAATGGCTGTTCGTGAGTAACCCCCCTGCTGACTTATCTCCTGCCGAGACTGTGTTATCGGATAAGGCACTGGCCAACATAGTGCTATCTATAGGAGATGACCAGCTGGTTTATGTGCGAGGGAAGGACACTCCCAAGGCTGCCTGGGACGCGTTGAGTGCGGTGCATGTTAGCACCACTGCTGGTTCCCTCATGGCCTTGACAAGGAGGATGTTCCGCACCGTTATGCCGGCTGGAGGGTGTGTGAAAGATCACATCAAACGGCTAACGGACTGTTTCGTTGAGCTGGAGGCAAGAGGCAAGACTGTAGCTCCAGACGACAGAGTGTACATTTTGCTGTCGTCGTTGCCACCTGAGTACACTCCCCTGATAACTTCTCTGGAGACGGTGGACGTAGCGACCCTGACCATGGAATACGTCTGTGCCCACCTGCTTGACTTCCAAGAGAGAATTGCGGCCGTGAGCTGTCCGGGGGTGTCGGCCGGGCAGCGTGCTGTTATCGGTGTGTCCGGGAAGACAGCCAAGAATGAGCCAGCTTTTGCTGCTGGCAGGCGTCCGAAGGTGGAGGAAGTGGAGCCGACTGCGTTTGCAGTCCGTCGCTGCTATGGATGCGGGTCGTCGCAGCACCTGCTCCGAGCTTGCCCTGAGAGGGAGAAGAGGCGGGGGCGTGTGCGGCGAGAGCGGAGGACCGCCAGCCCGTGTGAGGAAGCAACCCGGCTGGTCACGTCTGCAGTAGAGAGCACAGGGTCTGCTTGGATTTTAGACTCCGGGGCAACGAGCCATCTCTGCTGCGAGAAGGAGTTGTTGAAAAACATTGACAGTCCTGAGCATAAGTATGTGAGATTGGCTGATGGGACCACTGCCAATTCTGTTTGCTCAGGCAATGTGGAATTTCCTGCACTGAAATGTATGTTGCAAAATGTGTTGTATGTACCCTCACTGCAGTCTAACCTGTTGAGTGTTAGCACACTGTTTGACCAGGGATACCAGGTGAGATTTGAGAAAACCTGCTGCAAAATCCTGGGAGGTGGGGGAAAGTTGCTTGTGACAGGAAAGAGGGAAGGTAAACTGTATGTGGTCCAGAGTGATTGTGCCCAGGTGGCTCAGGTGTCGAATGAGCCTGTGCACAATAATTGTATACATTTGCTCCATAGGAGACTTGGGCACTGCGGATTTAGGGCGTTAAAGAAAACCCTGGAGCTTGTGCCTAGTTTGAAAGTAAATCCTTGCAAATGTTACTTGGATTGCCAGGTCTGCAAGAAGACCAAAAGCAAGGCGTGTGCTGTTGCTAAAGGAAGCTCAAGGGAAAGCACACGAGCCCTGGAACTAGTCCATTTAGACGTTATTGGCCCATTGCCAAAGAGTCTGTCGGGGAGGAGATACTGCTTGGTGGCCACCGACGACCACACGAGGTACGCGTGGGTTTTCACCATGGTGCATAAGTCTGAGGTGTATAAGACATTCACCAAGTGGGTCAAAGCAGTGGAGAGACAATTAGGGGTTAATCTCCTAGCTGTACAAACCGACAGAGGGGGGGAACTCTTATCTAACCAGATGAAACGTTGGCTGGAGAACAAGGGCATCGCCCACCGTCTGACGAACCCGGCAACGCCCCGAGAAAATGGGCATGGGGCTGTATTGCAGAATGTGATGTATTGCATGTTAGAGGATGCACAACTGCCAATGACCTATTGGGCAGAAACCATACATGCAGCTGTTTTTTTGCAAAATAGGGTTTGGTGTAATACTGTGAAAAATGTGCCTTACAGGTTACTGTTGAACAAGACCCCAGATTTGAGTTCTTTAAAAGTCTTTGGGTCACGGGCTCGGGTTGGCATCCACTCCACGAGTAGCGGGGAGGGGGATGTCCGGGCAGAGAGCCTAATTTTTCTGGGCTACAAGCCAAGGGCCAGGTGTTATCGTTTCTGCAATAGCAAAAGCAAGATAACACTTAGTAAGAGTGCCCAGTTCAATGAAGAAAGCAGCTGGCCAAGGTTGCACTCCTTGCAGAAACAATTTGTCCTGCTGCCAAGTAGCGATAACGATGTTGGAGCGCAGCCCAGAACTCCAGCCCAGGAGGTGGCACCCAGTGGGGCTGGAGAAGGTGAGCCGAATGCTGGCACAGAGCCTGACGAGCAGAGTCAGGAGGCAGAGCCTCAAATGCAGGAACTGGAGGTAAAGTGTGAGAGTCAGGAGGTTCAACACCCAATTACAGGGGCAGAGCAACCAGCCCAGGAGGTGGGAACAGAGCAACCCGAAGAAGACAAAGCTGGTCCAAGCACAGGGCCACGGGTGTCTGCCAGGTCCACCAAAGGCCAACGTCCCGCTAGGTACAAGTGTCCCTATGTCACTCTGACTGTCAATCCAGACCCACCCGGATTTGAGGAAATGTTAAAAGAAAAGGCTAAGAAATGGAAAGCCTGGGTGGCAGAGTGCGAGGCAAGGGAGAAGGAGGCTGAAGCCAAGCGTCTGAAAGAGCTGGCTGAACAGGAACACGATGATGTGTTTTACAATCATGATGAGTTCCTGAACGAATTCCGGAAAGGGTTCCGAGCTACGTAAATATGAACTGTAATGTTGCTGGTGGACATGTATGTAAACTGTGTAAAGTGTTTTGGTGCACTGGGTTTAAATAGATTAGGAGGTGTGTTGGAGCAAGAATCTACATAAACCCAGTCTGACAGCTACAGTATGACAGCTGGTGATCTAGCTGCCAGGCTAGGTCACAGTGACCTGATCAGCAGACCGGCTTGAGCCGGCAGAAGCCAAGTGATGCAATCTGCTGAGTCAGCACGGCCAGGATTGGCTGCTTGGACTATATATGATCTGTGTGTGCATCACACAGGTCTCTCCCTGTGAGATGGTGGTTAGGCGAAGCACTTTGTCCGTGGAGGTGATATTGTATAGACTGCACAAGAGAGCACTTGTTGTGTATATATGTTAATACACCTTTTGGCACTAGTTGCACGTGTCTGCCTGATTTTCTTTCCTGAAGCCCTGTGTCGGGCAAGTCATCTCCCTCACTCTGCTACTCCCGCTCCGACAGTCCCTCCATCTATTCGTCATATCAAACAAACGAGTCCCGTTTAGTGTATTGTAGATATTAAAACAGTCATAACAACTGCTGTTGCGCTTAATAAAACCAATGAGACCTGGGTCAAAAGCCCAGCTTTTGACTTCCTGTTTCTTTTCCTACTATATTACATCTCCCAGTATGTAGCGCTAATAGCTCTGCTGGTTATAACCACTACTGCAGGGATCCACAACCTTTTTCAGCCTGTGGACACCTTTGGATTTCTCACACAGCATGGTGGGCAAATAGGGTTTCCAGGTCCAACTCTGGAAATATCTGGGGACTTTGGGAGCCTGGAACCTGAAGTGGAGCCAGGAGACTTTCCCATACCCTAAATAAATACACAAACAAATATACAGCAGTGCAATTCCCCAGAATAGTCTTCATTTCCTCCTTCTCTTTTTTTACTTTCACAGGCTTCCCCAGCAGCTGCACTTCCACTAAAAAAGATTGAAATTTGTGATACTCCCACAAGTTCCTTGCCATGGCTTTATTAAGAGACACACACACAAAGCAACCATCCTGTGCTGCGTGAACTGCACTGGCTACCTATTGAGTACCGGATCCAGTTCAAGGTGTTGGTACTTACATTTAAAGCCTTATACAGCCAGGATCCAGCATATCTACAGGACCCCCTCCCCCTCTATGAGCCCCATAGGTCTTTATGATCAGCAACCCAACAACTTCTAGTGAGACCCGGCCCCAGAGACATCCGTCTGGCCTGCCTGGTGGAATGAGCTCCCCCTGGAGATCTGGGCCTTCCGGGATCTACTTCAATTCTGCAGGGCCTGTAAAACAGAGCTCTTTCACCAGGCTTTTAGTTGAGGCAGTGGACATCACTTGTTACTGGCCTCCCCCCTTTCATTCCATCCCAGTGCTATAAGACCTGCTGGACCTGGACAATAGACCATGTCTGTGAGGCAAAGTTTGCCATTTTAGTACCTATTGTTCTCTGTAATTTTAGATTTTAGATATTTTAAATTGTTTTTTTACTGTTGATTGTTTTATGATGTAACCTGCCCTGAGCCCGTTCTACAGGAAGGCTGGGCTAAAAATCGTATAAAGTAAAATAAAAATAAATAAAAATAAAAATAAAAATAAACAGTTTGCAAGAGCACACTTTTGTGATCTCACTGGGGCAGTTTACTTATGGGAGCTGTTGAATGTAAAAGTGTATTTCAACCAACTTCTTCAGGCTAATACAGGGAAAAGAAAGGAAGAAACAAAGCAGGCTCTGGGGTGGAGTTTTCCTCCATCCCATAGTCAGGTTCTAGTTTATTCTTAACTATCTATTTCACTATGCAAATGACTTCTGATACAAATGCAAAACAAACGGAGGGACTGTGCTCTCTTTCTTTCTCACAGCCTCACACACTTACAGCGAAGAGCCATGTGACTCTGCCCATGCAGCTTTCCTCCTACTGAGATTTAAAGCCAAAGCACCAGGGCTTTTTTTGAGCAGGAATGTACAGGAACGCAGCTCCGGCTGGCTTGGCATCAGGGGTGTGTGCCTAATATGCAAATGAGTTCCTGCTGGGCTTTTTCTACAGAAAAGCACTGTGTAAAACAATGGTGGCGTGAGGGGGTGTGACCTAATATGCAAATGAGTTCCTGCTGGGCTTTTTCTACAAAGAAAGCCCTGCATAGCACCTTCCAAAACACAAGCAGTTTCCAAGCTTCTTCTAAGATTGCTGAGATTTAAAGGCACATGGTGGCTGTTGTGGCAGGGCTTCCCTCTGCCGGCCAACTGTCTGGCGCTAGAGAGGAGCTTGCAAAACTGGGGGATCCCCTGCCTGGACCTGGGGACTGAAGAAAAAAAGCCCAACTGGCTCCGTGTATGTTCGGCTTACACGCACTTCTTGTAGTTGAAGTATTGCTCAATAAAGTCAATTTCACCACTCTTATGTTGCACTTCTCGTTTATTATGTAGGCACAAAACAATACGCCTTGAAAAAAGTGTGGAATACTGAAAGTTTCTATATATTCACAGCAAATACGTTCTCTTTCTTAGGCTGTTTACAGAGTGGTGAAATTGACTTTATTGAGGAATACTTTAGTTACAATAAGTGTGTGTAAGCCGAACATACACGGAACCGGTTGGGCTTTTTTTCTTCATTCTGTCTTTCTGTGTGACTCTTTTGTTGTGCCTGGACCTGGGGACTGGCAAGCCTATGGGTGAAGCCACAAAATGGCTGCCACAAACGAGTTGCAGGAGCCACCTATAAAATGGCTGCTGCAGCTTACCCTCAATCATGGTGTGAAGATCCCTGTGCAGCGGCGGCAGCTACTATCAAAACAATGCTTTTAAATCTGCAGAGCTGATCAAGTCTCTAGTGGCCAATCAGAAACCTTGCAGGGCAAATACCCCACATAGCCCTACCCACTTTCTAAAAACTTTTGGTGGGCACCAGGAAAAAGTGTTGGAGGGTGCCACCTCCAAACACTACTGTGTTTAAGAACACCACACTAATTCTGAAAATGGAAAATGGAAAAACCACCTCCACAGTTTTCTTTCGCATCTAGGGCTGGATTATGCAAGAAATAGACTTCATAACGGCTGCTCAGGTTGATTCCCATTATTCCAATGACAAAATCTCCACCGCAGCCAATTTCTAAGGAAGATCACAAGATCCTATCAGGGCAGATTTTGCAAGTGAATATTGCTGTTTGCATTAAAACCTCTACATGAGCGATCCAATGAGCAGCCTAAAAGGGAGCATGTTCTGGTTTCCATCCCCACATCCCCCCCCCCCTAAACATATTTTTTTTTCCATATTTTCCATTGCTGAGTACTTCTCTGATCAGGATATTCAGGGATCTCAGAAGAGTACATGTATATCCTGCAAAATGAAAACTTTATTTAAAAAAACCCTTTTTTGTTTTTTCCCCTTTGATAGAGAACAGTACAGTTGTGTACTTCTGTACAACTGGAAAAAGTAACAGTTTAAAATTAGCCCTTTGCATGCCAAAGAAAGGTTTAAATTTGTTTTTATACACATTTTATGTATTTGTTTGTATTGATACTTTCTTTCATAAAATATTGGAATGTTCCTTTAAAAAAACTGTTCTAGGAATCACTGGATTTTATTTGTTTTATCACACTTCTTCTTTAATCATTTCCAGAAGGATGTTATTCCCTATCTAATGTTAGACAGTGATCTGAATATAACACCAGTTGCTAAATTCTTGTCTATCATACTTTCCTTCAGAAACTAATTTATTTCCCTTCTAGTCATTGCTCAAGATCTATCAAAGAAGCTCTGAAAAGGAAAGCAAGGAAAAAAAGGTACTTGTTTGTGAGAGAGACTCTTCTTTGTGTCTTTGTATCTTTGTTATAGTGGTGCATAACCTTTTATGTACCATAGAAACAAAAACAATAGAAACAGCAGCAATCATGCTTTTAATTTTTAGGGTGAGTTCCGGAAAGTGCAGGGCTAGTTTTGAATGGACTTCCATTACCTTGTTTCTCATCTTGTGGCACTTGGGTGTGCCCTTCAGGAACCTCTGACCGATTTCTCACTAGAGTTGCTCCACCCCAGGCTTCTGTTTTCCCTGGTGCAAGCAATCGATTTCCCACCAGTTGCTCCACGGGCACATTTTGATGCTGGGCTCCCTCCGCTTCCCCTGGCAGCTTTGCAATGCTGTCTTTTAAGCGTTAAGATACCACAAGGGGAACTGGAAGGAGCCAGGCTTCAAAATGCGCCCAAGGAGCAATTGAGCACAGTGAAGTTCTGTGCAGTTCAAAGGAAGGTTCTCCAGGCTGTGATAAGCCCTTTTATGGGAGGAAACGGGGAAAGGACATAACCCCCCCCCCCCTTTAATAGTATGGAGAGGGTAGGTTTCCCAACACCAGGTTGGGAATTCCCTGGAGCTGTAGGGGATTAGCCTGGGGAGGTTGGAGTTTGGGAGACAAGGGACTAATCCCTCCAGAGGAATGGATCTCTGTAGTAGGGTTGCCAGCTATGGGTTGGGACTTGGGAATGGAGCCAGGGTTTGGGAGGGGATATAAAGCCACAGAGCCCACCCTTCAAAGCAGCCGTTCTTCCCCTGGGGAACTGGAGATGCAGTTTGCAGAGAAGTCATAATTCTGGGAGAGCTCCAGACCTCGCCTGGAGGTTGGCAACCCTGCCCAAGGCCTTCCCTTGTACCCTGCTCAGCCAAGGCTGCAGTGTGCATGAGGCCTCCGGAGCCCCTTAGGCCGGAGCTGGGAGGTTTCTGGGCAGGCAGGCCCTTTATTTGGTGAGGCTACATTGGCCGTGGTGCAGCGGTCCCCAGCATGGCAGCCACCAACACCTTCCGTGGGGCCTGCCACATGTTTGGAGAAAGTGGGTGGGGCTTCTGATTGGCCACTGAAGATCTGATTGGCTGATCTGAGTCCGCTTCGGCGGGGAGGGTGGGATATAAATGGAATTAAATAAATAAATATCATTGTTTTGATGGCCGCCGTTGCCTCTGCTCCAGTGTTGGTTTTATTCTCTTTCTCATTCCTACTTGTGTCTGTTTTGAAATTAATTCTGCACCCCCTTTGCCTGGGCATGGGGATTGCTCTGCCTCTTATGGCAGCCATTTTGTGGTTGTGTGCCCACCACCTCGTGTCAGAATTCCAGAGGTGCCCACAGGTTTGAAAAGGTTGGCGACCCCAGCAGGAATATTGGCAGAAAGGTGAATGACGGGAGAAGAGGCTCTCAGCATTAGGAGGAATCAGCCAGGCCGCCGTTTGGTCAGAGTGTGACCTTTCTGCGATCATTTGTCCCCGTCTGCTGCTCCCCATGGCTGTTTCTGTGTCACTTTAGAGTCCCATAAATAATGTCAAGGCACATCACATCACAGAGCGTTGCAACAAAGACAGTGCCCTATAAAACCATTCCGGGCTCAATTAAAAAGGCAAACTGCACTAAGCAGTAAAGGGCTGAGGGCATTATTAGCAGGACAGAATTGGATGCAGATGCCGGCTTCTGCCACCCCTCTTCAAAAGGACAGTTTGTCGAGCATGGCTGTGGAGAGTTAAGGACGGAAGGAGCTGTTATGCCAAACATATAAAGGAAGGAAGAAAGGAAGAAAGGAGCTATTATGCCATACCTGTGGCTTGCACAGGTTTACTGTTTATGAACACAGACACATAAAGGCATTTTTAATGTATTGGTTTTCAGAGCTTTATGGACTCACTTCTGAGATGTAAAAAAAAAGAAAAATCTGCTGGGAGCTCTCTGTGTCTCTTTGTTTTGTGCACTGGGGCAGCAGGCTGGAAGGAAGCCCCTCTTCACAAGACACTGGGGAGGAGAGGTTGCCACCGAGCTTCGCTCCTGCCTCCCCCAAACCAAGCTCAGCCTCAGACTAAAGACTCAGCCACCACACCGCCATCTGCCCTGGGGTCCAACTCAGAGGAAATTGGGAAACTAAAAGCCTGCAAGACGCAGGACAGTCCAACCACTTTCAGACTGCTGGCTGAGAGCAACCAAGGGGGCAGACACCCCCTCCGTGCTGGGGTGTGTGTGTCTCTTGCTAGCCATGCAGCATGAAAACACTGCTGGGTTTAAGGTTGCCAGCCTCCAGGTGCTGCCTGGATATCTCATGGAATTGCCACTGCTGTCCAGTTCCCATGTAGAAAATAGCACTTTGGAGGGGGGGGGCAGGGTATACATTGAATAAATAAATAATAAATAAATATTACTTTCCTCTGTTTTCCTGCTTTGACCGCATGCAAAGGAAATCTATAATTTTAAATGTATAAATGGTACATAAAATGAAATAGTAGCCTTCTGAATTCTCACTGGTTTTTAATTTTGTTATACCCTGAGTTGCTTGCAGCATATTGTAACAGGGATTTGAGCCTAATGTTTGCAGTGTATACAAGATGTGGAGTCCCGCCTGAAAGAGATCTGCATTGAGAAATCCCAGTTTATGCCCCACATAATGGCTCCTTTTGGTGCCAGCACCAGTTTGAAATCTAACTAGATGTGTGGCTAAACAAAAAGCAAACGAAGGACTCTTGATGTCAGCAGCAAGTCAAATGAGAACGGGCAGACTGACGTTTCAGAAGCTAGCCACGTTCTCTTCTGTTGCCTGGGAATGCAGCGCACCCTGCTGGAATGGAAATACATAACTCTTTTGGTATGATCTAAGTTTTAAATTAAAAACAACCACCACCACCCTGATTTGGGGGTTTATGCTAGCATTCTTTTCCCAGAAAACAATTAGAGCAAATTGCCAGATGTCAATCAGCAATCCCACTTTGCCAAGATAGAGCGGCGATCAGGCCAGGGAAGACAGCCGGCTCAGGTGATGCATTTTGGGTGTCACTGGCAGGGCAATTCATTCGTTCATTCCTTTATAGCCCACCTTTCTCTCCCATTGGGATTCAAAGCACCTTACATCATTCTCCTCTCCATTTTATCCTCACAACAACAACCTTTGAGAGAAGTTAGGCTCAGAGTGTGCAACTGGCCCAAGGTCATGCAGCAAGCTTCCATGACACCGTGAGGATTCAGACTTGGGTCACCCAGATCCTAATCCAACACTCTAACTATGAAAGCACACTGGCAATTCAGTGCAGAGGTAATTAGGGCACAGGGTAAATTCTCCTGAACTCTCTACCATGTCTTCCTGTTATACGGTTGTGAGGTCTGACTCAAAAAATATTTGGGGACTTTGGGGGTGGAGTCAGGAGACTTTGGGGGTGGAGCTGGGAGCAAGGGTGTGACAAGCACGACTGAACTCCTGGTTGTCACATTTAAAGGGACTGCACACCTTTTAAATGCCTTCCCTCCATTTGGAAATAATGGAAGATAGAAGCACCTTCTTTTGGGGTTCATAGAATTGGACCTCCTGGTCCAATCTTTTTGAAACTTGAGGAGAATTTTGAGGAGGTGCACCGGATGCTATGCTAAAAATTTGATGCCTCTACCTCAAAAAACAGCCCCACCGAGCCCCAGATACAGATAGATCATTTTTTCATTATACTCTAAGGGAATTGATCTCCATATGGTATAATGGAGTGCCAAACAGACATTCCTCCCCCCACTTTCTGATAACCCTGAAGCAGGGGAAGGGACACACTGGTGCTAGCCCCATTCCAGTCGGGCTTCCACTATGGCCATGGGATGGAGGCTGTGTTGGTCACCCTGAAAGACAACCTAGGCAGACAGCTGGAATGAAGTGGGTCACCACTGCTGTTGTTGGATCTCACAGCAACATTCGACACAGTTGACTTGCCAATGTGGGAATATGTGGGGTAGCCCTGCAATGGCTTTCTGTCTTTCTCCACAGTCAGGGACAGAGGGTAGCACAGGGGAGAGAGGTGTCCACTAGATGCCCACTGGTGTGTGGGGTTCCTAATGGGGCATTCTATTCCCTGATGTTATTTAACATCTACATGCATCCCCTTGCCCAGATGGCCCAGAGTTTTGGGCTCGGGTGTCACCAATATGTGGATGACACCCAGGTATATCTGTTGCTGGGTGACTAACTGGCTGCTGTCCTACAAGATCTGGCTGGGGAATTAGAGGCCATGGAGGGCTCGTTAAAAAAGAGCAGGTTGAAGCTGAACCCATTAAAGACAGAGATTCTGTGGCTGGGGGGAACAGGACTGGAGCTGGTATGCAGGTTGCCAAATCTTGATGGGACACCACTGATATCAACATAATCTGTCAAGAGTCTGGGCGTGACACTGGACACACTTTCGATTGAGGCCCAGGTTATGCATATTGCCAAAGTGGCATTTTCCAAAGTGGCATCTTTGCCAAGCTCTGCAACTGGCTTTCTTCCTGTCTCATTTGGACCTAGCCACAGTAATCCATGCAACGGTCACCTCCAGACTAGACTGCTGTAACTTACCCTACACTGGCCTACCCTTGAGACTGACCCAGAAACTCCAACGGGTCCAGAATGTGGCAGCACAAATCTTGTTGGGAAGTCCACAGATGGCACATATGCACTGGCTTCTGGTTGAGTACCGATTCAGATTCAAGGCTTTGGTTTTGACCTAAGGTCTTGAGTGGTCTGGGATCAACGTATCTACAGGACCATCGTCTCCTCTATGTCCCTGGTAGAGCATTATGCTCTGGTGGAAACAATCTGATGGTAATCCCCAACCCTAAAGAAGTCTGATGTCCTCAAATAGGGTCAGGGCTTTTTCAGTCCTTGCCCCTACCTGGTGGAATTTTCTGCAGGAGTAAATCCAGGCCCTGTGGGACCTTTTGAAATTCTGCAGGGCCTATGAGGCAGAGAAGTTTTGACAAGCTTTTGATCGAGGACTGTGCAGTTGGCGCCCTTCTTTCTGCCCATCCCCCTACAGAGGTCCACCCCCCAATGCTTCAAAATTTTGGGAGAATAAAACATAAATATCATGACACCATCAGGGTTCAGATTTTTTACTGTTTTTATTGTTTTCATAATGATTGCTGTTTAACTTGTTTTTTAATCTGATGTATATTACCCATAGTCCAGCTTTGCACGGATGGGGCAATCAATTAAATCTTGATGATGATGATGACAATGACAGTGATGACAATATTAATGATAATTTGAGTCAAGTAGCACCTTTGAGACCAACAAAGTTTTATTCATGGTGTTAGCTTTCATGTGCATGAACACACACAGACAGACATAACCTTTATTGGCATAACAGAAAAGAAATACCAGATCCAAAGGAACTTCAGAATAGAACATATAAACCACAGTAATTTGCTGGCACAGGCAGCATGGGGATACAAGATTACAAACAGAACTTCGCTAAGAAAAGTGGAGCAAAGTACTCCCCTACCTGGCTCCATTTTTAATTTCTTTCTCATTCACAGCAGAGCTAGAAAGTCCACAACCTCCTCAGTAATTGAGGGATATTTGTCAACCAACAAAAACTCTGTCCATTTGTTTGTCACCAAGTTGGGGGTTAAGAGGAATGGTTTGATCAGGCGGCATCAGTGAGGGGTAAGTAATGAGCAGTATAATAGAATGTGTCATATAGAATCAGGTTCTCTACCACATCTGCACCGTCTTGTTCATATATCTTATATGTCTTGTCTTATATCTACTGGAGACCACGGGCGGCGGAAATATGTTGAGTCTGGCCAACATAAAACTCGGCAATGATGTGGGTCTGTTAGATTTGAGAACTACTGAGCCATGCAAATTTGGGAAAGGGGAAGGTCCAAGAAGTGGGGTGAGCATGTACCCATTGTTCCAGTAATTATTAATTGGGACTCAATATCCAGTATTCTCTTGCAGATCAAGTGAAATCTCTGGAGTTTGTCAATGAATCAACTGATTTAATTTTCCCGAGTACTGAACAGAACTATTTAGGGGTAAAAGGGTCTGCAAGTAAAAGAGAAATTGGACTGTTGGGTAAGGGGTGAAAATAAAGGTGGAGCCAGTATTTGATTGTGGTAATCCAGATTTTAGACTCTACTGTGTGAAGACCCAATTCAGCACACAGGGTGAAATAATGGGTAATGGATCAGAGTTGTCCACTGAGATGGTGACAAACAGTATGGACTGTCTGCCAAAGTCTCGAGGCAGCAGGAGGAAGGTTGCGGGCCTAGCTTGCCTGGGAAATTATAGATGTTTGTATGCAAATGCTAGAAGTGTTTGAAGTAAAATTGGTGAGTTGGAATGTTTAGTGTTGGGAGAAAACATAGACATTGTGAGAATTTCAGAAACTTGGTGGAATGAGGAGAATCAGTGGGACATGGTGATTCGGAAGGATAGGGAGGGAAGGGTTGGAGGTGGGGTGGCTCTGTATGTCAGAGAGGGTATACGGTCCAGTAAGACTGAGGTCAGAGAATTAGATTCCCTTCTAGAAATGCTTTGGGTTGAAATAGAGGGCCCAAAAGGAAATTTAACTATGGGAGTTTGCTATCGCCCACCAAATCAAAAGATAGAGGACGATTATAATATGATGGAAGGATTAAAGATAGTGGCTAAATGTAAAAATTGTGTTGTAATAGGTGATTTTAACTACCCGCAGATTGATTGGGTCAATATGTGTTCTGGCCGAGAGAAAGAGATTGAGTTTCTTGATGCTCTCAATGACTGTGTTATGGAGCAGATGGTCTCAGAACCTACCAGGGGTGGGGTGATCCTGGATTTGGTCCTAAGTAATGCCCAAGACTTGGTGAGAGATGTAAAAGTGATTGCATCGCTTGGGAGCAGTGACCATAAGGTTACTGATTTCACCATTTGTATAAATAGAGAGTTGCCCCAAAAGACCAGCACAACCACGTTTAACTTTAAAAGGGGTAAATTCTCTGAGATGAGGAGGCATAATAATAATAATAATAATAATAATTTTTTATTTCTATCCCGCCCTCCCCGCCAAAGCAGGCTCAGGGCGGCTCACAGCATAAAATACACATTACATCAGTTTACATTATAAAAACATGGTTAAAACAGTTATAAATTATTAAAATTAACATAACAATATGGCGTTATAAACATTAGATTTCGTAAACATCAGATAATAAAACATTTCCAGCAGCATACCTAGCTTTGTTACTAATTCTATCGCTAGTTGAAGGCCACCTTGAAAAGGTGGGTCTTACAGGCCCTACGAAATTGATCTAAACATCTTAGGCCCCCTCACCTCCTCGGGGAGTTGGTTCCACAATAATGGAGCGACGACAGAGAAGGCCCGATCCCGGGTGGCCTTCAGTCTGGCCTCCCTTGGCCCAGGGATATTCAACTGGTTTTTCCCAGATGACCTCAGTGCCCTCTGGGGCTCATATGGGGAGAGACGGTCCCTCAGGTAGGTAGGTCCTCGGCCATATAGGGCTTTAAAGGTGATAACCAGCACTTTGTAGCGAACTCGGTATACCACTGGCAGCCAGTGCAGCCCGCGCAGCCCCGGCTGTATGTGCTCCCACCTTGGGAGCCCCAGCAACAGCCTAGCCGCCGCGTTCTGCACCAGCTGCAGCCGCCGAGTTCGACACAAGGGCAGCCCCATGTAGAGGGCGTTGCAGTAGTCCAGTCTCGAGGTGACTGTAGCATGGATCACCATTGCTAGGTCATGGAGCTCCAGGAAGGGGGCCAACTGCTTTGCCCGTCGAAGATGAAAAAACTGTGAAAAGGAAACTGAAAGGAAAAGTAAATACAGTCAAAACACTTGGGGAAGCTTGGAGGCTATTTAAAACTACAATCCTAGAAGCTCAGATCAAATATATACCACAAGTTAGGAAAGGCACAAACAGGTATAAGAAAAGGCCTGCATGGTTACCAAACAAAGTAATGGAAGCTGTAAAAGGTAAGAAGGACTCCTTTAAGTGGTGGAAAGCTAGTCCAAGTGAGATTAATAAAAGGGAACTCAGGCTGTGGCAAATCAAATGCAAGACTGTGATCAGGCAGGCAAAAAAGGGACTATGAGGAGCATATTGCAAAAAACATAGAGACCAACAATAAACATTTCTTCAAATATATTAGAAGCAGGAAACCAGCCAGGGAGGCAGTGGGGCCCTTGGATGACCAAGGGGTAAAAGGATTTCTGAAGGAGGATAGGGAAATGGCTGAGAAGCTGAATGCATTTTTTGCCTCCGTCTTCACTGTGGAAGATGAGAAGTGTTTGCCCGCTCCAGAACCACTAATTTTGGAAAGGGTGTTGAAAGACCTGAGTCAGATTGAGGTGACAAGAGAGGAGGTCCTACAACTGATAGACAAATTAAAAAGTAATAAGTCATCAGGTCCGGATGGCATAAATCCAAGAGTTCTGAAAGAACTCAAAGTTGAACTTGTGGATCTTCTGACAAAAATATGTAATCTTTCATTGATATCTGTCTCCGTTCCTGAGGACTGGAAGGTAGCAAATGTCACCCCCATCTTTAAAAAGGGTTCCAGAGGAGATCTGGGAAATTACAGGCCAGTCAGTCTGACTTCAATACCGGGAAAGTTGGTAGAAACCATTATTAAGGACAGAATGAGTAGGCACATTGATGAACAGGGGTTATTGAGGAAGACTCAGCATGGGTTCTGTAAGGGAAGATCTTGCCTCACTAACCTGTTACATTTCTTTGAGGGGGTGAACAAACATGTGGACAAAGGAGACCCAATAGATGTTGTTTACCTTGACTTCCAGGAAGCTTTTGATAGTTCCTCATCAAAGGCTCCTTAGAAAGCTCGAGAGTCATGGAGTAAAAGGACAGGTCCTCTTGTGGATCAAAAACTGACTAATTAATAGGAAGCAGAGAATGAGGATAAATGGGCAGTCTTCGCAGTGGAGGACGGTAAGCAGTGGGGTGCCGCAGGGCTCCCATGCTCTTTAACTTGTTCATAAATGATTTGGAGTTGGGAGTGAGCAGTGAAGTGGCCAAGTTTGCCGATGACACTAAATTGTTCAGGGTGGTGAGAACCAGAGAGGACTGTGAGGCACTCCAAAGGGATCTGTTGAGGCTGGGTGAGTGGGCGTCAACGTGGCAGATGAGGTTCAATGTGGCCAAGTGCAAAGTAATGCACATTGGGGCCATGAATCCCAGCTACAAATACAAGTTGATGGGGTGTGAACTGGCAGAGACTGACCAAGAGCGAGATCTTGGGGTCATGGTAGATAACTCACTGAAAATGTCAAGACAGTGTGCGATTGCAATAAAAAAGGCCAACACCATGCTGGGAATTACTAGGAAGGGAATTGAAAACAAATCAGCCAGTATCATAATGCCCCTGTATAAATCGATGGTGCGGTCTCATTTGGAATACTGCGTGCAATTCTGGTCACCGCGCCTCTAAAAGGATATTATAGCATTGGAAAAAGTCCAGAAAAGGGCAACTAGAATGATTAAAGGGTTGGAAGACTTTCCCTATGAAGAAAGGTTAAAACGCTTGGGGCTCTTTAACTTGGAGAAACGTTGACTGCGGGTTGACATGATAGAGGTTTACAAGATAATGCATGGGATGGAGAAAGTAGAGAAAGAAGTACTTTTCTTCTTTTCTCACAATACAAGAACTCATGGGCATTCAATAAGATTGCTGAGCAGTTAGGTTAAAACGGATAAAAGGAGGTACTTCTTCACCCAAAGGGTGATTAAGATGTGGAATTCACTGCCACGGGAGGTGGTGGCAGCTACAAGCATAGCCAGCTTCAAGAGGGGGTTAGATAAAAATATGGAGCAGAGGTCCATCAGTGGCTATTATCAATGGAACAGACTTCCTCAGGAGGTGGTGGGCTCTCCTTCCTTGGAGGTTTTTAAACAGAGGCTGGATGGCCATCCGACAGCAATGAAGATCCTGTGAATTTAGGGGGAGGTGTTTGTGCGTTTCCTGCATTGTGCAGGGGTTGGACTAGATGACCCTAGAGGTCCCTTCCAACTCTATGATTCTATGATATCAAAAACAAAAGGCATTAATCAAGGCCTAATTTATATAATCTGTCCCACAAAAGCTATCAATTGAGTCAAAAGCTTTGCGGAGATCAATAAATGCCACATATAGCTAGAATGTTGAAGATATTTTTCGGCTAAAAAGAATTGTGTGCATGTACACTTCCTTAGACAATATGAAGTGGAAACAGAATCTTACATATCTTATATAGCTTAGATATAGTTATATGTGTGTTATATAGAATTAGCATACAATATAACAAAGATGTTTTAACAGATTAAAAGGCTTTAATTAGACAGCCAATTGTTCATCTATTAGGGATAAGGCCCATTGTGATGAAAAATACAGCAGGCCCTAGAAAGAGGCTCTGGGTGAATGCCCCCCCACCCTTGCTGTCTTCCCACCCACTCAAATGAAGGCATTCACTCCTCCCCTTCACTTCAAGGGGGCCTGATCTCTGCCATCTGGAGAGCAGTTGTAATTCTGGCCCTCACCTGGAGATTGGCAACAGGAAATGGCTGGTTTGTAGGGTCACATGTATGGCATTGTATTTGTCTGAGGTCCCACCCCTCCTAAAACCCCACCCTCTCCAATCTCCACTCCATACATCTCCAGGAATTTCCTAACCTGGAGTTGGTAACCCTATCTCCTTCCCTTTTTCTGCCCCTCTGACTTCAGCTTTCCATTGCCTCCCTCTCCCTGTAGCCTCTACATGGGAAAAGGACAGTATTTCTCCACAGTGTGTGTTTGTGGGGGGAGGGACGGACAGAGAAGCTTACATCAATTTCCACTCCCCCCCTTTGATCTGCACCACAACCCTGCAAGGCAGGTAAGGCTGGAAGTCTGTGACTGGTCTGAAATCACCCAGGCAGCTTCCACACAAGATCCTGGGTCTGGCAAACCTCTCTCTGAAGCCCTAAATCCTAAGCCTTCCTCAAACCCCACCACAAAATCTCCAAGGATTTCCCTCCAACCTGGAACTGGCAGCCCCAGTCAGGACTTGCCCCAATGAGTTCTCCCTCAGAGACCTTTAGACCTTTCAGACTCTCTCTCTCTGATAACATTGACTTAAATCTCTCTCTGTCTCTCACTTCCCCTCCCTATCTGTCTCTCCTCTGCAAAGCAGTGCAACAGGCAGCTTAGCCAATGGGAGAGTAGGGAGAGGCAGCAACTGCCAGAACTAAGGTCGGTTGCCTTTTAATGACAGAATCAGCTTGGTTGGAGTGGGGGGGGGGGGAGAGTGGCACTTAAAAAAAAGTTATGCCTGAAAGTCATGGTGACTTCTGGCGACCCCGAAGGGCCTTGGGTGTTTATCAGAGTAGTGGCTTGTATCACCTGCCTCTACATCCTGGCCTGGTAGTCATAGAATGCTTTGAATCTTACACAACTAGGGAAATGCCGAATGATACTTTGGGGTCAGTCAGAATTTTTTCTCGTGGCCAGTTTGGCAAGGGATCCTGCAGGTTTTTGCCACTGGGGTCACTGGGGATGTGTGTGTGTGTGGGAGGAGGTATTTGTGAATGTCCTGCATTACACAGGGTGTTGGACTGGATGACCCTGGAGGTCCCTTGCAACTCTATGATTCTATAGTCATATAGAGAGAGATGGATTTTGAGAAAAACAGAATAAGCCAATCAATGTCTATTATGATGCAAGTACCGGGAAAAAATGATCACCTAACCTCTGATTACATGATAAGACATGGAAGAATAAAATCATGGCAAGATATAGAAAGTGAAGGAAAGTATACAAATAGTATAAAAATGCAAAGAACTAATAGCAAAAAAAGGAGGCCATCTAAGACAGAAAATGGCTTATGAACAATTGATCACAGACAACTTAAAACACTTACTAGGAAAAATATATAAAATGCTATTACAATATGAAACAGAAACAAGTGAAGGACTGTATGATCAAGTGGATGAAGAACTTTGGAGAGAATATTTTTATGACCAAACCCTAAGGGAGAACTGGTATAAAATGTTCTTTAGCTGGTACATCACACCCAAAGAAACTGCAAAAGCTAAGTGGTACAACGTCAGATGTTGGAAATGCAAGAGTACAGACGTAAGAAGTCTGACAGACGTGGTGGTCCTACAACAAAATAAAAAAAAATATTGGATAAAGATCTGTGAAGAAATACAAAAGATATTAAAAGTTATCTTCCCAACTAATAAAAAAAATGCTATTAAATATATTGCTGTCTAATGTACCAAAAATTCATAATAAACTATTTAAATACATGGTAACAACAGGAAAGAGCACTGTGGTGCAGAGTGGTAAAGCTGCAGTACTGCAGTTGGAGCCCTCTGCTAACGACCAGAGTTTGATCCCAGCGTAAGCTGGTTCAGGTAGCCAGCTCCAGGTTGACTCAGCCTTCCATCCTTCGGAGGTCGGGGTGGGGGGAAGTGTAGCTGACTGGGGAAGGCAATGGCAAACCACCCTGTAAAAAGTCTTCCGTGAAAACGTTGTGAAAGCAACGTCACCCCACAGTTGAAAATGACTGGTGCTTGCACAGGGGACTACCTTTACCTTTTTAACAACAGGAAGGGTGGTATATGTAAGTATGGTATATGCATCTAACAAAGCAAGATCCGTTCATAGATAGAAAAAATGTTATTAGTTAGAATTTATTAGACAATATTGATGGTTATGGTTTCTCTCATTTATTGATTTTTATGCTCTTGTTAATCAAAATATGACTGTTTATGTATAAATGAAAAACTGTGGTATTTCTATCATCTTACTTTTATTCAATGTCTGTATTGTTTATGTAAGATAAAAAACATACTATCCTCCCAAAAACATACTTGAAAAAATTACATTTTAAAACCATTAAAACCGCCACCACCCTTCCGAACACATATCATTAGAATAGCTTTAAAAACAGAAGAGTCTCAGAGCGGCTCACAATCTCCTTTACCTTCCTCCCCCACAACAGACACCCTGTGAGGTGGGTGGGGCTGGAGAGGGCTCTCCCAGCAGCTGCCCTTTCAAGGACAACCTCTGCCAGAGCTATGGCTGACCCAAGTCCATGCTAGCAGGTGCAAGTGGAGGAGTGGGGAATCAAACCCGGTTCTCCCAGATAAGAGTCCACACACTTAACCACTACACCAAACTGGCTCTCAATGTGGGACTCTTACAGGCACTACTGCAATTTGCCCCCAAACTCCTGCCCCAGAAAACAAGAGAGTTTTCTAGTTCTCAGAAGGAAGGAAACAGCTGCAGTCAATCAACAATGGGTGGGGTGTGCAGGGATGATCCAAAATTATATTCAGATTTTAAATACAGCTTATTTGGCAGATGCTGGGGTGAAGGTAGACCCACTTAAGTGCAGCTGCCATATTGTGCTCTAATGATCATCCCTGTTGCTTTTCTTATGTTGGGCTGATGTTGTTTAAGGAGAAATGCAGAGATATTTCCATACCATGATAATCATTAGGAGATGTTATTAATTTAGAGGCAGGACAATAAGAAGCCACCATGCACCGTGAAAGACTTCATTATGAAATTAATTACTCTGATTGGGGTCAACTTGCAAGGTGAAGTTTGCATAGTGTTTAAGGAACAATTGCTTTTTATGGTGATTCCACAGCCAAAGCTGTGCAAATCTGGAGTATGTGTTTTGCATTTATCGGCCCCTGCCTCTGCATTCATATGCAAAGTCCCCTGATAAATGCCACTTGTCTAAAAGAAAATTGAAATCACTGAATTGAAGCAGATCTGGATAATGAGGTATTATTGATATATTCTGTAAATGTTCCAATTATTCTTGCTGTCGGTTTAGAAATTCCACTGAAACAAACAGCGGCAAAACAAAACAAAAAATGGATTTTATAAAGTCAGTTCTAATCTTTCACTGGCTGTTGTTCTTGTCTTTTCCCCCTTAATAGACATGGATAGGGCTTGATTATAGTTCTCTGTGTGAATTTACGACTGCTCTTTTTGTTTTTATTCTCTTCAGCATTCAGCTCTCTTTCGGAGGTTATTGCCCTTCTGGATAGCAGACACCTGCTTCCAATTCACTGCCTTTAAATAGATCTTAATGGGGTTTTGTATCACTGTAGTTTCAATGTTTATATTTTCTCCCCTAGGAACTGCTGAATACATAAAATGGAACACTTGCTGGGGGGGGGGTTAGAAAATGCTGCTTTGGCAGAAAGGATTTTACAAATATTTGAAGGCAGACTGGAAGTCTTAACTTTGACACATAAGCCTGTCTGAAGAGAACTTGCTCCCACATTACACGCCAACGTCTTTTGTTATCTGGGTGTTGGAGGGTGGACGCCAGTGGCGGACTGGCCAGGGTGTCAGCTTGCCCTGTAGGCCCCTGATGAAGTGGGGCCCCTTAACCATTAGAGAATATGTTAAAAATGTAAATGACCTTTTAGTAGCTTGAAGACATAACAGAAGTCCCAATATTATGTAATGCAGCTAAAATTGACATTGTATCTAGGGTTGCCAGCCTCCAGCTGGGGCCTGGGGATCTCCCTCTTTCCCAAAAGATCTCCACCTGGCAGAGATCAGCTCCCCTGGAGAAAATGCAACTGGCATTTATTTTTAATATCTACTGTATACTGCCAGTAATATGTACAATATATGTACACTGTCATCACTAAAAATATCTACGCATTTATTTTGCAAAAGTTTTAATTGTACCTTTTCCCCACTGATGTATTTTTTGAAAATTTTATTTATCTCTTAGACAAATTAAACGATAGCCTTATAGGTGTGGGTAGGCCCCCCTATGTCTCCTGGCAACCAGTATTTTTAGACCCATTTCACCCCACTGAGGTTCCTCCCTTCCCCAAACTTCAGCCTCCCCAAGCTTCAACCTAAATTCTCCAGGAATTTCTCAACCCAGAGTTGCCAACCCCTGATCCAGTTTTCCACCCCCACCCCCACCTTAGCTGCCTTGGGGTCAATAGCAATAACAAGATGATCCCTGGGGCCTCCCAAGGACCATCATTTGGACTGTCAGCTCCTCCTCAGGCATTGGTGGGGGTGGGGAAGGTCAGGTTGAGAATTTCCTGCAGATTTGGGGGTGGAGCTGGAGGGGGACAGGACCTTCGGACCCAGCCTCCAAAGCTTTTCTCCAGAGAAACATATTTTGATAGTCTGGAGTTGCAATTCCAAGGGATCTTTACGTCCTCCCAGAGGCTGGCATGCCTAGTAGTTCATAGTCACTGTGTATTTGTGGGAGTTCCTGATAAAAAATATTTCTGAGAGCCAATGACACCATCTGTCAAGGAGTCAATGAGCTGTCTTCGTGGGTTCCCAAGGCAGTTGAACACAAATAACTAGACTGCTGTTATTTGAAATATGTGTATGTGCATGCGATTTATTAAGGAAACAGACATTTGTTACAAGAGTCACTTTGTTGGGCTAGACCATGTGTGCCATGAAACATAACATAAGGCACCAGAAATATAAACTTTATAAAGATGATTTCCGATGCTAAATGGCAATAGGCTTGATTGGTCTGAAGAAGTGAGCTGTATCTCCTGAAAGCTTATACCCTGCCATAAATTTTGTTAGTCTTCAAGGTGCTGCTGGACTTTTACTCCTTCTACAACTATAAGAAACCACAACATTCAAAAAACAGTGGGGGGACATTTTAACCTTCCAGGGCATTCAGTTGCTGACCTAAGAGTAGCAGTTCTCTTACAAAATGGGAAATGAGAGAGACCACTGAATTGCCATTGATATTGAAGTTCCATGGATCCGCCTAGGCTGAATTGAGACCTAGATTTCTTTTCTCATTATCAAAGGCTGCTGTTGTTATTTGGCATCTGAAATCACTTCACTTTCCAAGATATAAGGACAGATGGACTCACATTCTAATCTAGCTGCATCTGAGGAAGTGAGCCGTGACTCATGAAAGCCCGTGTCTGCCACAAACTTTGTTAGTCATTAAGGTGCTCCCTTCCACTAATAAAGATTGAAAGCCGTGCTGTTATGTTTCTTCTAGTATTATTTTTATCTGTTAGAACTGGAAAGAAGACTGCAGATTTATACCCCACTCTTCTCTCTGAATCAGAGACTCAGAGCAGCTTACAATCTTCTATATCTTCTCTCCCCACAAAGGACACCCTGTGAGGTGGGTGGGGCTAAGAGGGCTCTCACAGCAGCTGCCCTTTCAAGGACAACTTCTGAGATTCTGAGTATGGGAATTATTATGAGAAAATAGGATTTGTGTTATGGTAGTGACCTTTAAGCTCCTTGGTTGGATGGGTGGGTGCTTGTTGGTATGGATGATTGTTTGTATTGATTGTTAGGAAAATGATTGTTAGTAGGTTGTTTATAACTGTATGTGATGTATGGAACTAATAAATGGTTTAAAAAAAATCCAATATCTTCTTCTTCTTCCTTGCTTGCTTTTAAAACATTTAACCACTACACCAAACTGGCTCTCAAGTGTGGGGGGGTGTCTCTCCAAGTGAAATAACGCATTGCTTTCAGACTGGACAAAATCCACTCACTGCTAGTGATGATAAAAAGTTTTAAAAGCAAAGGAAGAAGAAGAAGATATTGGATTTTTTTTAAAACCATTTATTAGTTCCATACATCACATACAATTATAAACAACCTACTAACAATCAATACAAACAATCATCCATACCAACAACCACCCACCCATCCAACCAAGGAGCTTAAAGGTCACTACCATAACACAAATCCTATTAGCAGTGAGTGGATTATGTTATGTTTCATGGCTAACCCATGGCCATTCCAGCAGCTGTAAGTGGAGGAGGGGGGTATCAAACCCGGTTCTTCCAGATAACAGTCTGCACACTTAACCACCACACCAAACTAACAGAAAAAAGGTGCACAATTGTATCATCCTGAAACCATTTTTCCCTCATACAAAATTCTAGCAACCGTAATTATATGGAGTAAGAGTTTTTTCTCAGATTTAGGGATATTTTCTTTACACACACTCAGTAAGTACAATTCCGGCATATGTTGGAACCTTATTTTTAAGATTTTTGACTTCAGATATTAATCTGGGTCCAATATTTCTTGGCGTGTTCACACTGCTACCAAATATGGTATAGAGTCCCCTTAATTTTTCTACATTTCCAGCACTTGTTGGAATAACTTGGATATATTTTAGCCGATCTTTCTGGCGTAAGAGACCAGTGATACATCATTTTATATAAATTTTCTTTAAAAACAGACGATTTGGTCAATTTTAAATTTTGTTTCCAGATTTTTTCCCATTCCGCCAAATCAATACTAAATCCAAAATCCTTTAACCATTTTATCCAACCTTCTTTAACACTTTCATCTTGCATTTTAATCTGTAACAGCCAATTATAAATTTTTGAGATAAGTTTCTGGTTATCTTGGATTATAGTATCAAATTCACAGTTTTTTGGAAAAAAACTATTTTCTTATCAGATTGGTATCTTGACTTTACTTGAATCTTAAGCCACCAATCTGGTTTTACATTGTCATCTAAATTCAAATTGTTCTCCTTATCCATAATTATAATTATTTTCCCAACAATATAGATTGGGATGAATGGAGACTTCTACTGGAGATAACTAAAATGGTACATAAATATAAATCATGTTTTTAACTTCCTTCCACGCTCTGTATATCAATTTCCTTATTTCATGTCTCAAAAAGATATTGTTTCTTGAGGGAACCTGATACCAAATATAGGAATGCCAGCCTCTTACTAGACCTGCACCTTCTAATATTAATAACCTTTTGTTCTCCAATACTAGCCAATCTTTTGCCCAGGATAGACAGCATGCCGTATAATAAATTCTCCATTCGGGTAATGCAAAGCCTCCTCTTAATTTACTGTCTTGCAAAACTTTTAATTTTATCCTTGGCTTTTTATTCTGCCATATAAATGTTATAATCATCTTGTTAAGCTGTTGATGGGGGGGAGGGGTGGGCTCCCTCTTGGGTATCCTGCCCCCCCAGGGAAAGTGTATGAGCAATACATAGCCTCTCCTTCCCGGTGTAGTGAAAGCCGCGTGGTCACTGTTTGGCTATGCCTGGCAGATGGTCACTGCAATGGCCTCTCCTGCATTACTGCATCCGTGGCAACACCTTCCCGCTGTCCCCCCCCCCCCCGCCGTTTCTCACAGAGTTTGCCACGTCATGGTGCGACCGAATGTCCGGCGGTATAACTGGATGGGCAGGCTGCGCTCACCAACCTTGCCAGCCAAGAGAAGGAAAACTCTAACATCAAACCCGGGCAGATAGAGCTCGTTAATGTAACACCTACCACCTGGAGGACTCGCTGCCGGCGTCCCGGCTTACTGGGCCATGGCAGATGACCCCAAGGTGAAAGGGTGGAGCCAGTACCGCGCACACTGTGCTTCACCTAAAAATTCCTCTGCGCAGGCCTGAAGGGCATATCCACATCCACAACCCACAACACACCAAGTCCTGCAGCGATGGGCAAGGGGCGAAACGGCAGGTGGAAGATGCCACTGGAAGCCGCAGTCCCGATCCTGCATGTAGGCGGTTCAGGGTATTGGTCGCCTGATGCTGACCCGGAGACGAAAGCATCTTTCGGCAGCATCCTGAACGACCAAGCAGCCTTATCTAGGGACAGCACTGCTTGCTCCACACGGAGAGGGGCCTAGAAAAGGTGGCCTAAACAAAGCTCGTCTCCCCCACCCCAGTTGGCTAGCCGCGGTCAACGGGCATCCTTACTTGCGGTCAAAAAGTAACAACAAAGAAAAGGCATGCACCTGCCTCACAAAGTGTGCAAAGACTTAAGCTTGCATGTTGGAACATCAGAACCATGCTGGACACAGTAGACAGTGGTCGCCCTGAATGACGCTCTGCTCTAGTTGCCCACGAACTTCTCAGGTTGAATATTGACATAGCAGCTCTCAGTGAGGTCCATTTCCCTGAGGAAGGTAGTCTTCAAGAACATGGTGCTGGCTATACCCTCTACTGGTCGGGTAAGTCAAAGGCTGAGAGCCGCCTTTCTGGCGTTGGCTTCATGGTCAGGAACTCCATTGCTTCCAAACTCAAAAACCTGCCAACATGTCACTCAGATCGCATCATGTCCATGCGCCTCCCACTTCAAAACAAGCAGCATGCAACACTCTTCAGTGTGTATGCCCCAACCCTTCAAGCAGATCCTGCAGAAAAGAACAAGTTCTATGCTGATCTACGCAACCTCGTACGGAAGACCCCTACAGAGGACAAAGTGATCATCCTTGGCAACTTCAATGCCAGAGTAGGTAAAGACTCGGAAGCCTGGAAAGGAGTACTTGGCAAACACGGCATTGGCAACTGCAATGATAACGGGTGCCTCCTGCTAGAATTCTGCACGGAGCACCAGCTCACCATCACCAACACTATCTTTCAGCAGAAGAACAGCCTGAAGACAACCTGGATGCACCCAAGGTCTAAGCACTGGCACCTTATCGACTACATTCTGGTGCGCCAGAGAGACCTTCGAGATGTCTTACACACCCGAGTAATGCCCAGTGCGGAATGTCATACGGATCATCATCTTGTACGCTGCAATCTCCGTCTTCACTTTAAACCCACACCCAGGAGAGGAGGTATCCCTCGGAGGAAGCTTCAGGTTGGCAGCCTTCAGTCAGCCGAAGTTAAAGCTGCCTTCCAGGCAAAGCTCCAGTCAAGAATTGAGGACCCCAGTTGCCCCACAGACCCTTCTCCAGAAGCACTCTGGGAACACCTAAAAACTACCATCCTGTTGATCTCTGAAGAACTCCTCGGGTTCTCCACAAGGAAAAACAAGGACTGGTTTGACGAGAACAATCAAGAGATCCAAGAATTACTAGCGAAAAAGAGATCTGCCTACCAAGCACATCTTGCTCAGCCCTCCTGTCCCGGGAAAAAAGCAATCTTTCACGCTGCATGTAGCAACCTCCAGCGCAAGCTTCAAGACATTCAGAACGAGTGGTGGACCAAGCTTGCAGAGAGAACCCAGCTGTGTGCAGACACTAGTGATTTAAGAGGGTTCTACAAAGCCCTGAAGGCAGTATATGGCCCATCATATCAGGCTCAGAGTCCCTTGCGTAGTGCAGATGGCCAAGTGCTCCTCACAGACAAGGCATCCATACTGAACCGGTGGTCGGAGTATTTTCAGGCTCTCTTCAGTGCCAACCGCGTAGTTCAAGATTCAGCAATCCACCTCACCCCACTTCAACCAGTGAAAACAGAGTGGGATGAGATCCCCACCCTAGAAGAGACTGTTAAAGCCATCAAGCAACTGAAAAGTGGCAAGGCAGCGGGAGTTGATGGAATCCCACCAGAGATCTGGAAGCATGGGGGCACAGTACTACATAGCACACTTCACAAAGTACTTGTCACCTGCTGGGAACAAGGCAAACTACCACAGGACTTTCGCGATGCAATCATCATCACTCTACACAAGAACAAAGGAGAAAAGTCAGACTGCTCCAACTACCCGGGGATAACCCTGCTCTCCATCGCAGGCAAAATCCTTGCCAGAATACTCCTGAACAGACT
Organism: Heteronotia binoei; assembly: GCF_032191835.1. Taxonomy (NCBI): domain Eukaryota; kingdom Metazoa; phylum Chordata; class Lepidosauria; order Squamata; family Gekkonidae; genus Heteronotia; species Heteronotia binoei. The sequence continues at coordinate 102,333,305 of NC_083232.1, read as the reverse complement.
GGTGCCCATCATTGCAGAAGAACTCGTCCCAGAGAGCCAGTGCGGCTTCAGAGCTAACAGGAGCACCACCGACATGGTATTTGTTCTCAGGCAGCTCCAAGAGAAATGCAGGGAACAGAACAAGGGTCTATATGTGACTTTTGTTGACCTTACCAAAGCTTTCGATACCGTTAGCAGGAAAGGCCTGTGGCAAATCTTGGAACGTTTAGGATGTCCCCCAAGGTTCCTCAGCATGATCATCCAGCTACACGAAGACCAGTGAGGCCAAGTCAGACACTGCAACGACCTCTCGGAGCCCTTTCCAATAGGCACAGGTGTAAAGCAAGGCTGCGTTCTCGCGCCAACTCTCTTTACGATCTTCTTTAGCATGATGCTTCAAAGAGCTGCAGTAGATCTAGATGATGACGATGGTGTCTACATCCGCTATCGCACTGATGGAAGCCTGTTCAACCTGAGGCGACTAAAGGCTCACTCCAAGACAATGGAAAAACTCATCCAAGAGCTACTATTTGCTGAGGATGCTGCACTCTTCTCCCACTCGGTATCAGCTTTGCAGCATATGACATCCTGCTTTGCAGAGGCTGCCAAGCTATTCGGCCTAGAAGTTAGTCTGAAGAAGACAGAAGTTCTCCACCAGCCTGCACCCCAGGAAGATTATCACCCTCCCTGCATCACTTTGGGTGAATCAGTACTGAAGACAGTCCAGCAGTTCAGCTACCTGGGGTGCATCATCTCCTCAGATGCCAAGATCGACAAGGAAATTGACAACAGGCTGGCAAAGGCAAACCGTGCATTTGGCCGACTGCATAAAAGAGTGTGGAGCAACAAGCATCTGAAAAAAGGCACAAAGATCAATGTTTACAAAGCGGGTGTGATGACAACCCTCATCTACAGCTCCGAATCATGGGTTTTATACCGTCATCACCTGCGACTCCTTGAGCGTTTTCATCAGCGCTGCCTTCGCACCATCCTCAACATCCACTGGAGTGACTTTGTGACCAACACTGAAGTCCTCAAGAGGGCAGAGGTTACCAGCATCGAAGCACTGCTGTTGAAGATGCAGCTGCGCTGGGCAGGGCATATTTCTAGGATGGAAAACCACCGCCTTCCCAAGATTGCTCTGTATGGTGAACTTTCCACCGGCCATCGAAATAGAGGGGCACCAAAGAAGAGGTACAAGGACTCCTTGAAGAAATCCCTTGGCACCAGTGGTCTGACCATGGAGGCACGCCATCCACCAGGCTGTCTCTTCCTTTGAGAACGCACGCATAGCTGGTCTTGAGGACAAAAGGAGATTGAGGAAGAATCGCACTGCTACAGCACCAACCCCAAATCAAAGTTTTCCCTGCAGCCACTGTGGCCGGATCTGCGTGTCCCGCATTGGTCTTGTCAGCCACCAGCGAGCCTGCAGCAGACGTGGACTACTGCACCTTTCTTAAATCTTCGTTCGCGAAGTCAAGCCGAGAGAAGCTGTTGAAAGAAGGCGTTCGGTAATATGATTGGAACCATCGGAAACAAAAATAAAATTCTGGGTAACACATTCATCTTAATTGAAGCAACTCTCCCCAAAAGTGAAATTTGTAGATCCCTCCATCTAACCAAATCTGCTTGAATTTCTTTTAAGATCTTTTCATGATTATCTCTTTGCAATGTAATTCGTCAAGTAAATACCTAAATACTTTATTCTCTTTTCATGATTAAACCCAGATTTAATTTCTAAATGAGTAATTTGTTCCTTAGTCATATTTTTGGTCAGAAATTTAGTTTTATGTACATTTACTTTAAAACCAGATACTTCTCCATATTGTTTCAGTCTCTTCTTCAAATGTTCAGTTGAAGAAATAGGATCTTCTAGTATGAATAATAAATCATCTGCGAAGGCTTGAATTTTAAACTTTTCATCTTGGATTTTAACACCCTTAATTTCATCATCATCTCTTATCTTCTTAATCAAAAATTCTAATGTTAGTACAAAAAGTAAAGGAAACAGCGGGCATCCTTGTCTGGTACCCTGTTCTATATCTATCGAATCAGTAAAGTGACCATTAAGGTTTATTTTTGCATTTTGTTTAGTATAAATAGCTGTCGCTAATTTTCTAAAAGTTTCTCCACATCCAATAGCTGCTAATGATTTTAGAATGAAATTCCAATTGACCTTATCAAATGCCTTTTCTGCATCTAGCATGATGCCCGCAAATTGCTTCTTGGGATGCTCGCGATAATATTCCAGTATATTCAAAATAAATCTTATGTTCTGTCTCATCAGTCTCCCCAGAATAAAACCTGTTTGATCCATTCCACCGGGCGTCGCCATTCCTATCATCCTTCTGCTATCACTGCCATTGCCGCCATAGCCATCTCCACCATCCTCATCTCCACGCTGTCTTCCGAACAGGTCTGTTTCTTCCTCCTCTTCTCCTTTCTCCGTTCAACTAGCATCCGTCCCTTCTTCTCAAACCTCACTCTATCTTCCACACACTCTCTCTTGGTTCTCCGCTTCTCAACTCACTCTAGCTTCTCATTGAGTAGATAGTCTCCATCACTTCTCTCTCCGTCATCACCGCTTCCTTCACGTTCCCTTCGCACTGTTTCTAAGGTACTTTCCTCTGCTTTCTCTTCCTTTAGTCTAATGAACCAAATTTGATAAATTACCAGGAATACAAACAGGGTTTTCGACTTTTGAGAATCTCTGCTGCCCTGTCAGCTCCTTCCCGGCGGCCCAGTTTAAACGCCGAAGCGTTAGTAAGCTCTGGACAGGTGAAAGGCTGGGATTAGACAGAGAAGCCTCCGCCTCCCCTCCAAATCCCCACCAGCTGCCCAGACTGTGAAGTGTTCCCTGACACTACTTTAAGGGGGACCCTCAGAAAGAAGGCCCTCTCTAGAGCTTACTAAACAGAGCGTTCACCAGAGCTCGGCAAAAACGCTCCGCTTCACCACGTCATCTTACTGGAAGTCGAAGATATTGGATTTATATCCTGCCCTCCACTCCAAATTTCAGAGTCTCAGAGCGGCTCACAATCTCCTTTATCTCCCTCCCCCACAGCAGACACCCTGTGAGGTGGGTGGGGCTGGGAGGTCTCTCATAGCAGCTGCCCTTTCAAGGACAACCTCTGCCAGAGCTATGGCTGACCCAAGGCCATTCTAAGCAGGTGCAAGTGGAGGAGTGGGGAATCAAACCCAGTTCTCCTGGATAAGAGTCCGCACACTTAACCAGTACACCAAACTGGAGAGATTAATGTAAAGAAAGGCAGCCCATGATGTGGGAGAGGAGACACTGTGTGTTGAACTGGAATATTTGGAACCATAAATGCATTTTATAAATGTCAAGTCCAGATATTTTCAATAATGAAGTCCTTTGTTTTGTTTCAAACGAACTACTTTATTTAAAAACTCCAAGGTGCTCACAGAACATGGTCCTTGAGAAGACTGAGATATCAAAGGTTACAAGATGCTATATAGGGTACCATAAACTGTTACAAAAAAGCACTCTATTCAAATCTGGGGTTCAAAGAGCACAGCAGTAAATTTCCTTTATTCTACAAAAGCATTCTATCACCAACCTGTGAACTGATAAGTCCTGTGAAGCGCCTGGGACTGTAGGGGAGTAGATATAGCAAGACAGTTACCTTTATGTAAACATCCTTTGCCAGATGGCAGAGGGGACGTGGCAAAGGGAGATGTAGGGAATGGAGGAAAACCAGAGCTTATGCTTGACATTAGATCAACCATCTTTATACTAAAAATGGAAGGGCTTGACAATAAATGCTTAGCAATCCAATCCAAGTGTTGTAATTCTTAAACAGGGTTTTTTGAAAAAAAAATAAAATCCAGGCTATGCCCATAGAAGAGGAGGAGGAGATTTGATTTATACCCTGCCTGTAAAGTTTTGCCCAGAATCTATCAGTTCTTGAGTAATTGCAGAAGAAGCTTTAAGGAAGAAACATATCTATAGCAAACACTTGTAGCAGGTATACACAAGGCCAGACTAATGTAAAATGAAATTAGCCTTGCCAGACTAATATAAAATGAAACTTCCAAGCTAAATATAGGTTCTAAGTTAACAGGCCATCACTCCTTCCACCTAAAACCTCCCCCTCAAAAGTCTTTGAATTATTTCTCAGGCTGCAGTGTCCATAAAGGCCACATTCTAATTCACAGACATCTTCAGTAAGTACCTGTCTTTCCTTACTAGGAGTTGAGATTAGGCCTGAGCTTCCCACCATGACTCCCCCCGCCCCCCACAGTGGCTTTCCTTTTTACCAGCGTTCTCGTACATGAAAGATATCAAGTGTACATGGGGAATATATCTGGGTTAGTAATTAATAATATTATGAATACATCTGTTAGCACAGTTATCAGTATAGATTATATATGACAATGCAGTTAGGAATATATGAGGATAAATAGGAATATATCTTGGCTAATAGGCAATGATAATACTATTAGGAAAACCAGCAAAGTATATTCAAAGTATAGACTTGAAATGAATCCTTCTCAGGGACTTATACCTGACACCACCCTTCACTTGGAGTCTCAGAGCGGCTTACAATTGCCTTCCATTCCTCTCCCCTGTGAGGCAGGTGAGGCTGAGAGAGGTCTAAGAGACCAGCTCTTTAGAGAGAAAAGCTCTGAGAGAACTTGTGACTGACCCAAAATCACCCAGCAGTTGCATGAGAAGGAGTGGGTAATCAAACCTGGTTTTTCAGATTAGAATGTGCCACTCTTGTCCTAACCAGTAAACTAAACTGGTGTATAAGGTACCAGGCAGGCTGAGACCCACTAATCAGTAACACCTGCAAGGAGGATCAGGCCTGTTATTAAGCACAATAACTCAGAGGTGGAATTCTAGCAGGAGATCCTTTGCATATTAGGTCACACCCCCTGATGTAGCCAATCTTCCAAGAGCTTACGGAAAAGGAGCTTTGTAAGCTCTTGAAGGATTGGCTACATCAGGGGGATGTGGCCTAATATGTAAAGGAGCTCCTGCTAGAATTCCACCTCTGCATTAACCCTTGAGGGACAGCAAGATGGCGCTTTGCCTGACACCATCTGTATAAAGAAGCCTACAAGATTCAAAGAACATCTTTTTCTAAAGTTAAAAGAGAACATAATTCTGAAGTTTTCAGTACCATTTCAGAACTTCTATCTGTTGTCCAATTTTATTGAGTAAGCATCTCTGAGATCTTTCTGTTGCTACCTGTAAAGCTGCTCGGAGCCTGCTTTGGCAGGGAGGGCGGGATATAAATCCAATTAACAACAACAACAACAACAACAATAATAATAACAACAACAACAATAATAATAATAACTGTAGACAAATAAACAAATAGTCTACATAGGGAACTTCTGCAGTATATGGAAATCCAGAACAGGACTCAGGGCTATTTCACTGATTACTAATTATTGTGAAACCATGTTTTGTGGACATTGTATGGAAAGCCACATCAAATCATGGTGGTAAGTGTTGTCAAATCACAGGTGTGTACCTACCTACTTACCTAATAGTTCATCTTTCTTATTGAGAGTCAAGTTAGACTAGAAAGCAATGTTGTTGAAACAGTGCATACAATACATAGTGCAATAAATTACAATAGTCTTTCCTTTACAAAATTAGCCTTGTGAACAACTGTACTTTACTACAATCCTATTCCCTTTATAAAAAATGCTGCCCTGAACAATTCCACTTCATATGTTCTGTGGAACTATATCTGAGGTGGGCGCTGTCTCCTGACCTCCTCAGGCAGGTTGTTTCACCAGGTGGTAGCCACAACAGAGAATGCTCAGAGAAGAAAACTTTTGATCTTACACATTTGCAGGGTGGTTTCTTCAATACAGGACAGGTGCAATATACAAACTACACCTAAGTCACAATAATATTGTTGTTCTTTGCCTTTCTCATTGGGACTCAATGTGGATTACTAGTATTCTGCTCCAGTTTCTGAGTTCTTTTCAACTCCAAGCCTATATAAAGTCTGTTTATTATTATAATAGACTAGCTTTGTGGCATGGACCCATGTGGCCAGATCAGCAGGTTAAGGTAGAGGACCATCTTCCAGACCAAACAGAGATGGAAGAAAGCATTTTTTGGTACTGAATTACATTATTTCCAAGCAATAATGCTGGGTCAGGTATAAATCTCAGACCCTCTGAGAGGGTCATCTGAACCCTATTGAATGTGGGAAGCACAATGTCCTCCAGGAACGTAGGCTCTCCAGTTAGCATCTCCTCTGTCTTGTCAGGATTGAGTTTCAACATGTTCACTAACAGCCATTTGATTACACTGTCAAGACATTTGCTCAGGTCAGCTATAGTAGCATTGACTGGTCTAGACAAAGAAATATAGAATTAGGTGGCATCAGCATATTGATTACATCCAACTCCAAACCCACAAATGATCTGTCCTTTACAGAAAGATTGAATAACATGGGAGATAAAACTGGACTGTCACAGAACAAAGGCCCAAACTGATGAAAACTGGTCTGCAGCAGCAACTCATCTGGGTTTGATCTGTAATAATAATAATAATAATAATAATAATAATAATAATAATAATAATAACAACAACAACAACAACAACAACAACAACAACAATAACAACAACAATAATATTTAATTTGTATCCCACCCTCCCCGCCGAAGCAGGCTCAGGGCGGCTCACAACACAGGCATTTCAACAATTAAAACATACGTATTATAACCATTTATAAAATTAATCATCATTATAGTTAAAAACATTCTAGGATTAAATTAATATAAAATACTTGGTGTTGTGCATCATCCAGTTTTTCCGTGGCGACGGAATTCATTCACCAGTATGCTGTAGGATCATTAAGTAAAGGCCAGTTGAAAAAGAGCAGTCTTGCAAGCCCTGCAGAACTGAGCAAGGCTCCGCAAGGCCCGCACCTCTTCTGGCAATTGGTTCCACCAGTGTGGGGCTGAGATCGAGAAGGCCCTTTCTCTAGTAACTTTCAGTTTGGCCTCCTTTGGCCCAGGGGTTATCAATAAATTTTGAGAAACAGATCGCAGTACCCTCTGGGGAATATATGGGGAGAGATGGTCCCTAAGGTAGGCAGGTCCTTGGCCATATAGGGCTTTAAAGGTAATGACCAGCACCTTGTACTGAATCCGGTACACTATTGGCAACCAGTGCAGTTCCTGCAGCACCGGCTGTATGTGCTCCCATCTAGGGAGCCCCAATAACAGCCTGGCCGCTGCATTCTGCACTAGCTGCAGTTTCTGGGTTTGGCACAGGGGCAGCCTCATGTAGAGGGCATTACAGTAGTCCAACCTTGAAGTGACCATTGCATGGATCACTGTTGCAAGGGCGCTGCACTCTAGGAAAGGGACCAACTGCTTCACCCGCCTAAGATGAAAAAAAGCGGATTTAGCAGTGGCTGCTATCTGGTCCTCCATTGTCAAGGCAGGCTCCAGCAGCACCCCCAAGCTCTTGACCTTGCGCGTCATTTCCAATGGCACACCATCAAATGCTGGTAGGGGGATATCCCTACCCAGAGCGCCGTGACTCAGGCAAAGGACCTTTGTCTTCACTGGGTTCAACTTCAACCTACTCACCCTGAGCCAACCTGCCACAGCTTGCAACGCCAGGTCTAGGTTTTTTGGGACAAAGTCAGGCCGGCGGTCCATCAGTAGATAGAGTTGGGTGTCATCAGCATATTGGTGACAGCCCAACTCATACCTTCAGACAATTTGGGCAAGGGGGCGCATGTGGATGTTGAATAACCGGGGAGAGAACCGCCCCCTGTGGCACCCCACAATTAAGTGGGTGCCTCTGGGACAGTTCACCCCCAATCGCCACCCTTTGTCTCCGACCATGAAGGAAAGAGGGAAGCCATTGCAAGGCCAACCCCTGAATCCCCATGTCGGCGAGGCGGCGGGTCAGCAACTGATAGTCGACCATATCAAATGCAGCCAATAGGTCTAATAACATCAGTACTGCCGAGCTGCCTTGATCCAGATGTTGCTGGAGGTCATCAACTAGGGCGACCAGCACTATCTCCATCCCATGGCCTGGGCGAAAGCCGGACTGGTGGGGATCTAAAACGGAAGCGTCATCCAGAAAACTCTGTAACTGTAATGCTACTGCCCTCTCAATAATTTTACCCAAAAAGGGTAAATTCGAGACCGACTGATAATGTGCCAATTTGGCTGGATCTGATGTAGCATTTTTCAGGAGAGGGCGGACCACAGCCTCTTTAAGAGGTGTTGGAAAAAGCCCTTCCGAGAGGGATCTCTCTGGCAAGATTTAATTAGCCAGGAGGGGCAAGGGTCCAGATCACAAGTTGTTGGGTGTACAGTGGAGAGGATTTTATCAACTTCCTCCAAGCTGAGCATGTTGAAGCAATCCAGAATTGGTTCAGAAGACAGGCATGAGGCCTCAAGGTCACATACTGTTTCCAATATGGCGGGGAGGTCGCAGCGGAGTGATGAGATCTTATCTGCAAAAAATTCCGCAAAAGCCTCACAGCCAATTTCCAATTCCCTAGCATTTGGTCTGCCCTGCAGCAGTGTTGTAAGATTCCGAATTGTCCTAAACAATTGTGCCGGGCGTGAACTTGCAGATGCAATCTTGGCCGCAAAGTAGGTCTTCTTTGTGGCTTTGACTGCCATCTCTTAGGACCGCATAAACTCTCTATAAGATGTTCTAGTAGCTTCGTCTTGAGCATGCCACCATTGCCTCTCTAACTGTCTGAGCCCTCGTTTCAGCTGCCGTAATTCCAGGGTATACCACAGAGATAGCTTAACACGAGGGCACAGAGGGCGCTGAGGAGCGATCTCATCGATGGTGGCTCTGGTCTCGGCTGGAGACTTCATGGACAGCTATTTGGACGCGGGCCCGAAACATTGCTGATGCTGTTGGCGAGGCCTCTGGGGACCCTGTCCATGCAGCGAGGAGGTGCAAGGGGGGCCGGGTCTGCTAGGTTGGGCAGGAGGGACGTCTAGCACAAAACCTATGCTGGAAAGAATGAGGACATGGAGACTTTGCACTGTACAATCGTACTTTAAGAACATCCCAGTTAATATCTGCACTTTAGAGACACAGAAGCACTTTATCCTGCCACAACATCTACCTCCAACTGCCTCCAAGCTGCTAATCTTTAAAAAGACCTAATGATTGGATTTTTAACTTCTAAATTGATTGGTGTTTTAGTTAACTAATGTAGATGTATTAATTAATTAATTATTTGATATAAAATATAACTTTTGGCAAATTAATTAAGGGTATCTAAATTGTTGTGAGGGTTTTATAATTAATGAGCCAGCAGATTTAACTATTTTTAGCTAATTAATTTAAAGGGGAATTTATGGGTTATGTCAAGTCAGCTGAATTCAATAACGAGTCCTTGGTTGAAAACAAGCTTCTAGTTTATTGAAAGCAGAAAAGTAGACCATGATAACAATTGAAGGACTAAGGTACAAGAACATTAACCAAGCATTTTAAGGTATAGATCAAAGGATTCCTACAGGCGGGGTACACTAAGCAGCAGGTTTTCACACTAGGATGTTAATCTCTCGTTCTCACACCAAGGCCGCGGCGCTCTGTACTCCCACAGCCCTTTTGGCCTGAGAAGGCTCCAACATCTCATTCCCATATCAGCATTTCAAAGCAGACTACACAACAAAGGCATAGCTAAGAGGAGCGGGGGAAGGAGAGTTAGCTAGCAGCATTCGGTGTTCAGTATGGACCCAGAATCCCTTGCTTCTGAACCAGAGTTAGAAAATATATTCCCAAAAATACAGCAGACTTGACAGGTTGGGCTTAATTTGATTACTTAGCTGTTGATATTGGCAGATATTGATAGGATTGGCAAGGGTGGAGAGGGTTGGGGAGTTAATTAATTGTGGGGGATGAGTTGTGTTTACATCTGGCCTAGGCTAAGGCGGAGACCAGTGGGAGATGACCAGCCTGGGGATTCCAGTACTCCTGGGGAGGGGAAGGTATGACGGTGGGAACAGACATCAATATAAGGGAAGGAGACTGAGGCATAGTGGTGCTCGGCCCCCTTCCAGTCTGTGTCCCATCCCGATGGTGACAGGCAGTGGGGCCAGGTTGAATTACTCACCCCCGTCATTGGTATTATGCAATGCCAGGTCCATAAACAATAAGACCTCGGTCCTCCGAGAGTTTTTGCTCGAGCAGGATGCAGACCTGGCTTGCGTGACTGAGACCTGGGTGCGAGATGGAGAGACTGTAGCTCTCTCCCAAATGGCTCCCCCAGGATACTCAGTTTTTCACCAATTGCGGACTAGCAGGTGGTGGGGAGGGATGGCTCTATTCATACGAGAGGCTTACTCCTTTCGGGAGTGATTTAATCTTCTATCGTTCAGAGCACATCCTTTGATATCTACTTCTACCTCCAAATATAAAAGGCTGCTGATAAATCCAACAGCAGTGCCCAGAGCCAACAGAATGATAGATTTATAATTGACATCAGAGGTCCTTTGAGCAGCTCCATATAAGATTTTGTTGTCAGAATGGACAAGGCTCAAGAATGCAAGGGGTAGCCCTCAGAGCCCCCAGTATCCTGTTAACATCCATGATCTACACAGGTGGTGCACTAATTATATAATTATATAATTCTAATTATATAAATTAGGAGCCCCATGGCGCAGAGTGGTAAAGCTGCAATACTGCAGTCCAAGCTCTCTGCTCACGACCTGAGTTCGATTCTGGCAGAAGCTGGGTTCAGATAACCGGCTCCAGGTTGACTCAGCCTTCCATTCTTCAGAGGTTAGTAAAATGAGAACCCAGCTTGCTGGGGGGAAAGTGTAGATGACTGGGGAAGACAATGGCAAACCACCCCATTAGAGTCTCCGAAGCAGAGTCAAGGGTAACCCCATGTAGAGAGAGTTACAGTAGTCCAATCTGGAGGTGACTATTGTATGAATCACTGTGACTAGGTCAGGGGGGGTAAGATAGGGGACCAACTGTCGGGCCCGCCTCAGATGGAAAAAGGCAACCTGGGCCTCCATAGATAAAGAGATATCCAGGAATACCCCCAAAGCTTTTCATCTTTGTCGACAGCATTAATTGAGTACTATCAAAGGGCAGGAGCCTGATCCTGCCCCCCCCCCCCAATCCAGACACAGGACTTCTGTCTTAGATGGATTTAACTTCAGTTGGCTCTGGTGCAACCAACCAGCCACAGCTTTGCAGTGCCTCAATCGGTTCATCAGGGGCAGAGTCTGGATGGCCATTCATAAGTAGATAGAGCTGGGTGTCATATGCGTACTGGTGACAACCCAGTTCATATCTATGGACCATCTGGGCAAGGGGGCACATATAGATATTAAATAGCATTGGGGAAAGGATTGCCGTCTGTGGCACACCACATTCAAGTGAGTGTCACTGGGACCGTTCCCTCCTGAGAGCCACCCTCTGTCCCACACCATAGAGAAAGGAGGTCAGTCACGGTAAGGCTAATCCCTGAATCCCCGCGTTGGTGAGGCGATTGGCCAACAACTCATGGTTGACCGTGTCAAATGCCACTGATAGATCTAGAAGTATCAGCAGCGCTAATCCGCCATGATCCAGATGTCTTCAGAGATCATCCACCAGGGCAACCAGCACCATCTCCATCCCTGGGCAGGGTGGAAGCCAGACTGGAAGGGGTCCAGGATGTCAATATCCTCCAAGAAGACCTGGAGCTGCATTGACACCGCCTTCTCCACTACCTTGCCCAGAAATGGTAAATTCAATATTGGGCGGTAGTTAGTAAGGACTGTAGGGCCCAACGTTGTTTTTTTCAGAAGAGGGCAAACCATTGCCTCCTTCAAAGCCCCTGGGAACACCCCTGATAACAGGGATGTGTTAACAATCTCACACAGGGGAGCCCCAACTTCATCACAACTTGCTTTTACCAGCCATGATGGGCAGGGATCAAGGGAGCAAGTGGATGGTTTCACAGCCACCAAGATCTTGCCAACCTCCTTCTGAGAGAGCGGGCTGAAGTGGTCCCATAGACGGACAAGGGGCCTCTAATTCACATATTGCATCAAACGTGGCCGGGAGGTCGTGGCGGAGCAATGAGGTTTTATCTGCAAAATGGTTCACAAAAGCCTCACAGCCTATAGCCAATTCACTAACATTTGAGGTGTCTTGAGGCAAAGGAGTCAAAGTCCGAATTAATCTAAATCATTGAGCTGGGCGCGATTTTGCAGATGCAATGGAGGCCGCATAGAACTCCCTCTTAGCGTCCTTCATGGCCATCTCATAGGTCTGAACAAAGGACCTATATGATGCTCTTATAGGCCATGGAGGAAAGCCTCCCCCCCAGTGAACTGCATGCTGGGGTGTGTGCAGAGGGTGGGAAGCCTCGGGAACTGCAGAGGTGGGCTCCAAGAGCCACATGAGGCTCACAAGCCACCCCGGCTCTATGGGGATCAATCTCCATGGGGGAGAATGGAGAGCCCAGTGGAGATTTCCTCCCCCCTCACTTTCTGATACGTTTGAAGCAGGGGGAGGGTCTCCAAACCAGGGGATCCCCTACCCCTACCTGGGAATTGGCAACCCTGAGTAGCCCAGCTCAGCCTTGACTTGAGGAATCCATCTTGCTTGCTGTTCCATTGTGGGCTGATGCCCTGACTTGTCTCTGAGAAACCTAATTTTGAGGCTGAACCTAAGAACCACTTAGATTACACTGATCACTTTTGCTATCATGTTAATTATGCCGGAAAGACTTACCCGTATTGTTTTTCCTTCACGGGGCAGGGTAGGGAAGGGAAGAAAACTGAAGATGGAGAAAAGGTAACAGTAGGTTGGCTGATGGATCCTTAGGAGAGAAGAAGACAGGAAAGGGGGAGAGACTATGGAGGCTTTCAAGGAAGGGAAAGAGGACATTCACGCTGCAAGTCCTGGTGGTTTCCTGCCTGTATAGCCTAATACTCGAATTCTGCTTAGATGCACATCTATAGTTCTAGAAATTCTCGCCTTCCCACACTACAATGTGAGAACAGGAAAGATAAACATCAGGGCTGGATTAACAATTAGGCCAGGTAGGCACTGGCCTATGGGCCCCCACATCTCTAGGAGCCCCCCCCCCGTTTCCCCCCTGCTTGCAGTCCTCGGAGCCTGAACACACAGCCAGCAACTTGAGCTGCTCTTTACCCAACTTACCTGGTGCGGCTGCTGCTGGTGTTGCTGCTGGTTTGCCTCTCTCTGCTTCTCCCCCACAACTTTGTCAAAGAGGCTTTGGAGAAGGTGCCTGCAGGCTGCAGTGGGGGCCATGGGCAGTGGGGCGGGCACTCTGACTCTGAGATAATTTGCAAGGGGCCCCCCAATATTTTGATTGCCTAGGGGCCTCCACAGGGTTTAATCCGGCACTGATAAACATGATCATATATAGCTTCATTTTATAAATTGACAGTGTAGATTTCGATTATACAAGGAAATGAAAGCATAAAGAACTCAATGCGAAAACCCAATCCAACATGACAATGCAATATCACCTGGCACAATTCAGCACAACGTATGGAGCAAGGCCTTACAGAAGGTGTTGATTTACTATGTTAGATTTGTTGCTTGAGTACTTGGGGCTCGCTTGAGTGGCCTTGGAACACAAAGAACACGGGCCTTGCAATCCATCCAGTGTGGAGGTGACAAGTTTGTTATTGTGGGCCAGTGACAAGGAAAAATCCAGACAGATGACATAACAGCAGGCCGGATGACAACTCAATATCTGGGTAATAGAAATCAATGGGGTGATCAATAGGAGTTCCTGTCCATGAGGGCTCGGAGGCTTCTGTGTTAGGCTTCCTGCTATAATTAGCACTTGATGAACGTGAAATGTTTAATGACTGTGAAATTGCATTTCTACAGAGGCAATCCGCATCTGGGATGGCAGCGTGCAATTCCAATGCCTGCAGAGCCTCATGTCATCAAACAAACTTCAAATGGAGATTTCATAGTCAAACTGTAACTTGCCGCTTTGCCATAATGCCTGGCTGCTGGACAATGCTTGCAATGGCTGCCACAACAGGCCAACTTCCAAAGTGACCAGGAGGGGCCTGAAAGAGATTAATTCCAGTGGCAGAGGCAGGTTCCTCGGCTACAACAAAAATAAACAGGCTCCTTGTCAAAATGTCAAGATTAACCCGTTCTCATTCTAGATCAAAGTTTCCTGGACTTCAGCCAACTTTGAAAGATGCCTCATTCTCTGGCATCATCTGGGGAAGTGGTCTGTGCCTAGTCCAGGGATTCTGATGCTGTAATAAAAATGCTTTCGTTTTCATGGCAGGGGGCACAGGATGGTTGCTGTGGTACCTGTGGGCACTCTTCTTGGCACCCACCAAGGGTTTTTAGAAAGTAGCCAGGGCCAGATGGGGCTTTTGCCCAATAGGGCTTCTGATTGACCACTGGAGATTTGGTTGGCTGTCCAGACTCAAAAACAAGTGCAGAAACAAACCAAACCCCCCCTTGCTTTGGCAGCAGCTGCCTCCACAAAGACTGTGGCTGATTTTACACTGGGCAAAAGATCCAGAAATGCTGTGCTTTCAAAAGTGATCATCTACATTACAATGTGCCTTGACTTCTGTCTTGCTCTGGTGTTTTGACTGTCATTTACATTTAAATTCCTGAATTGGCTCTGACACCATTTTCAGCACAGAGTTGCCCCTGACTTTCCAAGACTACTTTTGAATGAGGGTTTTCCAGGAAGTGCATTCCACAGGACCATAATGATGATATCTTTCCTGGGAAACAGGGCAATAAACTCGTTTCTCAAGAAAGAACAAAGGAACTCTTAAACCTGCCTCCCTCCCCCCCTCCAGTAAAGCAAGCAAGTGTGGAGGGGAAGTCCAGGAGCAAAATTTTGAGTGTAGATTAAAAAAATATACTCCGGATTTCTAGAAGGCGATTTCAGTGCTCAGAAAAGCAGACCCAAACATGAATGTAGAATCAGCCTGTGTGACAATAAGGGGTGTGTATGCAAGAAAACAATTTAAAACAGTGTGTTCATTTTAAAAGGCACCTTTTTCATCAAAGCTTCTGCCTGCAATAGTAAAATATTACCAGGCCTTAGATTCAGCGGGAGCTCACAGAAGCACAGCTCCTGAACCTTTCTGAGGGTTCCCCCTCTTCCTCCCCATTAACCTTTTCCATTGAATAGTAGGTGCAGCTGCATAACAATCTCTGGATTAGGAGAGTGGGCAGCCAGCCAACCACCAGGGGCAGCCAGCCACACCCCCAGCAGCCCTCACTAAACCCTGGAGAAGCCCACACCACCCTTTCTCCATTTCTTATGTGACTTTGGGCAGCGGGTGGCTTGGTGGCTTTTGGACTGGGAGGCAGGGTGGCCCAGGAAAGCCCTAGGCAAGCAGACTTCGTTTGCCTGGGGCTCTCCTTTCTTTCATCGGGTTGTTTTTGGCGGGGGAGCATATGCTAATGAGCTCCACCACGTATTTTTCTGCAAAACGACCCCTGAGCATTACCATTTGGATTATGCATCACACCACTGCCCAACATTTTGTTGTTGGCTCCACCTCCTATGGTAGCCATTTTTGTGGTTGTGCCCTTCCTCCTGTTCCAGAATTCCAAAGGTGCTCACAAGCTGAAAATAGTTGGGGACCCCTATTTTAAGGTGCTACAAGAATCCTAAGTATTTTTGAGGATTAGTGAGCATTTGTTTGTGTGTCTCAGGAGAGCGGCTCTCTGCCTCAAAAAGAATGAACGCTACTAGACACTCCCACCTCACACATAGATCAAATATTGATTTAGTTTGATCATCCATGTGTGTGAACAACTAGACTGCAACAGAAATTTATGTTCCAAAATGACAGAATAGTTTATTTGTTCTAATAGACTAAATGCTCAGATTAGTGTTAGGGAACACTGGATCAATTAAAAAAAAAATCCAAAGCCACCTTTCATGATCTCTTCTGTATTTCTTGCAGAGAATTTCACCATCTAAGGATGCCAGACTTCAGGTGGAACCTGGAGATCCCCTGGAATTGCAGCTCACACTACAGAGATCAGTTTCCCCTGGAGAAAATGGAAGCACAGGAGGATAGAATCTAGGATGTTGTACCTCACTGAAATCCCTGTCCTATCCAGGCTCCAGTATCCAGGTGTTTCTCAACCTAGATGTGGAAACTGTACTCCCCCCACCCCATCCCCTGCCTGTACCCTAAATAATGCATAAAGAGAAAACATGGCAGATTCTTCCTCCTCCTTTTTGCCCTGCTTTCCCTTCCTACTTTAAGTTTACCGACTAGAGTCTCCAAAATTAATTCCAGAAGTGGAACATGAGCAGTTTGCTTCAGCTTTCTGTTACTTCTGTTCTCAATTCCCACCAGAAGGCATGCTAGGAAGTGAAAAGGAAAAAAAAGAGCACTTAAAAAGGTTTGATTTTTTTTAAAAAAAGAAGTGAAGTGGGGTGCTGTTTCCTAGGGGTTAAGTATATCTCCTTCCCCAACCTCCTAGGGAAAGACCTAGATAATGTTTGAAGCCTGCTAATGTTTTAAACACCTGCTTTTTTAGAATCGAAGCTTCTTAGAATCTGTTGCTGCTGTGATTGAGTTGTTTCATTAACCATATGAAATGAGACAAGCAAAACACTGGGGAGACCCGAGTGATTTAGAAGCCAGGAGTGAATTCAAAGAGATGATTGGAATGTTCGGTGGTGAAAATGTGGCACTTCGCTAGCTAATTAGGGCTGCTGGGATTATTGGGCAATCTGCAGTTTCTAGGTCACTGCAAATTTACAGCCTCTTTGAGAAACCAATTGCAAAGTAATGTTGGACTGGACACTACTTATGGTGCAACCCCCCTCCCCTCTCCCAGCTTATCTATTGCCATTTATTGTTGCTATTAACTCATTAGAGGAGAAAGCAGTTGGAGTGGGTGGGCTTGGGAGTAACAAAGCAGAGACACCAAACCTTCTTGCTGAAGTATGCTGAGGCAGCACTTTGAAGATGTTTCCTCAGTACTTTAAAAGGAAAACTTGGTCCCAAAACAATACCTTCAGACTCTAAGAACATAAAAGAAGCCATGTTGGATCAGGTCAATGGCCCCTCCAGTCCCAACACTCTGTGTCACACAGTGGCCAAAATACCCAGGTGCCATCAGGAGGTCCACCAGTGGGGCCGGGACACTAGAAGCCCTCCCGCTGTTGCTCCCCTCCAAGCACCAAGAACACAGAGCATCACTTGCCCCAGACAGAGAGTTCCAACAATACACTATGGCTAATAGACACTGATGGACCTCTGCTCCAGATGCTTATCCAATCACTCTTTGGCCGTTTTCGCACTTAGCGTTTGCTCCCCTTATTCCGCGGCGCAATTATGTCCGGATCATTTTCCTTGTTTTCGCACTAGTGACTCTTTTGCGGAGTCGCGTTCCCTGAAGCCCCGGCTCAAATCGTTTTCGCACTGGCATCGAATTGACTTCGATGCCATGTCAATCTTTTTTTTTTTTAAGCGCAATTCCAGTTGCGTAACAACGTAACAATGTAACAACGTAACAAGAGAATCCCCTTTTCGCGGGCAAACCATCACGTGACGCTTCTGGTTAAGTATTGGCTGCAGCAGCAGCATCATCCACACTGCCTTGTATCGTCAGAAGCATGGAGAATCCAGATGACGAGACTATGGCGCTGCTTTATTCAGCATTGGAGCTTCTGCTTCTGTGCCTCTGCGCCGGGCGCCAAGTCCTCTGTACCGGAGGAAAACTCCTCACTCATCGTGCATTTAGATCCCGGAATCCTCTGATCTCCTCTAGAAAGTCTGACGCCCGGCTTCGGCTGATTAGAGGTGGCACTCGCCGCCAGGAACGTAGATGGCACTATCTTGCCGGAATGCGGTTTTCGCCCAGGTATTGGGTGTTCCCCCGTGAACTGCTCTGGTGGGAGAACTTTGTGCTTGTGTACTGGGGTGACGAGCAATGGCTTCACAACTTCCGGATGACCAGAGGGACCTTCCTGGAGATTTATGCCGCTGTGAAGGACAAGCTGGAAAGGCAAACCACACGGATGAGGTCTCCGGTCCACCCTGAGAAGCGGCTCGCGGTAGCGCTATGGTACCTTGCAACCGGAAGCGCCTATCGGGAAGTCATCTGGCAGTTCGGGATCGGCCTTTCCACCATCCATGGGATTGTGATGGAGGTCTGCGAAGCCATCGAGACCCGTCTGTTTTCAAAGGTCGTCTGCCTCGGTGACGACATTGGAACGGTGTGTATATATTTTTTTCCCCCTTCCCTAGTTTTGCGTTATAACGCAATATCGATATATAAGACCATGATGCGATTCTCCATTGCTAATACAGTGGACGTTGCATTAACCTTGACCTGATCCATTGTACTCCATTTCTCAACAGATTATGGATGGTTTCGGTAAACTCGGTATGCCGGATACGGTGGCTGCTGTGGACGGATCGCACATACCGATACGGGCGCCTGGGGGGAGAACTGAGGAGTTCTGCAACCGGAAGATGTTCTGTTCGGTGATCCTCCAAGGCACGGTTGATCACACAGGACGCTTCCTGGATGCAGAGTTTGGCTACACCGGGAGGACCAACGATGCCTTCGTTTTTGCAAACAGCCATCTCTGCACCGGCAATGATGTAGGGCTCTGGGTTCCAGGGAACCCTACGGTGACTTTTGGAAATGTGACCATCCCTGCGCTTGTATTGGGCGACGGAGCGTACCCCCTTAGGCCGTGGCTGTTGTCCCCGTACAGGAAACCCATCGGGCCCGTGCAGAAGCACTTTAACAAGAAGCACGCCAGGGCCAGGAACGTGGTGGAGCGTGCTTTCGGGCGGCTTAAGGCTCGCTGGCGTGTCCTGCTAACGCGAATGAACGCGCAGTACCGGAGTGTGTTCTCCATCGTGACTGCATCGGTGACTCTGCACAATATTTGTGAGGAAAAGGGACATGCGGTCACGCTGGATATTCCTGATAAGGGGATAACACTCCTCCCGGACCCAGAAGAGCCAGACTTTAGGGTGATCAACAGGAGGCAGTTAGAGAGGGGGAGGGTTGTGCGTGATGCTGTCGCAGAATTCATTTATCAAAGGAGAAGATGATTCTGCGGCTTTCTGCCCACCATGTCTCCCACTGCCGCCAACTGCTGTTTCGTTGTTTCGATGTTACGCTATTTCAACCATTCCCTGTATAACTGCCTTTTTATGCTTGCCTATTTTCACCTTCCGCCCTGTAAAACTGCATATTTCTTAAAATTATGCCTGCGTTTGTTTAGACTGCTTCCCGTTATAGCGAATAAAGTTTTGTGCATTATAAACTGCATTGCTTTCATTTAGTTTGGTGGCGGTTGGGGGGGGGGAGTAATATTTCGGTGCACCAGGGGTCTTACACGTGCTTCTGGCCTGGGTCTGTTTTTGCCTTGGCGATCAGGATATGCCTTCCCCATGATTGGATAAATCAAAGCGGAAAGGGGAGGCTGCTATTTCGCAAAATCGAAAGTGCGTTATTTCGAAATGGCGGCCGGGGGAAGGAGAGGGACGTTCTGGCAGCGGGAGGAGGTGCTGGCAATGTTGGAGATTGTGGAGAGGAGCGGGCACGCTCGCGAAGTGATGTCCAGCACCCACCTCACCACAAGCCACATCTATGAGGCGATAGCCAGGAGGCTGCAGCGGAGGGGGTTTGAACGGACTGCTGCGCAGTGCCGCTCAAAAATCAAACGCCTCCGCTGCAGCTTCATGGCAAGCCTGCAGGCACGGGGCGGCATCCCCAGGGCGTCAGGCAGGACGCCCTACCATGACGCCATGGTGCGCCTGTGGGATTTGGCGGGGAGGCCCCGTTGGGAGGACCGTCATCACGATTGTGAGTAACACCACACACACGCAACACACAAACGCCACACACACCCCTTCCTTCTTTATTACTGCTTCATGGCAGTACAGTACAAGATCCACCCCCCCTACTATGCTCTGCTGTGCCTTCCCGGTGGGATGTGGGGGGGGGGGGAGGCACCATGGATGATCATAGAAGCCTCATTAATTGGATCCCACCCCCACCCACCCCCTACTATGCTCTGCTGTGCCTTCCTGGTGGGATGTGGGGGGGGGGGGAGGCACCATGGATGATCATAGAAGCCTCATTAATTGGATCCCACCTCCGCCCCCCCCCCCTACTATGCTCTGCTGTGCCTTCCTGGTGGGATGTGGGGGGGGGGAGGCACCATGGATGATCACAGAAGCCTCATTAATTGGATCCCACCCCCACCCACCCCCTACTATGCTCTGCTGTGCCTTCCTGGTGGGATGTGGGGGGGGGAGGCACCATGGATGATCACAGAAGCCTCATTAATTGGATCCCACCCCCACCCACCCCCTACTATGCTCTGCTGTGCCTTCCTGGTGGGATGTGGGGGGGGGGAGGCACCATGGATGATCACAGAAGCCTCATTAATTGGATCCCACCCCCACCCACCCCCTACTATGTCCTGATATGCCTTCCTGGTCCAATACGTATTACCTGCAGATTACAGTGCAGTTTTCACATATGTTGTGTGCTTTCATTCACATCACTTGCATGTATGAGTTTCATTGCTTGGTTTTTTTCTATATCATGCCACAGTTGACACCCGTCCACGAGGCGCAGAAGAGCGGCCAGGCCCACCCTTGGAGGGAGAGGAGGATGTGCAGCAGGGTGCGGAGGAGCAAGAAGGTACATTACCTGACAAAGCGGCCACCTCTGGGTTACTGCGCATTAAACGCATTAAGAAGCCATGTGCGCAGGGCGTTCAAGAAAATAATGTAATGATTACTTTTGCAAATCTTAGGCGGTGGGAGCCCAGCAGCCGAGGTGGGAGCCCAGGCGGAGGGCGCTGTTCCTGCCGGAGAGGCCGCTGAGGAGGAAGGTGGGTTCGCTGAGCCGCAGATAGAAATTAATAGGCATGGCGTGCAAGTTTCAAATACATATGATGTTCTAATAAATATGATGTTGCAGCCTTGTCTGCCGCCCTGTCAGATGAGTACAGGAGTGCAGTAACTACCTGCCTCTAGGGCCACTGTGCAATAACGTTGCTACACAATGCACACATGCCTATAGTTTTCTAATGCGCATGGTGTGCTTGCATTTCAGGGCCACCTCTGTGTTACTGCGCATTAAACGCATTAAGAAGCCATGTGCGCAGGGCGTTCAAGAAAATAATGTAATGATTACTTTTGCAAATCTTAGGCGGTGGGAGCCCAGCAGCCGAGGTGGTAGCCTAGGCGGAGGGCGCTGTTCCTGCCCGAGAGCCCGCTGAGGAGGCAGGTGGGTTCGCTGAGCCGCAGATAGAAATCAATAGGCATGGCGTGCAAGTTTCAAATAAATATGATGTTCTAATAAATGTGATGTTGCAGCCTTGTCTGCCGCCCTGTCAGATGATTACAGGAGTGCAGTAACTACCTGCCTCTAGGGCCCCTGTGCAATAATGTTGCTACACAATGCACACATCCCTATAGTTTTCTAATGTGCATGGTGTGCTTGCATTTCAGGGCCGTCGGGAGGGGCAGCTGTGGAGGGGCGTGTGCGCCAAGCACAACCCGAGCCGCAGCTGGAAGCCATTGCCCGGCTGGAGGCCCTCTGCCGCTCAACATGTGAGTGTTCAGTATTTTGCATGATGGATAGTTCTTGTGAGTGGCTGAGTGACTGAGTGCTGTGCGTACATTACTGAGGACGTTGCACTTACTTGCTTCTTTTCTAAATTGCAGTCAACGCCTTCACCCGGAGGATTGACGCGCTGGAGCGCAGGATCGAGCGGCGTTTCCAGCGCATTGAACGGGCCATTGGGAGGGGCGGGGGTTTGGGGGAATAAAGTTTTACTGTTGTTTATATGTTTTGTTTGTCAGTTCTAATAAATTATTGTTAATGTTGAAACCTTAAGATATCTTTTTTCTTTGCCTAAACACCAAACTGGGACCTGTGCAAAACATAACTTTATTAAAAGTGCGTTGACCTGACAAGAACACAACATCAGCTGTACAGCTGTTGCGTATTAATCTCTAAGGTAGGAACACCCTGCCCCTGCAGGTATAAACAATGAAATAACATCATCAATAACAACATGCACAACATGTAAACAATGCTTGCAACTCAATGAAATAACATCATCAATAACAACATGCACAACATGTAAACAATGCCTGCAACTCACTGCCTCCCTTGATGGGCATTTATTCTGGTACCCATGAATGGGACAGTGCTGAAAAGCACAGCAAAATAAAAAGGCAGAGCAGCAGTACCTGCATCTGTCATAGACAGCATTGCATGTCAGAAGCAGCAAACCAGTAACGAAATGGTTTTAGGGCTCAAAATACACCCTCTGCTTCCCTGTGCAGGATCTTTTCTTGCCCCTACATGCAGCCGCAACACTGCCACTTGAGCAGGGTGCAGGAGAAAGGAGGCTCTGACTCTCAGGCATAGTCTTCTGCCAAAACCGGGTAAGCTATATCTGAAGGCAGTGGTCCCCGAGTTTCGCTGCAGTCACAGTTTAGGTGCAGCTGCCTATGTGTGACAGATGGTGGAGATGCTGCATATGGTGGAGATGTTGCAGTGGCTGGTACCTCACCCACCCTTCCCTGTGCCCGACCTTCCCTAAAAATTTGGGCAATACTGCCTAGCATATCAACAGCTGCCCTCATAACATCCACAGTCTCCCTTGTGGCCTGTTCGAAAGCCTTTACCAAGCCTGTGTCACGCTCCCCCTGCAAAGAGAACCTGCGTTCTTCAGAAGCTAGCATTCGGTCAAAGTGCTCCATTGTGTCTTCATGATCCAGACGGCTTTGATTCATCATCTTTTCAGCTACATTATTCAGCATGGCAACCCTTCACTGACGTTGAGCTTCGTTCTGCACACTCTCCTCCTTCCTTTGCTGTGCTGATGATACCGGCAGCTGATCTCCTGAAGCATCTCCTCAAAGAAGAAGGATGGAAAGATTACATTCCCTGGAAAACTCTGGCAATACAACCCTTGTTTGAGCTAGGGTACAAGCTCCCATTACTGACATGCACTACTCTACTGCAGGCATTGGCATCGCTGCTGTAGATTAAGCAGAAAGCCCATGAGCATACCTCCTTCCTCTCCTTCCTGTTCTGAGAGGACAGCATCTCCAGGTCCTCCCCTTTGGATACTGCACCCTTCTTCCTCCTCAAAGTCACCTGAAATTGAAATTGACACAACACTCATTCCTCAACCTGGTTAGTGCTGCAAAGCCCATGCTTACCTTAAAAATCTGTACTATAACATGTCTTCAGGAGCAGTTCTGCTCATACATGAAGCAGGAAACGCAGGGTCAATGGTTCAGCAATTGTAAGCTGGGCAATGCATCTAAGTTCCACTAAAAGCTTTCACATTCCACATAAGACTTATCAGAAGCACTGCAGGCCGCACTTACCCCGAAATGACTCCTCGCCAGGATGTTCATCAGTAAAATCCTGGCTCTGTTCCTGTTCCTGTTCCTGTAACGCATTGCTTGGGTTCACGCCGCTTGAGCCTATAGCAATGCAGAAAAATCAACAGTATTACGCTAGTTGGGGGGGGGGGGGGGCAGAAGGCAGAGGAGTGTTGCGAGTATAATAAGTGCCAAACATCCACGTCTCCCTTCATTAAGGGGCGGTTTCATTAAGCTTTTCCCCATGGCTCCCTATCACCGGCCAACCCACAGCAACCACTTACGTTTTGTAGTTTCGTTAGTTCGAAGTATCGCTATTGCGATAAAAGTTTGAAAAAACTAAGGAACCCTTTACGTGGGTTTCCTTATGGGTGAGAAGGGACCCCAAACCATAAAAATTACATGGCTGAGGGACAATGCATCGCCTGCATACTCACCAGGAGGTGATTCAGTGGTGTGCGTCCGGAGATCAGCAGCGTTGATTGTTTGGAGGTCAGCGGAAGAGATGCTATCTGATCCTTGAATCGGGATGTTTTCCTTATTTGCCTTGTAATGCTGCACCGTCCAGCTTCTCTTCATGAGGGGGGGACGCGCGGACTTATCGTTCTTAAGTATGCGGTGCAGCACATCATAGTGAGCGAAGTAAACTGGGGATGCTCCAGTCTTTTCATTGTGGCTAACGCATCTTCGATAGTCCGCACGCAAGCCCTTGGTCTTTGTGCGGCACTCAAGCGCCGACCTCTTGTGCCCCATGGCATGCATTGCCTTAGATATATCCTCGTAGACATAGATGTTTTTGCGGTTAGAGGCCAGCGCCTTCTGGATTTTTTCCTCAACCCAAATGGACAGCAAGGCTTCTGTTTCGCTCTCCCGCCACGAAACACCCTGAGCCCCCATTGGCCTGCTGATGGATGCCATTGCACGTAGCTGCTGTGCGGTGGCGGCAGTAAGCTGCTCAATGGCGGCCAGCAATATCTGTCCCTTCTTCCTCCCAGTGTCCTGTTCGGCTCCTGAAAATTGTGACGATAGCTGCTTCTCGACTCATGATTGGCCACTAGCATTGGCAGCCTCCAAGCATTAGCTAATTAACAGTAATGTGGGCGATTCCCTGATTCTCGTTCAGCAGTCGCAAATCTCGCGAGACCCTCGCCATTACACCCATCAGAGTCTCGCGAGCCCTAACACCCTAGCAATAATAATGTATATTATCAATAATAATGTATCAGCCATAATGCGTGATGTGTGATGCAACAGCGAAATAACGCAACATCGGGAAAGCAGCCCAGAACGTCCCGACCCGCCGCTTTAACGAAATCACGCAACTAAAGTTAAAAATAAAAAAAAAATTCTAATGAATCCACCTTAAAAATGGTTTTGGTTTACTCAGCGTAACAGTGCAGGAACAGCGTAAAGCTACAAGAAAAGTGAAGTTGCAATTGAGGCTATTCCAGGAGGGGGGGGTGTTCTATTTGTTTATTTCGAAATATCGCTATTACGCAAAAATATGAAGTTAAAAAAAAATGGCCGTGCGGGCACTTTGGGGAAGCGCCGGGAAAGGCTGATGATTGGCCAAGGGGGTGGATGGGGTGGGAGGACGGAAAGGGAGAGGGTGACGCCCACAAAGCAGTCAATCCGGCGTGGATGGATTTCCCACAGCAAACTCCGAGGAGTGGATCCGGTGTGGATCCGGAGGTTTTCAAAAACTCCGGAAGGAGGTGGATCTAGATACTCCGGCGTGAAACCCCTGCAGCACCGGAGCAAGACGCAGCGCCGGAGCAACAGGTGCGAAAACCAGGAAAAGATCCGGAGGTAAATGGGGTGCTACGCCGGAGTAAACGCTAGTGCGAAAACGGCCTTTGTGAGGTGGTGGCTGATGTGATGTGCTTGTCACACCCTTGCTCCTGGCTCCATCCCTAAAGTCTCCTGGCTCCACCCCCAAAGTCCCCAGATATTTCTTGAGTTGGATTTGGCAACCCTAAGCAAGGAAGGTACTCTACAGAAAGCCTGATGGACCACCATGTTGACCAGGCCCCACATTTCACAGGTTGGTTCCACATGGCCTTGGATACTGTAATAATCCTCCCCCTGGATTTTGCACAGAAGGTGAGTGCAGTACTCAACTAGATACACACCTGAAGCTGCCTTCTACTGAATCTGACCAAAGGTCCATCAAGGTCTGCTCAGACTGGCAGCAGCTCTCCAGAGTCTCAGGCAGACAAAGGTCTTAGGAGGGATGATGGCTCAGTGCTAGAGCATCTGCTTGGGAAGCAGAAGGTCCCAGGTTCAATCCGTGGCATCTCCAACTAAAAAGGGTCCAGGCAAATAGGCATGAAAAACCTCAGCTTGAGACCCTGGAGAGCCGCTGCCAGTCTGAGTAGACAATACTGACTTTGATGGACCGAGGGTCTGATTCAGTATAAGGCAGCTTCATATGTTCATATGTCTTTCTCATTTCATTCTGTGATATCTTTTCACTAGAGCTGCCAGGGATTGAACCTGTATGCAAAGCAGAGGCTCTTCCACTGAGCCACAGTCCCCCCCCCCCTCAACATGTGAATCTAGTACAGACCCCTTGGCTTGTAAGGCAAAGCACATATACTACAATTCTCTTTTATATAATCTTCTATTTTAGAAATCACATTCAGCAATATTTTCCTTTTGGCATTTGCTCACATATTTGACTTCACCTCCTTTAGAACGGCTGGTGGCCATTCTGGTTGCAAGAATAATGTTTTATTCCACCATAAAATTGCTGTGCAACTAGCAGGCCCTTCTTTAGATGCAGCATTCTTCATCTGGTGGCTGCTGTTGTCCAAACAGTCTTCCTTTCCTCTGAGATGAGCAAAGTAGGAGTCAAGGTGCACTGGACTCCTACTTTGTTCTACTGCTTCAGACCAACACAGCTGCCCACTTGAATCTATGAGAGGAGCCGTTGGTCATGTGCCAGCATTGCCATCTGGTGGTTTTGAAAATGTTTGCAGTTTCCATAGAGCCAATGAACACCATTTACTTAAATTATGCAAAACTTTTAGGAGATCCTGCACTTCATCAATATGAATTTTGGAGGTGAGCTAGTTGCCAGATCTGTGCAAATAAATACTGCAAAATAAACCTACAGTGACAGTCTCCATCGACAGTTGAGGCAGATGTAAAAAGCAAGGGCTGCCCTCCATTTGGATGCGTGGATGTTCAGCCACAAATGTCAGAAGATGAAAAAGGCTCAGCACTTTGGGATTATTGATGACCGGCAGTGGGCAGTGATAGAGCTATTAATTAATATTGCATGTAGCTGTTTCTCATGTAGCTGAATTGTTCAAATGACGCAATGAAATTATTACAGTTCACCACCACCAAAAACAAGCAGAAACCCACAATACTTGTGTGGGGTGAGGAATCCTGCCCCCATTGCTACTGATTCCCTCCTTTAGGATCAGTTGAGGGGCTGGGAGACATGTGGGGAGAATCTCAATTACACCCCCAACACTGAGCCTGGCAAGGCTTCAGGGCCCACCACTTCCAATGGAGCTCAACTGCTGGAATCCTCCTCCCCTGCCCTCACACTTTTGGGGGCTACCAGTGCCCACTGACCCCATGTCCAGGCCAGGGCAGTGCTGGTGTCCTTCTGGTGCTGGCATTCTCCTCTCTCATGCCCAGGCTCTCCACAACTGTTTAAACACATTCTCTGTGCATGTGCAGAGAATGCAGTTCCATTTTAGGGTGATTTGACCCCCCCCCCCCTTAAAAATGATTTCAGATTTTTCTGCAAACTTGGGGAGACCCCCAAGTTTGAAGACAAATCTATTTAGTGTCCATGTCTCCCCAGTCCACAGACTTAATTATCTGCAGTTGGGGGCCATGGGTCACTAACAGTATATAGATTACTCAGATCCATTAAGAAAGAATTTACATGATTCATTTATTATTATAGGCATCATGGCAGAAGCCAACTGGAACTACCCGCCTCAAATACCTCCTTAAAGATTTTCTAAGTTTTCAAAGATTTGGGTAGGCAGACCTTCCCTCTTCCCCTTTAACTGACATTTAGATATCACAGCAACAATGGATAAATATTTATTTATTTACTTAAACATCTGCACTCTGCCTTTTCTTGTGATTCAAGGAAATTTATGACAATAGTGTCAAAACATTTCCAGTTAAAACCAGAATAAAATAACAACCCTGAAATCTCTCCCTTTCTCCCCCACCCCCGCCTGTCAATTCATGGGGATGTAAGATTAAAATCTGGGTCTTCCCAAATCACACTTGGCCACTATGGAGGCTTGCTTTCTAGCTCACTGTGATCCCACAACAGCTGAGTGGATGCTCAAAAGTACAAGACGTTATCCAAATGGATTTGTAACCAAGGGCAACTAGCAAGCTAGGAGAAACTAGATCATGCATGCAAAGGATTTGTTCACACATTCAAATAATAAACCTTGAAGACTTGGAAGTTAACAACTCTAAAGTTAGATCCAAGTGGGCAGCCGTGTTGGTCAAGTTGTACCTTTAAGACCAACCAAGTTTTATTCAGAACGTAAGCTTGCACACGGAAACTCTAAAGTTAACAACTTTAAAGGTTCTGTTGTACTATATATAATATAGCAGGTTCAATGCATGGAAGAGACGAAGTAACAGTGATAACAGCTCTTTATTAGAAGCAGCATGGTAACCGGCTGCACCAACAAGACTGGCGAAGGGACCTGCAGGTCCAACCTATATACAGCTCTGGTTCCCGCGCTAACATGCCATTGGGTCATTCAAACAGGCAGGGGGCCCATGGTTGGTTTAGGGCCGTAGGTGTTTGGATCCTACTGCCCATTGTTCTCCCGTCCCCAAGCTCTGCTCTCCTGGCTCCAATGAGCCAGGTAGGAACTACATACTCCTGTTCAATACATAACACTATAGTTAGCCCTTTATAATTTCATAATTTAGTAATCTTATTGCTGTTGATTGGTTTCCCTTGACTTTCTGGATTTTAGAGCTGTATGAGGCTTCAGGACCCTCCAGGATGTTGAAAACTTTACACCAAACAGTAGGGTTGCCAAGTCCTCTTCATCCCCTGGCAGGGGACATTTGCGCACGTGATGCACGTGCATGAGACAAATGATGTCACCTGGAAGTGATGTTATCAAAATGGCAGCAATCATGCGGGGCTGCTCTAGACATTTCCAGGAAAACTCTATGGTTTTCCCAGATGCTCTAGCCATTTGGGAGGTTAAAACTTTTTGGTGCAAAAGTACCATAGAGTTTTAACCTTTCAAATGGCTAGAGCATCTGGGAAAACCATAGAGTTTGGTTTTTCTAAATGGAAACTGGCAGGGCCAGCGGATTGAGAACCTCCCGGGCAGGAGATTCCCCGCCTAGACCGGGGGGTTGGCAGCCCTACCAAACAGGCTTGGCAGGTGAACATTTTTGAGAGTCTCGATCGGCTATGAGTTGAGCCTGGGCTTTTCTCGCCTCCCCATCGACAGACTTGTGCAGCTGCCAAACAGTTTCACACCTGTGCAGCAGTTGAGAAGGCCAACTTCAGTTTCTTCAGTAAGTTCGTGTTTATTGCTGAAAGCCAAGACTGTTGAAATCTTAACATAAAAGATGCAGAACATTTTTTAAAAAGGTGCAAAGACCATACAGAATTTGAAACACTAAAACCCAAGCAAACTTTGAGTCATAAAAACATGATTAAAATTGGATGTCTGCCTCACAGGGTGTTTGTTGTGGGGCAAGGAAGGGAAGGGGATTGTCAGCTGCTTGCAAACTCCTTCAGGTAGTGAAGGGAAGGGGATAAAACCAACGTCTTCATTTGGAGAGGCTAACATGGGAAAAACTGAAGATTCAAGGGGGAAAACACACAGGTTTTTTCCAATTGATTTTTTGCAATTTGGGGAGCACTGAAATATTCTTTGTTCTGGAATGAGAGCAAAAGATTTTATTCTGTCAAAATATGAAACAGTTTTTAGAATATACAAATCAAGAATCCCTGTGTATTATGTATTAATAATCCCTACCTATTGTGTTTTGAGTCCATTTCATGGTGTTGGTATTGACCTTTAAAGCCCTAAATGATCGGGGGCCTGTCTATCTTTGGGACTGCCTTTCTCCACATATTCCCCAGAGAGCACTGCATTCAGGGATGCAACATCTATTGTCCATTCCCGGACCAAGGGAGGCCAGGCTGTGCTCCACACGGTCCAAGTCCTTCTCAGTGGCAGCACCTGAAATATTGAATGCATTCCAGGAGGCCATAGGGCCCCTGTGGGACCTCTCTCAATTCTACAGGGCCTGTAAAACTGAGTTATTTCGACAGGCCTTTGGCACCTAAACTGGAAGAGGACTACCACCCTACATTGCTGAGAAACTGGGATCACTATGGGCTCACTGTTAGTAAAGGACGATCCCATCTAGGTTGTTACTTAACAGAACCATAAAATGTGTTAAAATGTTTTAATTGTGTCAACAGTTTGAAGTTTTGAAGTTTTGAACTGTTTAATTGCATTTACTGTTTGAAGTTTTGAACTGATAGTTAGACGCCCTGAGTCCGCTTGCGGAGAGGGTGTGTCTGCGAAGGTTCATTGAAGTTCCCAAAATGAGCAGACTTAGTTATTTGAAACAAAGTTGCATTTATTGTATTCTCCAAAGTTACTTCAGCATGAAAGACATTGGAACTGATGGCTAGCAGTTCGAGTCATTGGTATTTAACATTATACATCAAAGCATTCGCATCTACCCCAATTCCCAAAACAAAGGCTTTCTTTGCATGTGAGACATTTCACATGGCTCCCCCTTATCTTCTACAGTTGGTGGTTACATTTCCCGGCGGCA
Organism: Heteronotia binoei; assembly: GCF_032191835.1. Lineage (NCBI taxonomy): Eukaryota > Metazoa > Chordata > Lepidosauria > Squamata > Gekkonidae > Heteronotia > Heteronotia binoei. The sequence continues at coordinate 102,303,137 of NC_083232.1, read as the reverse complement.
ATGTCCTTGCCGCCTCTAGGGGGGAGGTGAGAATCTGCCAGGCACTTTCTACTTCAAAGACTGGCTAACAACCTTTGATATTCCTGGGAAGCTACTCCTGGGCTATCCCCTACTTGCCCCCCCCCCTCTGCTACTCTACTCATATGGGTTAGTAAGCATATATCTTTATTAATCAATATGGTTAGTGATCAGTATTCAAGAAGAGTATCAATGAACAGAGTCTGACAGGGTGGGATATAAATTAAAGGTAATAGTAATAATAAAATAATAATATGTGTATTATGGGCATGCACAACATATTTTCAAAGACGTGTTAATTGTTAAAATACTTTTGGCAGTAATTAAAGTGCTGTAGTGTGCTTGGTAATAGTTCAGGGTATTCAGTGTTATACAGTTTAACTTGTCTGTGAGTCAGTGTGGAGCAGTGGCTGGTGCGTCATACTACGATCTGGGAAGAACCAGGTTTGAATCCCTGCTCTGTCCAGGGAGCTCACTGGGTGACCTTGGGCCAGTCACACACCCTCAGCCTCACCTCCCTCCCAGGGTTGTTGCTGTGGGAATAAAAGGGAGGAGAGGAGAATTATGCCAGCCACCTTGGGTCCCCATGGCAGAGAAAGGTGGGGCATAAATGAAGTTTTTAAAAGTGTGGCAAATGTTGCCCCCCAGTTGGAGTGCTTGCTTTTAAAAGGTCCCTTTTCTTGTTTAAGTGGTTCTTGCTGCCCCGTCACATTATAATGTTTAAATAGCTATCAACTAAGAGGGAGGAAAGGCAGCATGGCACAGCCAGCTCTTCTCAGATCTCGGGTGTTAAGTAGGGTCAGTACTTGGGAGGGAGCCCACTGAAAGGGAAGGCTGTGCAGGGGAAGGCCATGGGAAACCTCCTCTGCTTCTCACTTACCTTGGAAGCCCCTTGCTGGGGTCACCATAAGTTGGCTGAGACTTGACGGCACTTGAATGTCAATGGCCCTTGCCATGTCTCTGTTTCAGTATGCTAGATGTCTTAAGGATGAGGGGACATGCAGTAAGCCTGCTTTGCATGAGTTGGGCTCTATCCTTTGTACCATTTACACGTATTCATTTCAGCCCTGCAGAAGGGAGTATGCTGTACTTCAAGGACGTGTTTATCTCTTTGCAGCTGCCAAGTGTATAGTGAAAAAAGGTGTTGGTGGGAATCAATTTGTAATGCTTTACACAGACTTTTTGCACTGTATTCTGGTGGACTGTGTATGATAATATATAAAGGTGAGCCAGTTCTGAAACAATTGGGTATATTTACTGTTCTATTTATCAATAAAGCCAGCTTTCTGATCACACTGGAAGCCTCCTTAATTGAGGATAGTCCCAGAGCTGACATCGACACAAACAGGAACAAACAACTAAAAGCTTTGGGATGGGCTGTCATCAGTATGCTAATGACACCCAACTATAACCGTTAATTGATGGATGTGTCAGGCGTGGGTTCATTGAAGCTCACAAGTAAGCAGACTTGGTATTTAGAAACAAAGTTGCATTTATTGGATACTTCAGAGTTACTCCAGCATAGCAGGCATTGGAACTGATGGAGATCAATTCGAGTCATTGGCATTTATCATTCTACTTCAAAGCAATGGCTTCTACCCCCCAATTCCCAAAACAAAAGGTTACTTTGCATGTGAGAATTTTCTCAACGTTCCCCCCTTATCTTTTTCAGTTGGTGGTGACATTTCCTGGAGGTTACATTTCCTTGGGGCCTCCGGAGAGGAGGTGAGAATCTGGCACATACGGTCTGCTTCAAAGAGACCTTGGCAACCTTTGATATTCCTGGGAAGTTGTTCTCTACTCTTCCCCCCTCCCTCCTTGCTAACCCGGCTTCTATGTTAGTAGGCATTTCTATGCATTACTGAATATGATTAGTAACAGCTTTTATTAATATCATAAATGAACAGAGCCTGACAAGATGGCCACACTCCACCATAGATGTTTTGACCAAGGGTTTGGAGGCCGTGGCTGGATGGTTAAAACAGAGTTGACTGAAATTTAATGTCAAGTCTGGCTTTAATTCTGGCTCAAACAAAGAGCATGCTGGGTAGAACCAAAGTATAACCAAATGCTACTAGCAAACCTTTTCCTGTCCCCCCCTCTCTTCCCTAGAGAATTTCCTTGCTTTGAAATGGTGATGTGTGAAAAGTCTTATCTGAACCTTCTCAGCTCAGGTCCGGGGGAGAGTAAAGAGCCTGAAAACCATCAAGGCCAGAGGTCCTAATCAACATGAGAATGTATTGGTAACATCTATGTGTGAATGTCCCCTGCACAATTCCCCTACCTGTAGGAATGCTTTTGAAGTACTCCTTAAATGCAATGTATCTACTATATGTCTTCAGTCTTTTCAAACCTTGGCTTAGGCCGCAAGTATCCAGTATCAATAAACTAGTTTCTTTGTATCTACATCGACTCGTTATTGAATCTGCAGACTTGACATTTAATCCATCTAAGATGGAGGTGCTGTGGCTGGGCCAAGGGGGAACAAGACTGGGGATCCAACTCCCAGCTCTTGAGGGGTGCCACCAGAGCCAGCAGTGAAGAGCTTGGGTGTGATTTTGGATGCATCATGATCTATGGACACCCGAATATCAAACGTTGCCAGATTGGCATTTTCCCAACTTTCCCAGATCAGGCAACTGGCTCCCCCTGTCTTCCCCTGACTTAGCCACAGTGATCAATGTAATGATTACCTCCAGGCCAGACTACTGTAACTCACTCTATGCAGGGCTACCCTTGAAACTGATCTGGAAACTCCAGCAGGTCCAGAATGCAGCAGTGCATGTTCTTACAAGAACACCAATAAGACCAGATATACAACCGGTGCTCTGCTGGCTGAACTGGCTCCCTGTTGAATACTGGGCCAATTTTAAGGTGCTGATTTTAACCTTTAAAGCCCTATGTGGTCTGGGACCAACATTCCTTCAGGACCACCTCTCCCAGTATGTCCCTCGTAGAGCATTATGCTTGATAGATCAAGATCTGCTGGTGATCCCCAGCCCTAAAGATGTCCTCTGAGTCTCAACCAGGGTCAGAGCCTTCTCAGCTCTGCTGCCAGCCTGGTGGGACATTCTCCCTACTGAGATCTGGGCTCTGCAGGACTTTAAGCAGTTCCGCAGGGCCTGCAAAATGGAGGTTTTCTGCCAGGCCTATGGTTGGGGCATTGCAGATTTATTTACATTGGCCTCTCTTGCAGGGTTGTCATCTGCATTGTCTTTTGTCTGCCTGTTCCCCCCAGCATCAATTGTCATCCATTTGCAAGTGTATTGGGAACCTACATGGAAGTAGACAGAATCATAGAATCATAGAGTTGGAAGGGACCTCCAAGGTCATCTAGTCCAACCCCCTGCACAATGCAGGAAACTCACAAACACTTTGCCCTAAATTCACAGGATCTTCATTGCTGTCAGATGACCATCTAGCCTCTGTTTAAAAAACTCCAAGGAAAGAGAGCCCACCACCTCCCGAGGAAGCCTGTTCCACTGAGGAATCACTCTTACAGTCAGGAAGTTCTTCCTAATGTTGAGCCGGAAATTCTTTTGATTTAATTTCAGCCTGTTGGTTCTGGTCCTACCTTCCGGGGTCACAGAAAACAATTCCACACCATTCTCTAGATGACAGCCCTTCAAGTACTTGAAGATGGTGATCCTATCACCTCTCAGCAGACTCCTCTCCTGGCTAAACATGCCCAGCTCCTTCAACCTTTCTTCATAGGACTTGGTCTCCAGACCCCTCACCATCTTCGTTACCCTCCTCTGGACCCGTTCCAGTTTGTCTATATCCTTCTTAAAATTGTGTGGCCCAAAACTAGACCAGTTAAATTATGCCATTGATTATTACTGCTGATGTTTTATTGTTACTGGCTTTTAATAATGTTGATATTTAAAATGTTGAATTATGTTGTTGTAATGCACCCTGAGCCTGTTTGTGATGGACAAAGGAGAAGGAAGGAAGGAAGGAAGGAAGGAAGGAAGGAAGGAAGGAAGGAAGGAAGGAAGGAAGGAAGGAAGGAAGGAAGGAAGGAAGGAAGGAAGGATTGTAAACATGCTGGGGTGGGGCATGAAACAACAGCTTCTATTGGGCTTTGAAGAAGTGTGCATGAACAAAATGCTGCCAACCAAACACATTCACAGCCATAAGAGGCCATATATGGACTTAGGAAAACACCAAACAGTAAGGATTTTTTGAAACCACAGTTATGTATTTATGACTGGAATAACTGTGGAATTGTGGAGAAGAACTGTTTAGAGCTGCTTATAATTGGCTGGAAAGAATTAATTTGTAGCAAATGATCCCAACTACAGGAATAGGGGAAAAGTTCAAAAGTTCAAGGGAAGAGAAATATTATTCCTGCTACCTCACTTGCTTCAGTGTTACAGAACCATAGAATCATGAAGCTGGAAGGTCATCTAGTCCAATCCCCTTTACAGGGCTGGAAATTCAAAAGTAACTCTCCCCCCCCCCCCAGTGACTCTTGTTCCATGCCCAGAAGGTGACAAAAAAAAAAAAGCCCTCCAGAAACCAGCTGGACATAAGCGCTGCTGTTGTTCCTTGATTTGACGGCAGCATTTGACACAGTTGATGCACTGCCTTGCCAACAGAGGGATTTGGAGGACTTGCCTTACAATGGTTTTCTTCCTTCCTTCCTTCAAGCCTGCTTTGGCGGGGAGGGCGGGGTATAAATAAAAAAAAAATATTATTATTAGGGTCAGGGACAGAGAGTGACACTGGGGGAGGTGATGACAGGTTAGTGAATGGTTAGTGGACGGATGGAGGGACTCAGTCCCCGACAGCTTGGACTCGCTGCGGAGAGCTGTGGCTGGTTGGTTTGGCGGCTAGTCCCCAACCTCTCCTCCCACATCTTGGTTACTACGATCCTTGCAACGTCACTTCCAGATCAGACTGTTGTAACTCGCTCTGTGTGGGCCTGGAAGCTACAGCTAGTGCAGAATGCAGCACTGCTCTGTCTGCTGATAGAGTTCCAAATCCGCCTCAGAGTGTTGGTTCTAACCTTGAATTCCTTGAGCGGCCAAGGACCAACATACCTGGGGAACCACCTCTCCCCACCTCTCCATTGATCACCATCGACTGGCAATCCTGGCCCAAAAGACATCTGTCTAGTCAGGGCCTTTTTGGAATCAGCTCCCCATAGAGATCAGGGCCCTGTGGGACTTGTTACAGTCCTGCAGGGCCTAAAAATGGAGCTGCTATTGAGGCTGGGAGGCACAGGAAGGGACTTGTCTAGCTCTTTCTATGCTTTTAATCTGTTAACTTCAATATTTTGCCATTGGATTCTAACTTTGTACTATTTTGCACAACCCACAAGTTATATATAGCACTGCTAACTGTGCCCTATTTCATTGTCTGAAGAAGTGTGCATGCACACAAAAGCTTACATTCTGAATAAAACTTGTCATCCTCAAGGTGCTAGTGGACTTTAACTTTGTTCTGCCCAGCTTGTTATTTCTCCCCTCTCTCTGCAGGCCTTCAGCCCATATTGGTCTACGCCTGCCCCCATTTCTCTCCCAGGCTTTGCTGTTCATATTTTAAATCTGGCCAAGATTTAAAGTTCCTTCAAAAGCAAACAGGCCTAGCCTCATTGCACTTAACTGGATCGTTCATTATCCTGGCATGACATTATCTAATGAGTGTTTTCACATCCATCGTGTCTCAATCTCTCTGTTCTTGTCTGCATTTTGCAGCAGTCATTCTCCTCCCCGGCATGAAAAATGCTTTTTTTGTCTCTATTTTCAGATATGACTATATTGATGGTTTATGGAAAGAAGGTGCTGTCTGATCTCAAGTCCATTGAACAGTCCCATGGGATGGGGTGGGAGAGAATCTCCAGTTTCATCCGGAGCTGCAGAGGTGGTGAGTGACATCCTGCCGCCTCCATGTGTCAAGGGATGAGAGGTCTCTCTTGGCAGCCAGAGACTTCAGCTACATCCTGCCAAGTCTTCAGTCTCAGCTGCACCAGCAGCCTCCCCCCACACCTGCCTTCACCATGAGACTCTCCTCTCCCTTCCGTCAGCAGTCAAGGAGCCTGACCCTTTCTTGACATACCCAGATTCCTGCTGCCAGGCTGCTTCTTTCTCACAGCTTCCAGTTGGGAAAACAGATAATACCCACCCTGTAGGCAGAGCAGGGGGCTGAATTAAGCAGAGGGATGGCTGGGGACATGGATGAGAACCAGGAGCCCTGGGGTAATGGCCAGGGTTAACTCCTTCTTCACGGACTGGCAAAGGGACTGCATGGCCCGCCTGACCTGGGAGGCATTTGGAGGCTCTTGGAATTGCTTTTCCCTGGTTGCCAAATTAGTGTCTTATAATTGTTCTTATTGCATTTTTGTGTCAACCGCCTAGAGTCTGGGAAAGGCAGCAAATGCACAGTTTAAAGAGGTAAATAAAAACACACTGATGGTTTTGACTGGAGCTGAAGTTTCATTTCTGTTATCAGTTAAAGTGCAACATATAAGTTAAGAGAGAGAGAACTAGGAAAATAAATCCCACATAAGAACCAATTAGATAGTGCACGTTATTCATTAGTAATTTCATGTGTCTCTTTGTCTCTCTCTGCATGCCAAAGAGGCTGAAGAACTCCCCTATTCCCTTCTTAGCTGAAGCAGCCACTGGGAGTGAGCCATGTCGCAATGACCTTTGAGGCTGTGGCTGCAGCGCATGGAATTTCTCTACGGAAGAACTGGCACACTGTACCAGGATAGTTCGCATTGAAGTGGGGCTGCGGAGTGTAACTGGAACCTGCAGTGCATGTGACCGGTTGGATCCAGCGCTGCCCATGAGCCATGCCAGGGGGCCTAAGAGAAGCCAAAGTGACCCCCTGGGGAGGGGGGAGGGGCTACGTGGCAGGGATTGCAGAAACAAAAGGGTGCTGTCCAGCTTCATGGCCGTTGGGAATGGATGCAATCTCAGCTCGGGGGCATGCTTTGCAGCCAAGAGCAGTGCTGATCCTGTGAATTAGGCAGGTCATGAGAAGGAGAGCAGGAAGGGTTGCATCAGTGCTTAGTTCTCGTATCCTTTTCTTACACGCCCAGGGCAATGTTGACCACCACTTTGGGGTCAGGATGGAATTTTTCTTCAGCCCAGTTTGGCCAGAGAGTATGGAGGGGTTTTGCCATTTTCTGGGGTCACTGGGGGTGTGGAGGGGTAGTTTCCTGCATTGTACAGGGGGTTGGACCAGATGACCCTGGAGGTCCCTTCCAACTCTATGGTTCTATGACATCAAAAGCATTGATGAAGTTCCTTAATACTTAATAATTGCGTGTGTGTTAATGACCTCCAAAATATCCTGCCATTAATAGCCTTGCTCAGCTCTTGCAAAGCGAGGTTCATGGTTTCCTTTATAGAGCCATAGAGTAAAAATTAAGTGCCTTAATACTTAGTACACTTAATATTTAATGCTGAAGTTCCTTAATACTTAATAATAATTGCTCATTTCCTTAATACTTAGGATAACCTGATGCTGCACCCCTCCCACATGACAGATGTGTGTTCATGGGCCTACGGGAGTATAATACAGTGGGTTCAGTGCATGGAAGAGGCAAGGGGGGTAATGAAGCATCAGCTCTTTATTGAGTACAGCATCTTGAGACATACACATAAGACTCCTGAACTGGGCCCACAGGGCCAACTATATACGGTACACATCCGTGTTCCTGCGCGAGCGTTTGATTGGTCCATTCAAACCAGTAGGGAGCCCGTGATTGGAGCAGGGCAGCAGGAATTAGGATCCTGCCGCCCATTGTTTCCAAGTCCCCAAGCTCTGGCCATTTGGCTCCAATAAGACAGGCAGGAACTGGCTTTCAGTTCTCACTTGAGTCCGCATACATTACAGGGAGGGAGGATTATAAAGGACAGGTTTGGGTGAGATGGTTTTTCAAATTCAGCATTCTCGATCCAGTTCAGTCAGTCATTTGACTGCTCAAGACTTTAGGCAAGGAGCTTTAATCAGGTGAAAGGAAAGGAAAGGAAGGCAATCCTTCGGCTCCATGTCCAGAGCCAGTTTGGTGTAGTGGCTAAGTGTGTGGACTCTTATCTGGGAGAACCGGGTTTGATTCCCCACTCCTCCACTTGCACCTGCTGGAATGGCCTTGGGTTAGCCATAACTCTGGCAGAGGTTGTCCTTGAAAGGGCAGCTGCTGTGAGAGCCCTCTCAGCCCCACCCACCTCACAGGGTGTCTGTTGTGGGGGAGGAAGGTAAAGGAGATTGTGAGCTGCTCTGAGACTCTTTGGAGTGGAGGGCGGGATATAAATCCAATATCTTCTTCATCTTCTTCAGATCCCAGAGCACACATGGCCAGGGGAAATTGTGCAAAAACAACACGGGCCACCTGACTCCATTCAGGATGCAAATAGACAGTCCCACTTGTAATGTACTGGAGGTGGACATGCACAAGTATCATTCAATGCCTCACGTCCTGGAACAGACTGAGTAGTTTGGCAGCCCCAGATGCCTCCTCACGCATCACTTGCAGGGTCAAGGTCTTTGACTACTGCGTTTCATGCAAAGGTTTGCCTTTTCCTCTAAAGAACAAAGCATTTTCTCTTTCATTGTTAAAAGAGATGAAACAAACCATAGTCTTATCTCTGTGTGTGCTGCATTATAATTGTAAATGCTAGAAGTATCAGTTTCTTCAGAAGAAACCACAATTTATTTTGTCAGTCTGCAGACCATCTCACACATCCTGATTTGGTTCAACAAATGCTGGGTGTGTTGCCTTCTCCCTGCAGCCTGGCAGGCGCTGCCAAGGAGCAAGCCTGGATGAATGAGTGAGTTCATACATCATCTAAAACCCTGATTAAGTCTATCCATGGTCAATACGCAAGCTTCGGATCCTGGCTTTAGATAGGGTTTTTTTCAGGCTACAGCTGCCTTCTGGGCTGCGGGAATTGCACTGGCTGCCAATTGTTTACCGGGTTCGTTACAAGGTGCTGGTCATCACCTTTAAAGCCCTATATGGTCGAGGACCTGCCTACCTTAGAGACCGCCTCTCTCTATATGTTCCCCAGAGAGAACTGCGATCAAGCTCAAAAAATCTTCTTGAAATCCCTGGGCCAAAAGAAACCAAATTAAAAGCTACCAGAGAACAGGCGTTCTCTACAAAGGCCCCCCAATGGTAGAATCGACTGCTGGAAATGGTGCGGGCCCTACGGGATCTTAACCAGTTCCGTAGGGCCTGCAAAACTGTCCTCTTCCAGCTAGCTTTTTAAGACGGAACTCTTGATAAGATCAATAACACCGAGCCATCTTACACATAATTTGATTGTATTATAATGTCATACTGTTTTATTGGTTTTACTGTTTAAATTATTAATTATATTATATATTGTTTTATTTGTATCATGGTTTTACCATGTCTTGTTAGCCGCCCTGAGCCTGCCTAGGCGGGGAGGGCGGGGTATAAATAAAAAGTTTATTTATTTATTTATTCTGGGTTTTCATCAGTGTTGTGGCAGTTCTGATTATTGTGCTATTGGTGCGATCAGTACACACATGTTTTCTTTGCCCCCCCCCCCATCACTATTCCATCTGTTCACATTCATATTGAGGACTGGTTTTTCATTCCCCCCTTTTTTGGCACATGTACCAAAGCGTTGCAATGCCTCAGCAGCCTCAAGGAACTGAGAAATCTTAATTTCCCATCCACCATGCTACATCACACCTGAGCATCATACCTGGTGTTCATGTCTCACCCTTTTTTCCTCTCACCGCTTTGAGTGTTCTCTCTCACTGGCTCCTTCCCCCCCCCCCCCCCCGCTTTGAATCCCTTTCCCTGACTTACATCTGGAAGCTTCCAATTCTGCAGAGTTTGTTTTTATTTAGTTTTAAATTATTTTAATCCCTTTTATCCTTTATTGTCTTACTGGTCTTTTGAACTGTTTTATCTCTATCATCTTTAGTGTGTTTCTTTTATGTATTCCATCTGTCCCACCTATTTTACCAGAATGCCAGTTGGGCTAGGCCATGTGTAATTGCTCTCTGAGAAGGCTGCCTGATGCTAACCTGCGTTGTTGCTTTCCCCCCTTTGACATTGTTGGCAGCTTAGTCTAGCTTTATCTGGATGGGCTGGGTGGTGATGCAGCCATAAGCAGCTCCATTTTGAAGAGATTCATTTCAGTTCTGCTAATTAGTCTAATTTGTCAGCTGTGTTTTAATTGAGTTTGTTAGCTTTTTCTCCTTTCTTTTTCTTTCTTCTCTTTCCTTTTGATTTTTCTGAATGACTTATTTCTGTTAGTGTGAGGCTGACCTGGGCTAACTCAGATAGCTTAGATTGCCTTTTCTTTTAATTTGCTACATAGTGATTGATTTTCATGAACAAAGGGAGACTCAGCCATATGCGTTTTTAATCTTAAAATAATACATAAAATTTATTTGTTAGGGCTTTTTCTTTTGTATTTTGTCTGCTAAGGTTTTTCTAAATAATAATAGGTCTGATTGTTCTTGATTGCTTTGTCTAATAAATTTATTAGAATATAAGAAAATTCATTTGGGCTAATTAGATTGTTTGGACTAAATAGATTAATCAGCTGGACTAATTAGAATAAACTTGAGACGGAAAAGGGCAGTGCCATTTGAAGGATCTATGCCTGTTTTTCAGTAAAGCAGAATGGAAGATTAAAAAAAAAAAACTTTTACCAACAATCTCCAACAGATTTGACTGCTTATCTAATGAAGTTCCAGTCCCCTGCAGTTCTAATGATCTAATTAATTTGAAAGGCTTTGATGAGATCTTGAAAAAAAGTTGTCACAAATAAGAAGCTATGTTAGCATTTCAAACTCTTCTAATCTCAGAAATGTTACAAAAAGTATTTGAAAAGGTTGATCCACTCACAGAGCAGATCGATATTTTGTTAGCCAAACCAAGTGGAAAAGGCTGGTCAGACCCTGAAATCAAAAGGTCCTTAAAACAATTATTGCCATCTTCATCTGTATACAACATTTTTACTAGTAAAGGGTCGACTGAGAAGAAAGAGGGGGAAAGGGTGGATGGAGTTCCTAAGAGATATATCTATACTTCACACCCCTAGAAGAAATCTCAGAGTTGGAAGGGACCCCCATAGTCATTTAGTCCAAGCCCCTCACAATGCAGGAAACTCACAGATGCCTCCCCCTAAATTCACAGGATCCTCATTGCTGTCAGATGGCCATCCAGCCTCTGTTTAAAAACCTCCAAGGAAGGAGAGCCTACCACCTCCCGAGGAAGCCTGTTCCACTGAGGATCCGCTCTAACGGTCAGGAAGTTCTTCTTGATTCCTCAGTCTTCATCAGAAGCCTAAGGGCGGGATCTGGATGTTGTTATCCCATTTGAGAAGTAAAATGATTGACTCAATGTCAGGAAATGGAAACTGAAAATCCTCTCTTGGAATATATTAGTAGCTGGTCAATCTATGAAGCAAGTGGAACCATTCAAATATTGAGGAATTATTTTTTAAGTAAGGCTTTCTTGGAAGGTGCATTTGAACTGTTGCGAGAGTTGCTATGAGTACCGAGAAGGCCATCTCAAGATTTTATTATTCCTCCGGTGGCCAATATGTCCCTGCGGCAGTTAAAGTATTCAGTGCTAGAGTCACCAGGAGGATTCTATAAGCTGCCGGAGATTGGATCAGAGCAGTAACAGACAAGATCAATGGACCACTATTAAGATTCCTACACAATATTTTGTGAATTCCTCAGCGTGTGTCTGAAATAGCTCTGAGAGCCAAAGTTGGGGAGATGTCCTGTGAAGCAAAGACCTGGGGAAGAGTGTTCAGTCTCAAAATTAGGATCCTAAAATCAAACCTAGAATCAAGCCCCCTGGGACTAGTTAAGTGGGACCATCACACAAGTGATTGGGACAGATGACTGGCATTCAGGGCTTTTTTTGTAGCAGGGATTCCTTTGCAGATTAGGCCACACCCCCTGATGTAGCCAATCCTCCTGGAGCTTACAGTAAGCCCTGTACGAAGAGCCCTGCAAACTCTTGGAGGATTGGTGACATCAGTGGGGAGTGGCTTGATATGCAAAGGAGTTCCTGCAAAAAAAAAGCCCTGCTGGCATTACTCGTGATGTGACAGAAAAAATGAGTAGAATTAACCCAAATTATTAGAAGACATCTGAGGGAAGCTGATTATGGGAGTATGTTAATTAGAACGCAAGCAGTGCATTCAGTCTTTTCAGTAGGCATTCTCCCTCCAACAAAAATGCCAAACTACCTGTCTGAACTAACTCTTCCAAGTGTGGAAGGGCATTCATGCTTGTGCACCTGAATGCCCTCCCTTCAGAAGTAATGTTAGGAAGACTTAATGGAATCCCATATTCAGATAGACTCTGTAATTGTGACAACAACAAAACCTATTATGTGAATTTTTTTTTATTACCTCAGATTCTCAGATCTAAGAGCTGAACTGATCTCCTCATTATTTAATCAGGACTTTGTCTTTTTAGAAGCAAAATCATCCTGGTTCCTCAGATAAAGATAAACCAACGACTTCTTGGCGAAATTTCTGGCAGCTGTTGTCAAGTTACATGAAACTTTTGTAGCTTGTTGAAAGATTGTATTTTCCTCACAAAGTCTGTGATGTCATGAATAAAAATAGGAGTGTTAATGGCAGGGGGTCTTAGAACACAGTCCAGGTGGCAGGGCCTATGCCTGAGACAATGGAGCGTCCTGGGTTGCCCTGGGCTTGCAGGTGGAGGAGCCTCACAGGTCTTTTGGAAAAGACTTCCCTGCACCACTGCAGAGGTGAGGTTGAGAAAAGGAGAAGGGTGGGCGTGAGGTCAGCACAGGTGCAATGTGTGATCAGAGGGATCTATTCTGCTTGTTTGGGAGAGGGTAATTTGAGAAGTGGACATACCAGTCCATGTAAAGAATGAATAATCTGTACCTGTTCCTCTGGATTTGATTATATGCAACACCACTAATGTGCAAAAAGGATATTTAATGGCAGAAGAGGCAAGTGGAGAGGATTGTATCAAGAATGATGGCAGATTATGAAGTAGAGGCTGGACTCACAGACACGATCAATGGCAGTGCCATCCAGAGAACACTTTTCTGTCGGGGAGCTCCACAGAATAGACTTGAATAGGGTTATGAGTACACCTGATAGGAAGGAAATTATTATTTTATCCCTATATATATATAGTCATTTGGGAAGAACTCAAAGTAGATTTATCTGCATAAATACAGTGGACAGGAGGGATAACCAGCTGTGAATTCAGGCTTATGAGTTTCACTTTCACAAAAGAAAGTGCTTAGGCTTGTTCAGTGATCCAAATCTGAGCCAAAATGGAAGGGGAGTTTTCAAAATTTAGGTGCATCAGCACCATTTGGATGCACCGGCTAACAAATATGGCTCATTGATGCTGCACAGTGCAAGTGAACCAGCTTCACTGAAGGGGAAGTCTCCCTAGCACTCCCAACGTGTTGCTTCCATGGAGAGCCCAACCCTGAACAGGGACTGTAGGGGCCTCTGACAGGGCTTAAGTTAGTGGTGTTAAGTGGGTGGCGCAGATCCCGTCAGTACTCAGGGCTCAGCGCCTGCCTTCTGCACAAGCGTGCATCTCGGCGGCAGGCTGATACGTTTCTGCAGAGCCGCTCTCAGCTGAGCCACCTGCAGTCATGAGCCAGGACAACCTGCACCTTGTCGGTTGCTGGCGGGCCAGGTGTTGAGGTTACTGGCTTGAGCACTGGCGATGGCAAGCTGTCACCTCCCGAGGAGTCAGAGGGTCTAGCTCCAAGCTCCTCCAGTGATGCCAGCAACTCAGGCGGCACTGCCAACTTGGGAAGGGGCTCGGCGCTGTCGTCACCATCCATGACACTTGGAGGTGCTGTGCTGCTTCAGATCTAGCAATTGGGACCAGTGTCTGTGCGGATCTGAGCTCAGGGCAGAACACGAGGATAGTATCAACTGAGGAGGAGTGGAGGGCTCTTTTGCGGCTGATCCCCTTGCAGCCGGTTTCTCTGAGCCTGAAAGGGCACACTCTCAGAGAGCAGCTTTGAGGCATGATACCCTGACATTCCTGGGCTTCAGGGTAAATTGCTGGCTGTGCTGGCAGGCCCCCCACAAGTAACACAGTACACCAGTACATCAGCTTGGCAGCTAAAGAGGAACCAAGGGGGGAAAGGGTGCTGCCTGCCCTTGGTACAAGTTTGGCAGGAAGCAACCGATGTGTGCGCCGAGGAGGGAGGGGTGCCTTTCAGAGTTCCAGAGCTAGAAAGTTCTCTCCAAAGGCAGGCCTGCTCTTGCACAGTCCCCATTGGGGGGCTGCACAGAAGAGTGAAAATGAACCCTAACTTTGATTCTCAAAACTTTTAAGGTGCCATTGGACTCCTATGCTCATGGAGTGGCCAGAATTCAGACAGTCACCCTAGCCATAATTTGTTTAAACCATGCTATTGTGCAACACTGGAAATGAACTATTGTTTCATACTCCCCCCTCCCCCAGTCTTCCATAACAACTCTGTTGCATCTTACCTACTGTTCTCTACTGTACGGCAGAATATCTGGCTCTGAATATTCTTCTAAAGACACTCATTTTTATCATGCTGCTAAATGAACTAGTTGTCAGTGACCAAGTCCCGATAACTGTATCAGCACAGTCTTTAAGGATCCGTAGAAATGCTCCAGTTAGCTTCCTCCAGAGCTTTTTATTGGCTCCTAAGGGGAAGCTGGAGAAGGGGCATTCAGCCTGCCTGTTCAAATGCAGAAACCAGCACAGGGGCCCCACACTTTTTTTTGAGACTGCAGGCACTTCTGGAATTTGGACACATTGCAGTGGGCACAGCCACAGAATGGTGGCCACAAAATGGCTGCCCAGCTTGCCTTCAGCCGCCACACAGTGAAGATCCTTGTGCTGCGGGGGCAGTTGCCAAAGCAGCATTTTAAGAAACCTCCATTAGCCAGTCAGAAGCCTTGCTGGGCAAAAGCTCCACCTGATCCAACCCATTTTTCTACAAACCTGTAAGTGGGTGCCAAGAAAGGTGTCAGTGGGCTCTGTGGCTCCCAGAGTCACCATGTCAGGGACCCCTTAACAGGCATAGCCAAGCCCAACCTCATTTTCCCTCAGTAAGCAGGTCCGCCTGCTTCTACCACACAGGGCCCTGCTGTTTGAGAAATACCAGGCCAAAGCCCTTGGGAGAAGGGACTTTCCGCTTCCAGTTTGCTACTTGACAGCAACCATTTCAACTCCGCATAAGAACATAAGAGAAGCCATGTTGGATCAGGCCAATGGCCCATCCAGTCCAACACTCTGTGTCACACAGTAGCCAATATATGTGTGTGTATACACACACACACACACAAATATATATATGCTGTGGCTAATAGCCACTGATGGACCCCTGCTCCATATTTTTATCCAATCCCCTCTTAAAGCTGCCTATGCTTGTAGCCTCCACCACCTCCTGTGGCAGTGAATTCCACATGTTAATCACCCTTTGGGTGAAGAAGTACTTCCTTTTATCTGTTTTAACCCAACAGCTCAGCAATTTCATTGAATGTCCACGAGTTCTTGTATTGTGAGAAAGGGAGAAAAGGACTTCTTTCTCTACTTTCTCCATCCCATGCATTGTCTTGTAAACCTCTATCATGTCACCCTGCAGTTGATGTTTCTGCACCTCTAAAATGAGCATCTGAGCTGGTTTGGGGGCTATCTGTGGGTTGAAATGTGGGTAATTTGGGAGTTCATGATTTGGATGATGGAATCTACTTCTCAGCCCCAGAGGGTGGAATTCATCACTAGGTTTTCTGTATCAAGTTTCATGCACCGGAGAAAGTGTTTTGTTTCCAAGGAGCGGCTTGGAATGTGTGGGAGAAATGGTGACAGGTGATGATCATTCCACTGACAGGAGCCATGAATGACAGGGGATGTCTGAGCAGTCAAAGGTGCTACGGATCAAAAGCAGAACAGAAGAAAACTCCGCAGTAGCAAAGGAAGATGTTGGCTTGAATTCACTATGTGATTCATAGGTGTAAATTTCAGGGGTGCTGAGGGATTTGGGATGTGTATTTGGCTTCCCTTTTTATATTATACTGCAGTTCCATTGTTGATTTCACAGACCTGATGAAGACTACAGAAACCCCTGCCACTCCAGAATAGGGCAACTGACCAGCTGGAATCCTGGAGAATCTTTGCTGTGAGGGACTCAGAGACTTTTGTGTACCTCTTGGGACCTCACTGCACCCTGTGGAACTTGCTTATTCTATAGTGAGGCAATACTATGCCTCTTTGCTGCAGGGTGTTTATGTATTTTAATATTGTTAACTTGTACTTAACTTGCAGTTGAAAGAAACTGACATTGAATGTAAATGGTACTATTTTGTGGGGGTTTCTTTCCCCCATTAGTGCACCACAGACTAGCAGGTCTTCACATATACCAATGAGGTTTCCTTGTCCCTTGTCATGGGTGGGGGGAAACATACAAACCACAGATGCATCTTCCCTAGTCCTTGGATACCATGTTGAGGCACCTGTCAGCATTCAGGGACATCTCTCTGGGTCTGGAGACATCACTGCTTTCTGGAGTACCTGAAGCAAAAAAGAGAGATGTCCCTTTCCTGCCGCTTTCCCAGTTTCAAATCAGTGTTGTCAACATGAAAAGCCTGGCTTTCTTTCATGGGCTCAGTAGTTGTGCAACCACTTTTAAGCTTAGAGGCAACAAAAAGCTACTGAAAACTATTTTGTTGAAATATTATATCACAAATTTAATTTTAATTTGGAATGCTGTAGCTAGAGGGATATAAATAATACAGGTCATTTGATGCTATATGTTCCCATAATAATGGTTGCACCTTTTGAGGGGCAATGTTTGCAGTAGATACATGGAATCCAGTATGTGGAATTGCAATAATATCTGTGGCATTATGTAGATGAGAGACAATATCTTGGTTTTATTTATTTAAACTATTTATATTCCATCCTATCCCAGAAAGGGTTCAGGATGGATAGGAAAGGAAAGGTCCCCTGTGCAAGCACCAGTCGTTTCTGACTCTGGGGTGACGTTCCTTTCACAACGCTTTCACGGCAGACTTTTTACGGGGTGGTTTGCCATTGCCTTCCCCAGTCATCTACACTCCCCCCCCCCCCAGCAAGCTGGGGACTCATTTTACCAAGGCTGAGTCAACCTTGAGCCGGTACCTGAACCAGCTTCGGCTGGGATTGAACTCAGGTCATGAGCAGAGGGCTCCGACTGCAGTACTGCAGCTTTAACACTCTGCACCACGGGGCTCTGTCTCAGGGTGGCTAACGACATTATAAAAACAGTATAGATAACAATTAAAACATATCATATCAATAAAACAATACAATTTAATCATAAACAGTTATAGGTGCTTATATATATATAAACTTTGGTCCTTAATCCAGGCGGCTGATGCACTGACCCCGCATGCTCCATGTCTGCGGCCAGTTCCCTGCCAAGGTCAGGAATGTGTCTTGTTCCTTCTCAGAGGCACAATGTGTGGAAAGGCAAAGGGATTCTTGAAGTGGGTGTGCATGTCCGTGCACATGCATGCCTAGCAAAGCTGGGAAAGAAAACTTCACTCTGCCTTTTGCTATCAGATGACAGTGTGACATAATTAAAAATGGAAAACCGCCTCCTACTCCGGGTATTCTTGGCAGCATAGAATATTTGATAATATCTGGCAGTCATTTGACAATATTTGACAGGTCGATTCTTTGGCATCCTAAACTTAGTACAGACGTGCTCTGCATTAGCTAATACCTCTGGCAGAGATGACATTTGACTTTTTCATAAATGGACACATTTACACACCCAGCTTCTCGAGATAATGATTGCATTTGCTGCGTACCCCTCCCGGGTCCTTTAGAACCCTGGGATTGTCTTAAAATGTTTTTGAGGAACCAGCCTGTCATTATTAGGGAGTCAAGACAAAACAACTGTGCAGGACATGCTGTTTCAAACAGGAGGGTTAAAATAAACAGGGAGAAAAAACCCCCAAACCATTCCCCCAGTAATGCCACACATCACAATAGCAAGCTAAATATAGTCCTGGATTAGAGAGCTATTGTTTCCAATCCTACTATATAAAACTTGGGCTCTCCAAATGGAATGCCACTTGACCTTTTGTGTTCCGCCAGCCTGTGCTTGTATTTAACGGATGCCAGGACAGCAGACTGCCCCTTGGAGGTGTCTTGTGTTGACATGACAGGCCCTCGTGCCATGTCCTGGCCATGTTCCGGAGACACAAGCCCAATGCTGCTTCAGAGCACAAGAGGAATCTTGCCGTTCATGGATCTGCCCTGCCCCATAATGACATGAGGTCTTTCTTCAGCCTGTCTCAACTGGTCCTTTCTGCTGGCCACCTGAGACCTCCGCCAATCCTAAGACATTCAAAAATCACATACTTTGAAGTGGAGATTCTTGATGCCCAAAGCAAAAAGCAGATCTGTGTAGTGGACAAGGTAAGCATTTCTGTGTGTCTGGGCTGTGGAATGCATGATCCAACTTCAGCATTAGCTGTGTATAAGTATGATTCTAATGCAAAGCATTTTTCCTTGAGCAAGATTTTTTGTTTACATTGATTTTATGCCCTCCTGAGTTGCAAAATGCTTGTGACTCATCTCGCTAACAGAATCTGATATGTCAATTATGTGTGATGTTCATATTGTACATTATATTTAACTGTGTACATTAGATAAGGCTGATAAGAAATGGACAAGAGGTCGGTTTCAGTGCAGCATTGTGAGTTTTTAAATTGGTTTGACAATCAAAAACCCTTCAGTGCACAACCTTGTTCCCATGTGCAGAATGTTCATCCCCACCCCCCCCACCCCTCCGCCTTAGGTAAGTCTGGCTTGTGATGTAGAGTTTCAATATACTTGGCTCTAGTTTATAAACTTGTATTTTTTGCAAAACTGCCTGTTAATATCTGTTGTATATTCATTATCCATTATTCAGCATCAACATCTGACATCCCATTGGCCCTGAACAACTAATGTTTTATATTATGGTAGTAAGTGATATTGAGGACTGATTGAATATAATATTTGAGTTGCAGCATTTGATGGAAAACTTTTTATTTTATATATTTCTTATTTGACGGCTGGCATTCAGTTTTAGGAATCAACAGTCTTAATTTTGTATTAATATATTTAATTCTCTCAGGAAGAGGGGTTTTTTTTGGATGGTGGAGGAGGCTGTTTGCAGGCCTGCTTTGGCCTTTGAAGAAAGAGTCATCCCCATCAGGCCTGACAGCAACTGCAGGACTTGCAGGACTCGCCTCGGCCTGGCTGCCCTATGAAAGCCGGGGTGGCTTAGTGGTTAGAGCTTCAGGGTAGGTCCTGGGAGACCCAGGTACGAATCTTAGCTTGCTGTGGAAACTCATTGGTTGATTTGGGGCCCTGGGATAACCTACCTAACATGGTGGTTGTGCAGACAAAAAGGAGGAGAGGAGAGCTGCTTTGGTCCCCACTGCAGAGAAAGGCAGAGTATAAACGAAGACGATAAAGATAGCTGAAGGGCAGAAAAGAACAGGGAAAGTTGATAATATTGGTGGTGGGTGGGGATGCTCCAAGAAGGGAGAGAAGGAATATTGTTGGGATGGGAATACAGGGGGAAATGAGGTGCCTTTCGCAAGTCCTTCCAGGTTCCCAACTGCTCAACTTGACCTGGGTTGGCCAGCACCAGGCAACTTGGTCAGAGTTTTCCTGGGTAAAGGCTGCGGGGGCGGGGGGGCAGAGGGAGGGAGGAAGTAGGGAAGGGGGGAGACTGCAGGGGGTTGCTAGGGAAAGGAAAGAGGAAATAGTGGGGGAGGGGAAAGATGCCCCTGGAAATTCAATGCATCTCAATGTGTAGGGTTGTCATGAGGGATGCCAGCAGCCTCCAGGTGGGGTCTGGGGAATTACAGCTCATCTCCAGACTACAGAGATCAATTCCCTGGATAAGATGAATGCTTTGGAGGGTGCCCTCTATGGCATTGTCCCCCCAATGAAGACCCTCTGCTCCCCAGACTTCATCCCCAAACGTCCAGCTGTTTCCTAGCCTGTATCTGGCAACACTAGTTGCCAACTTCCTGGTGGGGCCTGGAAATCCATTGCGACTGAGATTTGTTTCCTTGGAGAAAACGGCTGCTTTGGAGGGTGGGGTCTGCAGCATGCCATCCCTGCCGGGCTCCCCCCCCAAAATGCTGCCTTCCCCAGGCACAGCCCCCCAAGCACCAGCAACTTTCCCATCCCAACAAGGTGAGACAGACAGATGGATTGCTACTCAGCACCTAAGCCAGAAGGTCTGGGCTGGGGATCGGCAGACCTGGGGAAGTCCTGTCCCTTGTGAGGGACCCATTTCAGGGTCTAGTTAGGACATCCATCAGCCCCAGGCATCTCCCCCCCCCCCCAGCATGACAGTGCAGAGTGGGTGAAGAGATTCCAGGCCTCCGGGTGTCGCAAGGGCAAACAAAGCCAGCAGCACATTCCTCTTGGGCTCAGGAGCAACCAGCTAATCCCGCCCTGCGAGATGTGAGAGGTCAGGCGGGGGCAGAGAAGTGGCCCAGGGGAAGCACCAAAGAGGCATCCAGAAGCCCCTTTGCATCCAACACTGGGGCTGCTGGGGACAGAAATTGTGGCTCCCTTCCCCTGGGACTACGAAGCGTGGCACCCCTCCCCCTCTTCCACTCCAGCTGAAGAGCAGCAAATTTAAGCCCCACTGATTTCAAGAACTGAGCAGGTGTCGCTCTTGTCATTTGCTTTATTTACACCCTGCCAGTGAGGAGTGACTCACATTCTCCTCTCTTCCATTTTATCCTCACAACAACAGCCCTGCGAGGTAGGTGAAGCTGAGGATGTGTGACTGACCCAAGATCACCCCACAGGCTCCCTTGGCAGAACAAGGAATTCGAACCTGGGTCCCCTGGCTCCTAGCCCAACCTCTAATTGCTGCACCAGCTGAAATCTTTCCACTGCAGTTGATAGGACATACAAGTGCTTCGCTATCACTGAAGCATGCCCATGGAGCATGAAGTCGCATGGGTTAATTTTTTTAATATCTATATGCGCCCCCTTCCCCAGATTGCCCGGAGGTATGGGCTTGGGGGTCACCAATATGCAGATGACACCCAGCTCTATCTGCTAATGGATGGCCGGCCTGACTACGTTCCAGGGAATTTGGACCTGGCATTGCAGGCCGTGGCAACTTGGCTTAGGCTGAGTGGGCTGAAGCTGAACCCAATGAAGACAGAGGTCCTTTGCGTGGGTTGTGGCACCCCGGGGAGGGAAATACCTCTCCCAGTTTTTGACGGTGTGGCTCTGGAAAGCGGCGCACCGGGTCGAGAGCTTGGGAGTTCTACTGGAGCCTTCACTATCAATGGAGGCCCAGATAGCAGCCACTGCTAAGTCGGCGTTTTTCCATCTGAAGCGGGCAAAGCAGTTGGCTCCCTTCCTGGAGCGCCGGGACCTAGCAACAGTGATCCATGCAACGGTCACCTCAAGATTGGATTACTGTAATGCCCTCTACATGGGGCTGCCTCTGTGCCGAACCCGGAGGTTGAAGCTGGTGCAGAACGCGGCAGCTAGGCTGATATTGGGGCTCCCGAAGTGGGAGCACATACAGCTGGGGCTACGTGAACTGCACTGGTTGCCAGTTGCCTACCGGGTTCATTACAAAGTGCTGGTTATTACCTTTAAAGCCCTATATGGCCGAGGACCTACCTACCTGAGGGACCATCTCTCCCCATACGAACCCCAGAGAGCACTGAGGTCAGCAGGGAAGAACCAGCTGACTATCTCTGGACCAAAGGAGGCCAAACTCCAAAAAACCCGTACACGGGCCTTCTCCATCGCAGCTCCACACCCATGGAACCAGCTCCCGGAAGAAGTGCGAGCCCTGCGGTGCCTTGACCAGTTCCGCAGGGCCTGCAAGACCACCCTTTTCAGGATGGCCTTTGCTGGCTGAGAGACCGCTGTTGGGTGACTTTCGCTATTATCATTATAAATGGAATTTGCACCTGGAAATCTGTATAATACTTGGTTAACTGGAATGTTTTAAAGTTAATGTGATTTTAAACTCCGTATAATTTTATGAAATGTTGTTAGCCGCCCTGAGCCCGCCTCGGCGGGGAGGGCGGGATATAAATAAAATTTTATTATTATTATTATTATTATATTCCCAGCCTCAAAAATGTCAGGTTGGTGAACAGGAAAAGCAAACTTCCCCCCCCTCCTCCTTTCAGATCCCGCCTTCATCCACCCTTCTGGATGTCAAGAACAAGTTTCACAAAGCATGTAAGTACCTGGCTGTTTGCAGCTGGCCAATAAGTCCATTCCAGTCACCTGAGAGCTCAGAGAGCCGGATGCATTGCAGGGAGAGGGCCCGGGCAGGAGAGGGCTGTGGAACAAGGTGGAAGAAAGGGCTGGGTTTTCTCTGAAGTGCAGGGAATCCACTGTGTTGATTCAAAAGGCTGGAATAAAAAATCCAATGGTCCCCAAAGGCTCTAGAAGAGCCAGTCCCAGCTACAAGCAGTTGACTATTTACATGGCTTTTCATGGAAACCTTCTTCAAGGTTGGGAATAGCAATATTATCACAATTCCATATGAATACACAGTAGGCAAAGATTCACAAATGGCATGCGTCCCATCAGTCTGACACTCTGCTCCCTTAGGGGACCATCGGACTTCTTGTTTCAACACAGTCGATTTTAAAAGTCTTTGTGACTCCTGGAGGAGCTTATCCAATATCATGTTGGAATATCTTTCGTTGTATACTTGTGCACACTCACTGAGGGACTTGATACTTTGTCTATATTTAGTAGTGTTTGTTTTGATATTATCACTAAAATTTTGTGATATATTTTTGAGTGTTTATAGCAATTTGGAGTTGCAATACCATTTGGTATTTCCTTGTGCAATCCCTAGATGGGGGCAGGGGATCCCCCAGTTTGGAGGCCCTCCCCCTGCTTGAGGGTCATCAGAAATTGGGGGGGGGGATGTCTGCCAGATGCTCCATTATTCCCTGTGGAGACTGATTCCCATAGGGTATAATGGAGAATCTGGGGGTATCTGGGGGTCTATTTTTTCTGGTAGAGTCACCTAATTTTCAGCATACCACTTGGTGCCTCTCCTCAAAACACCCCCCCCCCCAAACTTTCAAAAGGATTGGACCAGAGGGTCCAGTTCTATGAACTCCAAAAGACAGTGCCCCTATCCTTCATTATTCTGAATGCAATTTAAAAGGCGTGCGGTCCCTTTGAATGTGATGTTTAGAACTCCCTTTGGAGTTCAATGATGCTTGTCACACCCTTGCTCTTGGCTCCGCCCCAGTGTCTCCTGGCTCCACCTCCAGAGTCCCCAGATATTTCTTGAGTCGGACCTGGCAACTCTAGGAGACTGCCAAGTGCCATATGGAGGTTGGCTACTCTGTGTGAATCCCGGGCCTCACAGCCTCTTGTAACCAGCACGTTGCACTGAACTGTTTTCAAAGCATGATGCTTTTCTGTCAGCCGGCACCTCACAATAAATGGGCTGCTGCTGCTGTTAGAATCATAGAGTTAGAAGGGGCCTTCAGGATCATCTAGTCTAACTCACAATGCAGGACATTCACAGATACCTCCCCCCCACACACCCATACATCCCCAGTCGCCCCAGTGCTGCATTCTGAACCAGCTGCAATTCCCTTTCTTCCCCCCAAATTCCTCCCCTCCCCTCCAATGGGAGAGAATAAGTTTGCACTTAAGTTTATCCCCTCAAGTCAACAGAACTTATACTTCATACCTGCTGGGCATTCTCTCTCTTGTTTAGAATTGGCAGGCCATTCTACCCTGCGGAGTTCCTTCTCCTCCCCAAACACCTCCAGATGGCATAGCCCAGGGGTGTCAAGCATGTGGCCCGGGAGCTGAATCATGCATCTGGAGGGCTCCTATTAGGCCCCAGAGCAACTGGTTGTCATCTGCTTCCTTCTCCCCCTCTTTTGCTTCCTTCCATATCACAGCTTGCTTTGGCAGGCTTACTCAATTGCACAGGAGCTACAGAACAAAACATCTGTTTTCTCCATTGGCTGAGGCTCCTCCCTTGGGGAGGAACAAGTTGCTTTGCCAGGCTCTCTCAATCACACAGCAGAGCTACTGAGGCAGGCCTCTCTTCCTTCCCTTGGCTGAGGTTCCTGCTCCTCCTGGTCCCCTGGGGAAAGACGGAAAGAGCCAGAGCTTGCTTTGCCCAGTTCCCTGGGTTGCACAGAAGAGATACAAAGAAAGCACCTTTAAGACCAATGAGTGCTAATGTTTTACTTTAAGATTTTAAAAAATCTTTTATCTGTTTATCTGTGTCCTTTATAAAGTTTATATCTCTGCTACCTGGCATTACACTTTATAACACACATGATCTCATTTATGTCAGATCCGGCCCTCATAACAAATGAGTTTGACACCCCTGGTGTAGCCCCTTTCCAAGGCCATCTCCCACTTCAGGGTGCCTTATCTCCTTGCAGCCATTCCAGAGTGTCCTTGAGGACTGTCAGACAACAGAATTCTCTTCCATCCACCGGAAAAGACATTTTGGACCCATCTATTTCAGGTCTGTTCAACGCAGGCACCAAATGTCCTGATGTGTCTCACTTTCACATAGTTTATCTCTGCCAGCTGATATGTCAGAGAGGAAGTGAAAGGTTACAAATGGACTAGCTACTCTTTCTTCCTCACTTAGACCACTACTTCAATCCTAAAGTTTTGCAAACTTCTCTTTATTTTATTTAAAACACTTTTATCCCGCCTTTCTGCCAAATTAGGGGTCTCAAGGCAGAGAAGAGTTAAAAAGACAAGGAATATATATATATTTAACATTTGAACTATTCTATGCCACCTTTCCACCTGATCAGGATCCCCAAGGTGGCACACATAAAAACACTGAAACATTTGAACAATTAAAAGCAGCATTTAAAATAATAAAACAATTCAATAAAAAACACCAAAACCAGACTCAGGAAGGAGGGCCAATAACTGTCATTGGGATATATGCCAAACAAGACAAAAAAGAGACTTCAAAACTCTGACTAAAAGGCCAAACAAAAGCCTGGTTAAGCTGAGACTCCTGTCCAGGGCCACGAAACACACACCAAGAAGTTTTTCCAGTCACCCTTCTCAAGGCTGAGGCTGGCTCAGCTCCTCCCATCCAGTGGAATTCCTGGGCTCTGATTGGCTGACAAAAGACTTGGATTTACCTGAGACCTAAATTAAAAAGGTAAAAGTTGTCCCGTGTGCAAGCACTAGTCGTTTCTGACTCTGGGGTGATGTCGCATCATGACATTTTCATGGCAGACTTTTTACAGGGTGGTTTGCCATCACCTTCCCCAGTCATCTATGCTTCCCCCCCATAGCAAGCTGGGGACTCATTTTACCGCCCTTGGAAGGATGGAAGGCTGAGTTAACCTGGAGCCGGCTACCTGAACCCAGCTTCTGCCAGGACTGAACTCAGCTGCAGCTTTCCCACTCTGTGCCATGGGGTTCTTTGTGAGACCTAAATTGCAAGAATTGCTTCTGAGCCCTGGAGGAGAGGCAGGATTCCTGGGGATGATTGCCACAAGGGTCAGTAAAGGAAGACCAAAAATTCAAAGAAGTCTTCACTCCAAGGTGAAAGACAGTGATAGATGGGGGGGGGGGGGGGGGGCAGGCCAATCTCCCTCTCTTTGCTTTCTTTTATTTAGTGCAAAATGGTATTTCTTCCAGTGACCCACATGAAATATCACAATTTAAACTAGCACTGGATGAAATTATTCAGTGCAGCAAACCATTCCCCTGGCTCAACACAGATTATTTCTTCTAAACAGGAACCAGAAAGGAAAGCTGCAGGCAAGGGGAGAGGGGGCGGCCAGAGAGCCCAGATTGGACCATAGCTGGGTTATGATCTAGTTGGAACCTGGAGATCTCCTGGAATGACAACTCATCTCCAGACAACAGGCCTCAGTTTCCCAGAAGAAAACAGCAGCTTCAGAGGACAGACTCCATGGCGTTATACCCTGCGGAGGGCCTTCCCCTCCCCACATCCTGCCCTCTTCATGCTGCAACCCCAATTTTCCAGAAATTTCCCAGCCTGGAGTTGGCAGCCCTAGATATTTCAGATCACAGTCTAGGTGCAGCTTTCCTCACTTTCCTTCTTAGTTCTAATCAGAATTTCCGGTGATGTCAGAAGACGAGGCTCAGGACTTGCCATCAAGAGCCACTTTAAAATAGGGGTGAATAGATTCCTTCAATCATGCTTTGCTAGTTTTATTATGTCTTGGATTCTACCCCAGAAATGTATTTTATTGCCTTTTGTTATGGACTAAGCTAAATGTGAACCCCATGGCGCAGAGTGTTAAAGCTGCAGTCCTGCAGTCCAAGTTCTCTGCTCATGATCTGAGTTCGATCCTGGCAAAAGCTGGCTCCTCAGTGAGCCGGCTCAAGGTTCCAGCCTTCTGAGGTCAGTAAAATGAGTCCCCAGCTTGCCGGTGGGAGGGAAGTGTAGATGACTGGGGAAGGCAATGGCAAACCACCCCATAAAAAGTCTGCTGTGAAAACTTTGTGATGCGACGTCACCCCAGAGTTGGAAATGACTGGTGCTTGTACAGAGGATTACTTTTACCTTTTTTAAGCTGAATGTAATGACTAAGCTTGAAGCCAACGTCCATTGCAGGCCAGGATCCTGATGTCTACATTCTGATTGGCCATTCTACTAGAATTGGCCAATCAGGAAGTGAGGCACTTTGGAGGGAAATGCAAATGAAGGATCCTAGAGGGTGCAGTGGGATTGGTGAGTGCCTGCCTGAGGGGGTGTAATGTACTGAGTTGCGAGACGGGTTGAAGGCAACATGTTTATTCGGTGGTACATTACAAGAGAGGGAACACGCGGGCCAGGCCCCGCTTATATACATTCCCCGGAACTGCCCCCCCAGTCTGCCCAGTCCAATCCTGGTCAGTCAAACTTCCCGCCACAGATCTTGATGGGCGGGGCATCTGGTGAGCTACATCCAGGGACCCAGGGGTCGCCTCTGTAGCGATCGCCATGCGGTACATCCGCTTATGTTTCAAGACGTAACAGGGGGCGTGGTTTTCTATATTTTAACTGTATATATTTGTTCACTGCCTGTTTGTAGTTGGTGACTGCTCCTCAGGGCCAGCGCTTTCACTAGGGAAGGCCCTGGCAAGGGCGCCAGTGGGAGTCTCAGGTGGGCGCTGGTGTTGCCCTCCCCACTGCCCTCACCTCTGTGGTGAGGGAAATACCGGCAAAAATGATGGGGAGCAGCAGTACGCCTGCGCTGCAGAGTGTGCCGTGAGGTTGCCTGTCGCTCTGCCGTTGCGTTAGATTTAGGGGCAGAGTGACAGCAGCCTCCCAAGATGTGCTCTGAGGTGAAGGTGCGCTGCTACTCCCCATTGCTTTTGCTGAGAGTGGGGCAGGAGTGGGGCACCCTGCCTAGGGCACTCTTCCCTGTGGAGCCATTGCTGCTCCTCCCCAATAAATGTGCTCTTGCTTTCAAAGAGCCGACTGAGCCCACTTTATAGCACTTTCCCGTACATGCATACTCTGAGCTACAGCACACTATCAAAGTGAAAAAATGCTATAGGAAAATTCCAACTTAAATAAAATAAAATAAAATAGCTTTTACATGCAAAAACATTTCTATTTTTATTTTAAAATAATCTTTTTGTAGAATTGCAATAGCAGTTAATGCAACATAGAAGAACCCTTTCAAACAGGGCCCGCACCGCAGGGAAGGCGAGAGCAGTGGTGCCCTCAGAACCTGGGAGCAAGGAGTGCACGCACCACCCCACCACTCTCAGAGAAGCACACATGCCACCTTGCCACTCTCTCTTTTCTATGTCTGTCCAGGGGAAGCATAGATCTGGGAAGGTGAGAGTGGTGGGGCAGTGTCCTGCTGCCACAGTCGCTCTCACTGCCGCAGGGGCAGAGGGGGCAGGAGCCCAGGGGACCAGAAAATCTGGCACCAGGCCTGCTTCCCAAAACTAAGCAATTCGTGCTGAAATATTTGTTGTATCTTTCCATTTGAACTTTTTCTTTCTTTCTTCAGGAGCGCAGCAGTTTCCCTGTACAACAAAAGTATAACTTTCTTCAAAATTAGTCCCCTTTTTGGCAAAAACTTAATTCCCCCCCCCCCCCCAAAAAAAGTGCTAGTATGTAAATTCTAGAAGTGCCCTTGACTCAGATGGCCCAATCTCATCAGATCTTGGAAGCTAAGTAGGGTCACTATGCAGAAGTAAATGATCTCCGTTCTCTCTTCCCTGGAAAACTGTACAGGGTTGGCATGAATCAGCTGTGCTCTGACACCACTGTATATACACTCACACACATTCTAGAAATACAGCTCTGAAGAACATATTCCTAGTTTTACTCTGGTAACCATTTCTGGTCATATAGTATTCCAAAATCCAGAAAGAAATGTGGCAGAGAAGGATTTCACTGCTTCTCTACTTCAAACCAGCTTTGTGTGGCAGTTGGAGTCTTGGACCAGGATCTGGAAGCCCCAGGGGCTTCTCCCCACTCTGCCATGGAAACCGGAGAGCTGACTTCTGGGCCTGTCACACCCTCTCATGCTCACCTGCCTCATGGTGCTGCTGTGAGGTTAAAATGGAAGTGAAGAGAACAATGGAAGCTGCTTTGGGCCCACACTGGGGGGTGGGGGGAGGTGGGGTAGACATGAAACAAATAATTAAACAAATGAACCCGTTGTGCTTTCTTATTTGGCTCTGGAAGGTAAACACTAGATCAGGGTTTCCCAAACTTTCCCCTCCCCCCATGGCCTGGTTATTTTTACACTTCTCCATAGTGGTCCACTAAAATTCAGGGGTGGAGCCAGGATACTTTGGGAGTTGAGCCAGGAGACAGGAAAGCTTGTCTCTTTCTTCTGTAGAGGTCTCCAATGAAAACAGAGCTC
Source organism: Heteronotia binoei (assembly GCF_032191835.1). Classification (NCBI taxonomy): domain Eukaryota; kingdom Metazoa; phylum Chordata; class Lepidosauria; order Squamata; family Gekkonidae; genus Heteronotia; species Heteronotia binoei. The sequence continues at coordinate 102,274,251 of NC_083232.1, read as the reverse complement.
AGGCTTTGCAGCCTGTATCAATCTTCAAGCCCAGCTTTTATCTGCACAATCTCCACTAAAAATTCAGGGGTGGAGCCAGGATACAATACAGAGATGCTGGGGGATGGAAGGAAGGAAAACGGAGCTCAGGCTTTGCAGTCTGCACAACAGAGAGATGGGGGGAAAAGGAAGCATAGCAAAGCTCATGCTTTGCTGGGGGTGAGGCTAGCTTTGACTTTCCTTGTGACCCGGTATTGAAGTTTCCGTGGCCTGGTACCAGGTCACGACCCTGCAAATGGGAAACACTGCACTAGTTGAAGTTTGCTTATCTCGATGTCACTTTTAAGCCCTAGTGTAAGGAAGTCTGTGGAAGAGAGGGGTGTCAAGCATGTGGGTTCAATGACGAGTCGAAGTTGATACAAAGACTACATTTATTGATAGACCGATACTTTGGCCAGAGCTGTTGCTTGAGAAGAATGAAAGCGATATCTTGATACACAACTTTTAAGGCATACTTCAAAGGGATTCCAAAGGTGGGGGGACGCAACGGAGCATTCACACATAGAATATCAAAACTACATACATTCCCAGGGCGTTAGACATTCGGCCTTGCTATGCCCAGATGGCTCATCCTCCCGGAGGAGAATTCATGCGAAGGTGCTGATTCCTTTGTTCCCTTCACACTACCACCAATTAAACAGTCATAAAGCGGGAGGAAAGCCAGGAAGGAATAATAAACTAACAACATTTGGTCCTCGGGGATCTTTCCCAGACCTGTTTCTGGCAAGGCCCTAAAGCCATCAGTTATTGATCAGAATTAGCCATGCTTGACAAGGGGAAGAAAGAGTTCAACAGATAGTTCTTATGGATATGTTTAAGATATCCCTTTTGTTTAAGATGTTGGCTTTTGCCGTAAATAAAATCTATCTCATGCTTAATCAGACAATGGAATTGGGGACAGTAATGGTTTTTAAAGTTCAGCAGCCTTCCAATCATCACCAGGCCCTAAACCTGAGTTCGAAGGGTCATCAGAACTGAGACATTGTCTGATTTGTAGATCCAATATGGTCAGGCACATACAATATCGCCCCCCCCGCCCCCGGGCATATACTTGCAGTAAGAATAGAAAAACATTTCCTTACATCATTGGAAACTCGGCCTCCATCCATGCAGGAACTGCAGAACACAGCAAAAGGATTCCCAGCATGCAGGGGAGGGGCTGGAGATGCAAAATTACTTCTGAGCTCCAGGCTACAGAAAACAGTTTTCCTGGAGAAAATAGCCACCTTGGAGGATGGACTCTTTGGCATTGTCCAGGAGAACTCTTTGGAGCTCCCTCCCCTCCCTAAATCTTGTCTTCCCCAGGCTCCACCCCTAAATCTACAGGGATTTTCCAACCCAAAATTGGCAGCCCTGCTTGAGACTGACACAGCACTGCTGACTGGTCTTTTGGGGTTTCTGAATGCTTTGGAGTGCAATGTGTGTGTATCTCAATTTCCTGTACAGGTCCTCAGTGGTATCCATCTCGCATAGGCCTGCGACTGGAACGCAGTAAGTATTTCTTGTGCTAAAAAGACATCAAGAAGAGTGACCCCCCCCCCCGCCCAGAAAAAGTGAATCTCAGCATTGTGGGTTGGATTCTGGGAATCAGTTTTGCTAGCAGAAGGTATCCCTGATATAAGCGTCTTCCTACACTGGAAGAAAGTGCCTCTGCTAGTGCAGCAGATCCACGGGACCCGCCCCTACATGACAGGAGGGCCCCTTCCTCTCCTTGACAGGCAGAAGGTCCCACGTTCCATCCCCAGCAGCACCTCCAGTTCAAAGGCTCTGGCAGCAGGGGGCGTGAAGGACTCCGTCTTCTTCTTGAGACCCCGGAGAACCACTGCCGGACTGAGTAGACAAGACTGACCTTGATGGCCTGATTCAGTATAAGGCAGCTTCACGTTTACATGAGAGTCTGTTTCGAGAGATGCCATTGCATGGATTTTACAGCACTGACCACATTGCAGAATATTTGTGCATTGTGAGGATCATTTTTTCTAATATGGATATTGCTTGGTCAAAAACTATTCCCCCTCCACCCCCGACTCAGCAAAGGAGGCCACTCTGAGTGTAGCTGCAAGGAGTCTCTCCAACAAAGGACCTTTGAAGCTCCTAGTATACTACAGTGAATATGACCCTTTGCATAAATTTGGATTAAAGTATAGTAAAGGGTGAGAACTGGGCTTCATCCACAGCCACTAGTCTTCAGGCTCCCATGACCAGTGTGCCTTCAGATGTCACACTAGGCTGCAGTTTGCTGTGACAAGCATGGATTGTTTCTGACTCCCAACTGCTCTTCTCGTAGGTAGGAAACATGACTAAGGATTTGGGGTTGGAAACTCCTTCTGGTTCCTGATTATTGATTGATTGATTTTAGTTGGCTTGTATTCCACCCTTTTCCACGAGTGGGCTCAGGGAAGATAGCAACATAGATTAGGCCACAACTAAAACTTACAAATTAAGATGACTTGGAGTTTTAGTCCCCCATAAACTGGGATTCTGAACCAGGATTAGATTGCCGCTAAGAACTCTGGTTTGCGCGGAGTGAACAAATGGCAATTCCTCCTGCTGCCTTCTTCTGTAAATGACAGGGGACTAGAGTTCGTTTTAAACTTGGGTGATGATGATGATGATGATGATTCAAAAATTAAAACAGTGGTGTGACAACATCAATAAAGAAAAAAAGGAGCTCAGATTAAATATAACAGGTATAAAGTTCTTTTAGAATTTCTCTGTTGTTTGCCAAATAATTTAAAGTAGGAGACAAGGTTCTTTTAAACTTTTTAACTTTGTTGCTGATCTTGGAATTCTTAATTGCACTCTGCGCAAGCAGGGGGGGGGGGTCGTTATCATAGCGAGCCACTAGTTAGTGTGACATCTGAACCCAGACTACCTGTTAGAGGTTCTCTTGGAATTGGAGCATGCTTAACACGTGATCTGATGTTATATGCCGCTAGTTCTTCCTTCCTGGCTCTTCTAGATGGGCCCTACTTGAAAGATTCAGTCAACATAAAGAGCCTTGCAGCTTCTTCGATCATCACGCTGTACTTCACAGACATGGGCCAGCAGGTCAGCTG